>NC_142460.1:66806203-67109233 GCF_049115385.1 Moschus berezovskii
CTTTTCCTTGGCTCGTACCTGGCCACCATCCACTCCCTGTTCAGATCTAACGACTTGTTAGTTATGGTAACTGATAACCGCCTTGACCCTTTATGTTTTAAGAAGACCACAGGAAAATCTTTCAGACTTCAAAGAGCAAAGCGATAGGGTGGAACTGATGGGAGTGGTTGGACTATAGTTTGGAGAGAGGCAGCCTCTTACTTACTGAGCGGTTTTTGGACACAGTAGCTGGAACTGTAAAGGAAGTGGAATCCAGCTGCTTGTTCACGGTGCTTGTCTCAGGATGTTTCCTGCCCTGCTGGAAAGCTAAGGCTTGGAGGAGCATTCCTAGTCACACTTCTGGTGAAGGGCCCTCTGCTGCTGCTTCTGAAGACAGAAGCTGCAGGCACCTGGCAAATCCATTCACCAGTTCTCTACCATCCCTGCTGTCACAGAGTGAGTTAATTACCTGAACTGACTTCTTTGTATGTGGGGGTAGCCCCCAGGGTGGAAAATTCCATGCTTTGTATCTGTTTGTTTTTTTTTTTTTAATTTTTTTGCATGATTCTTTTCTGGTTTGCTTTTTCTATAGGGTCCATAGTATAGGATGCATGGTTGCATGCTAAGTTGCTTCAGTTGTGTCCTATTCTTTGCAACCCTTTGGACTGTAGCCCACTAGACTCCTCTGTCCATGGGATTTCCCAGGAAAGAATACTGTTGTCGGTTGCCATGCCCTCCTCCAAGGGATCTTCCTGAACAAGGGATCAAACCCACATCTCTTATGTCTCCCGCATTGGCAGGAGGGTTCTTTAACACTAGTGCCACCTGGGAAGCTACAAGTATAGGATGAGTGGAGTAATAAATAAATCTACTTGGATGGTTAAAAAATAAAATGCTGTGATGAATGGAGGAAGAATTTCAATACCTGTCTTCTAAGGCAGTGTTTCTCAAACTTTAATGTGCCTAAGAATTACCTGGAGATCTCACTGAACTATAGATTCTGTTTCAGGAGGTCTGGGGTGGAGCTTGTAATTCTGCATTTTTTAAAAGTGTGGGGTACAGTTGTCTTACAATGTGTGTTAGTTTCTATTGTACGGAAAAGTGAATAGTCACATGTATATATATATCTCCTCTTCCTTGTATTTCCTTCCCATTTGGGTTACCACAGAGAACTAAGTAGAGGTCCCTGTGCTATAAAGTAGGTTCTCATTAGTCATCTGTTGTATACATAGTAGTGTGTATATGTTAAGCCCGATCTCCCAGTCCACCCCTCCCCCTTCCCCCCTTGGTAGCCATATGTTTGTTCTCTATGTATGTGCCTAATTCTGCATTTTAATAAACTTCCACGTGATGCTGATGTTGCAGGTTCCACACTCTGAGTTGCAAAATTATGAGACTCCTTAAATTACAGGTAATAGAAAAATTATAGAGTTTTTCTGTAAAATCTACATATGTCATTTTACCATGTATAAAAATAAATTATTTCCTGGTTGTGTTAAACAACAGTGGTAATGCTACATTCTCTGTGCATGATACCAAATATCTGAATTAAACTTCCCAAAATCCTGTTAATCAATTAGATGTTATATCATCTATGCTGCTACTGCTACTGCTGTCACTCCAGTCATGTCCGACTCTGTGCGACCCCATAGACGAAAGCCCACCAGGCTCCCCCGTCCCTGGGATTCTCCAGGCAAGAACACTGGAGTGGGTTGCCATTTCCTTCTCCAATGTGTGAAAGTGAAAAGTGAAAGTGAAGTCGCTCAGTCATGTCTGACTTGTAGCGACCCCATGGACTGCAGCCTACCAGGCTCCTCTGTCCATGGGATTTTCTAGGCAAGAGTACTGGAGTGGGGTGCCATCGCCTTCTCCGATATCATCTATACAATGGCAATTTCTAGATATTTGAAGACATTGAAAATGAATTTCTCACTTTTTGCCTAGTATGTTCTATTCCCAGCCCTCTGACTATTTCAGTCAAATTTGCTGTTTGTCATGGCACCCATTTTTTAGAGTGGCTAACACTGCAGTTATACCTCTTCAAAGAGGGTGATGTATACAAGAGGGCAAAGTGGATTTTTGTGGGGAATATTTCAGGTACCATAATGGTTTGTGACCATTGTACATAAACAGATAGATAGAGAGTATACTTGTGGTTTTAAACTTTCATCAGGAGACAATTAGGGCAAAAATATCTACAAGGTTCCGTAGTGGTTGTGAAAATGAAAGAAAGGTTGAGACACATAGCTGTTAATACTCTTACACATACTTATTCAATTGAGGTTAAAAAAAGATTTTCCCCTGCCCTGTTGTCTCTTTGTGCCTGCATTAGTGCCATGGAGTTTTAAAGCACCAGCTTCCAGAAAAGAGATGATTCCTTTTTTTTTCATATTTATTTATTTTAAGAGCATTTTCTTTTATTATATCATTAAATGTTTTTAATATTTTAAGAAATCATGATAAAATATACATAACATAAAGTTTATAATCTTAACCATTTTTAAGTGTACAATTTAATGGCATTAAATACACTTACATTGTTATACAATCACCTCTGCTATGCATCATTAGAAAGTTTTCATCTTATCAAACTGAAACTTCATATCCATCAAACAATGATTCCCCATTTGCCATCCCTCCCCCAGCCCTTGGCAACCTCTATTCTACTGTCTCTATGAAATTAACAACTTTAGATACTTAATATAAGTGGAATCATACAATATTTGTCCTTTTGTGACTTGCTAATTTCACTTCCTAATATCCTTAAGGTTCATCCAAATTGCAGCCTTTTAATTCCTTTTAAGGCTGAATGATGTTCCATTTTATGTACATACACTATTTTGTGTATCCATTCTTCCCTGATGGACACTTGGGTTACTTCCACGTTTTGGTTATGTGAATAATGCTGCAGTGAACATAGGCAAATAAATAATCTGTTTTTAGTCTCTGCTTTCAATTCTTTTGGGTGCATACCCAGAAGTGGAATTACTGGATCATCTGCTAATTCTGTTTAATATGACCATTTTCTATAGCAGCAGTACCAGGATGCTTTTTAACTTATGTTGTGCAGTGTTTGGCCAAGTGCAGTGAATATGACAGAAGGGGATATGAAGTTCAGAGTAATCTTCAGAATAATTCAGCACCATGACTATTCCATCAACCTCTCCAACACACTCACCCTTGCATGTCCACATATTACAGTGTGTGTGCTTACAAACAAGTGCATGGCTGGGGATTTAATACACTTGGATCAGATCTTTTTGCAAATGTGGACCACTTGAGTGGAATCCTACGTTTAAAAGAAACCTCAGAAGACTTGTGGGAGATTTAAAAGGATCAGAGCTACAGAGGCAATCTACAGATGTGAATGGAGACTAACCCAACTGAGGGTAGGAATTACAGGAGTTTGGATTTTCATTCTCCTTTCCTTTCTTCCATCTCCTTCTCTCACCTCTGCAGCATATGTGTGCAGTCACTCCATGAATTTTGGTTGAACAAATAAACCAGAATGGAAAGAAAAATTAAATAATGATTTGTTTTCTAACCTGTGAAAAACTGTTTTGAAAGCTGTAAGAACTTGCATACCTCTGTCCAGGGTAAGGGAGGTGGTTTTAATTAGGGGTGGAAGACAAGGGTTGGAGGTATGGAAAGTGAGCCGCAGGCAAGGCTGCTGAATTTGCCCTTGGCGTCTCTAGCATCAGGACAGAGGAACTAGAACTATCTGAAGGATGGCAGATGCTGATGCACCTAACATAAAAATCTAGGGATGGTCCCAGATTGCAGCCAAAATGTTTGTTGCAGAAGGAGGTAGAATGTGTGATGACAGTATTTGCTAAAGAACATGTTGTCTTCATCCCGTTCCTCACTTATATGTTTGTCAGTTATCTGGGTTTCATGTCATTCATCCTGTGGGAGAGCTTTCTTAAAATGAAGATAGCCTTTTTAAGAAAGGTTACTGTTTATATCTTAGTGTAAATTAATTTTGAAATCCCTTCTTGAAATTTTACTGGAAGAGGAGGGCACCGAGACTGCCCTGATCAGATTGCAGATTGAGACTGCCCTGATCAGATTGAGACGCAGCGGCAGGAGAACATGAACTCCGATGTTCTCAGGTGGCATCCTATCCTCTAGGATAGGGCTCCAAGTTTGACTCCATGAGTCTCCTCCTCCACATTCTCTTCAAGTTGTGCTGGTGGTACAAACAGGCCCCCAGTCTATCATTGATTGAATGATAACCAATCAATGGAGCTTTGGAGCTTTGAAAATGGAGCTTTGGAAAATGGGTATCAACTACAACTATCACAATTGAATGTACGCTATGTGCCAAGAGTTGTGCTAGGCATGTTATGTATAATAACTCATTTAACCTACATGCTGACTGAATTAAGTGATGTAGCCATTTTATGGATGAGAAAACAGAGTCATAGAGAAGCTAATTAAAGCTTCGTGGCTATTAGGTAAATGAAGCTGGGATTTGAACCCAGCTTTGTTTGACTTGTGCTTTTAAGCAAAGGGTGAAGAATATCACAGCAAGAATTCTAGCTTGGATTAAAGTCTGGGATGAATTAGTGTGCTGATTTCCAGCATTGTTTGTAAGGACTGCATGTTGAGTAGTAGGCAGATGTATGAACAGATAGTGCATTAGCCTGCTCAGGCTGCCGTAACAATACTACATCCTGGGCAGCTTAAATAACAGAAATTTATTTGCTCACAGTTCTGGAGGCTAGAAGTCCAAGATCAACGTGCCAGCAGGTTTCTCCTGAAGCCTCTTTCCTTGGCTGGCAGATAGCTGCCTTCTCATGTGTGCATGCATGGCCTTTCCTCTGCACACACGTCCCTGGTGTCTCTTTCTCTTTTAACAAGGTCTTCAGTCAAATTGGATTAAGACACATCCTAATGGCTTCATTTTAACTTAATTTTCCCTTTAAAGGCCCTTATCTCCAAGGGGACTTCAGCATAAGAATTTGGGGAGTACATAATTCAGCCCATAACAGATCTGATGCAGCTGGATTTTGAAGGGGATGAAAACCAGGCCTAGGGATTTGGTTTTGATGTGGGAGGTCATGGGGTCCAATTGTGGTTGAGCAGGGCTTTCCCAGACAAATTTCCAGCTGCTCTTCAGTGTGATACTTGTGAGAATGAGGACTATAGGATGTGTGGGGAATATTTGGAGAATGAACTATTAGTACTTTTTTTTTTTTAAACAGTGGAATGAAGGAGCAGAAAGAGTCGAAATATTAAGTCCTCTAGATGTTTCCAGAAAACTGATGAGAGTCTTGGTAAGGGCTAAAAGAGCCAAGGGGGAGCTAGGTTGGTTTTAGTTTTGTTGATTTTACTCTTGGCATCATGGATTTAGAACTCAGAGAAGAAGTTGGAGCTGGAGTTAGGAATCCGGAGTTTTTAGTACAGGTCAGTGTTGATCTGTGGAGTGGGAAGCTTGCTCAGAGTTCAAGACAGACAGGAGACAAGAACTCTCAGAGCTCAAACTGCTTTGCTGTCACATAGATTTGGAGGATAATACAGAAGTTTTCCAGGACCTCTTTGGCTAAAATAGCATCTCTGGCTCTCTCCCTTTGCCTTACTATGTTTTTCTTCATAGCACATTATCATGGCCTGGCTTATTTTTCAATTTTTTTCTTTTTTGGTTGTGTCACATGGCTTGTGGGACCTTAGTTCCCTGGCCAGGATAGAACCCTGGCCCCCAGCAATGGAAGTTTGGAGTCCTAACCACTGGACAGCCAGGGAATTCCCCTTTATATTTATATAGCTGTTTTATTATTGTCTGTCTTTTCCAGTAGAATGTAAGCTCCATGAGAGCATAGGCTATTTTTGTCCAGGACTAAATTTTTAGTACCTGGAAGAGGGTTCAGAACATTGTAAGTACCCAATAAATATTTGCTAAAGAAGCTATAATTAAGTTAAATTTCATGTCTAATAGAATTTAAATTGATGACAGATTACTAAATATTGTCTTTTTATCTTAAAATATTTTTCCTTAACAAGTATCTTTAGATAAATGATCACACTGGCACATATATTTGAGAATCTTGAAATATACAGTTTAAAATTTTAGTGTTGTTTCTGTTTGTGTTTATCCTTAAATTCTACTTTCCCCAAATCATGATCATGTTGTCCCTTCTCTGCAGTGGCATCCCTTTATGAGAAAGTAGGTGTGACTTTTTAAAAAAAATCCAAGTTTTTCAGCAGTCTGGTTTCCCTTATCAGATTATCTGTTTGCATCTCCTCTCTCTGCTGTAATTTTCATAGAAAGTTAGTTGTGGAATCTTTGGCTTCTGTCATCATCTCTTTTCCTTTTACTCATCACACCTGTATTTAAAGATTCATCTCTTGGTGTACCTATGTGGGTGCCAACAGTCTGTTCAAACTTAAGTCTATTGCCTTTCTCTATAATTTTCTCCAGAAGGGCTGCTGTTTTACAGTATTGTGTCTCATAAAATATAGGTCGGCTAGGCATTTAAACCAAGTCCAGCCTACTTCTCTTTTCTAAGAAATCATAAATCAAAGGTACCTGAATCTGCTTGTATTTTATACAGATGAAGTCTTATTAAATCTAGTTCCTCTTTTTTAGGTAGTCTGAGTGGTATAAAGGGCACTAGAATTATTGGGTAAAGTAATTTAGAGCAATAGTTCTCCAACAAATCAGGAATTCTTCCTTAATGGTCTATCAGAATCACTGGAGAGGTATGCTTGGGGCCATACAACCCCATATTGAAGACTAGTTTTCAGAGAACACGTTACTGGTGGGAGTATATCCTACCTCTCAGGTGTGCTGGGAAGGAAGGGGTTGAGAATCAAAGATTCTGAGGGTGAAAACATGCAATAATAGTAGTTACTCCTTATCAGTATATAAAAGTATTACTATATTGGGTCTATGATTATTTTTTATTTTGAAGGGTAATGATGCCTTTCCCTGACACAATCTAGGTTAAAGTCTCCTTCTCAGTTCTTAAACATTTTTATAATTAGTATTTCTATCTGGTACATACTATTGTCCTTGTTATAGAAATTTAAAATAAATCCCTATAAACGTATGTGAAAAAACCAAGCCACCAACTCTTTTCCCTCCCCAAAGCCCCCAAACTTTAAGTTTTAAATTCTGAATCAAGAGTTCTGGAAATAAAATTCTTCCTGATAAAGTTCTTCCTCATAGAAGACCCTAGTCTAATTTGACAGATATGTGTCACCTGTGTTTAAAAGGGAAGAGAAGATTATGGCCATGAAAATTTTTAAAAAGTCAACATCTAAATCAATCCAGTCAACATGTTTATTAAACAGCTGTGTACTGAGCACTTAGAAGTATGGTATCCTATTTCTCTATTAACAAGGCATTATTAAGCTCAAGTTAACTCACTTTTCAAATTTCATCTTTTCTTCTAGGAAAAGAGAAGGTTTAAATCATTACCTAAAAGAAAGTGGAATAATGTTTGGGAGTTTCTTAGCTTCACATCTTTGCAGATGCACGTGGGCCAATACCTTAAACAAAGGAGGACTGAAGGGTTTTTCTCTCAAAAGTCTTCTTTGCTTAATGACTTCAGATTCCAAAATTCAACTATGAAACATTCAGTTCTTTGGGCTGAATTATCTTCAGATCTTTTTTTCTCTTTAAAAAGTAATTATTCCCATGAAAGGAAACAAAGTTATTTATTTATATTACAATGTGAATCAGTTTATCCAGATTTTTAAAAAAATTTTTACTTTATATTGATGTATCATAGGTGGCTCAGATGGTAAAGAATTGGCTTGCAATGCGGGAGACCTGGGTTTAATCACTGGGTTGGGAAGATCCCCTGTAGAAGGGAATGGCTACCCCCTCCAGTATTATTGCCTGGAGAATTCCATGGACAGAGGAGTTTGGCAGGCTACAGTCCATGGGGTTGCAAAGACTCAGACATGACTGAGCGAATTTCACTTCACTTCATCATTGATTAACAATGTTGTGTCAGTTTCAGGTGTACAGCAAAGTGATTCAGTTATCAGCATTTTCTTTAAAAAAATTATTTATTTTTGGCTGTCATGAGTCCTTATTGCCTCATGGGCTTTACTCTAGTTGCAGAAAGTGGAGGGCCACTCTGTAGCTGCAGTGTGGACTTCTCATTGTGGTGGCCTCCCCTGTTGTGCAGCATGGGCTCTAGGGCATGCGAGCCTCTGTAGTTGCTGCCTGTGGCTCAGCAGCTGCAGGCTTCACAGCACAGGCTCAGTAGTAGTTGCACAAGGGCTCAGTTACTCCTGGGCATGTGGGATCCTCCCGGAACAGGGATTGAAACCACGTGTCCTGCATTGGCAGGCGGATTCTTTTCTACTGAGCCACCAGGGAAGTCCAGTATTTTGTTCTTAAAAGCTGAGCTAACTTCCCAGAGGATGGAAATGTTTGTTTGTTTTTTCTATAGTAGGAGTATGTATCAGTTCAGTTCAGTTCAGATCAGTCGCTCAGTCCTGTCCGACTCTGTGCGACCCCATGAATCACAGCACACCAGGCCTCCCTGTCCATCACCAACTCGCGGAGTTCAAACTCATGTCCATCGAGTCGGTGATGCCATCCAGCCATCTCATTCTCTGTCATCCCCTTCTCCTCCTGCCCCCAACCCCTCCCGGCATCAAAGTCTTTTCCAGTGAGTCAACTCTTCACATGAGGTGGCCAAAGTATTGGAGTTTCAGCTTTAGCATCAGTCCTTCCAATGAACACCTAGGACTGATCTCCTTTAGGATGGACTGGTTGGATCTCCTTGCAGTCCAAGGGACTCTCAAGAGTCTTCTCCAACACCACAGTTCAAAAGCATCAATTCTTCGGTAATCAGCTTTCTTCACAGTCCAACTCTCACATCCACACATGACCACTGGAAAAACCATAGCCTTGACTAGATGGACCTTGGTTGGCAAAGTAATGTTTCTGCTTTTTAATATGCTATCTAGGTTGGTTATAACTTTCCTTCCAAGGAGTAAGCGTCTTTTAATTTCATGGCTGCAATCAGCATCTGCAATGATTTTGGAGCCCAAAAAAATAAAGTCTGACACCGTTTCCACTGTTTCCCCATCTATTTCCCATGAAGTGATGGGACCAGATGCCATGATCTTAGTTTTCTGGATGTTGAGCTTCAAGCCAACTTTTTCATTCTCCTCTTTCACTTTCATCAAGAGGCTTTTTAGTTCCTCTTCACTTTCTGCCATAAGGGTGGTGTCATCTGCATATCTGAGGTTATTGACATTTCTCCTGGCAATCTTGATTCCAGCTTGTGCTTCTTCCAGCCCAGCGTTCCTCATGATGTAATCTGCATATAAGTTAAATAAGCAGGGTGACAATATACAACCTTGATGTACTCCTTTTCCTATTTGGAACCAGTCTGTTAAGAAAGGATAATTCTGGACTATGTGTTACTGTCTGGAGTCTATAGATTTGTGCAGGAAAAGAGTAACAAAAAAGAAAGTGGAGAGGAAAAAGGAGTTTGGCAAAGACTTCTTTCTTCATCATTCTGTTTCAGGCAGTTCAGATTTTAGTAACTTTAAAGCAGGCAAGAATGGACAGTAGTCCTACATCCACTATATATGATGGTGGTTTCTTTCATGTATGTGGAAATGAAATATCTGACTTGTCGACAAGGCAGAGAAAGCAGAAACAACCACAGAACTGGTAATTCTCTGTCCTTTTAGACAAAGCATACCATATATTTCTATGTTGGATAAAGTTCTATTTTGTGTGTCTATTTTGGATAAAGTTAATTATTATAAACAGAAACCAGGAAACACCTCATGAACTAAGAACAATTTACCCTATGGGTGAATTTTAGGAGAGTGCACTTGTATTATGTGAGTCTGGACCATTACTTACTAGATACTATAGTATATCAGGTGAGCCCTTCAGCCAACACTGAGCGTTACTCCATCGTCCACAGCAGATAATTTTGCACGAATCATACACACATTTATAGCATGTGAATATCTCCTCAAATTCAATGGAAAAACATTTCATTTCTCTGGAAATCAAGTGTTAAAGGGGAAGACAAATTTGTTTCATCTTCCAGTTTACATACTGGAATTTCACTCTGTTGCTGGACTGGAAGGCATGTCAGGGTATTGTAGCACTGCTGTGATTCAGCCTCTGTTACAGGTGTCTAAATTGCCTGAGATGTTTAGCTGTGTGGCCTGGCTTTGCACAAGCAGCCTCTTCTGCCCATCTATCAGTGACCAGGCCTTGGGAACTCACTGGAAAGCAGCCGAGTTACTTTACATCATGGACATCGTAAGTGCTCGAAAATATTTGTGAGACAAAGTGGAATGTGGCACCTTTTATATATACTTTGTGTAAGAGAAAACCCCAGAGAGATGTCTCCAGGACACTCCAGCATTAATTCTTCTTTGACTCAACCAGTGCATGATAAGCAAAGTTGTGTGTACTGCACACACGGTACTTAGAGGTGTCCCAAATTCATTCCGTCAGCACTGAGCAGTGTTCCAAGATGTGCAAGTGTTTCACTAATTCATCGTTATGATGGTTAGGTTACTAGACAGGTAGATTTGCCTGCTTTGAGAAGCTTCCTCAAAGGAAATATAAAGGTGTACTATGCTTTGCTATCGGATGTTAATAATTTGCTGCAAACAGGACCCAGGAAACTATCTTCAGAGCCAATTTTTTCATCTTCCCAGGCCAAAAGACACAAAATAATGTTACGTCATTTGTAAGGAAGCAGCTTGTGGCTCTCTATAACCCTAGCTCTCTGGGCCATAGCCTGGTAGGTCAGATGCGATGGGTGATCTATTGGCAAGTATTATGAGTCTCAGTAGAACTGAGTATATGTATCTCAGTAATAGTATCTGAGTATATGACACTACCAGATAGAATGTTCATGTTTCTGGATATAAGCTCCATCAAGACAGGACTTTTTGTCTGATGCACCCAGTGCCTAGAAAAGTACCTTCCATTTAGAATTCAGTATTATATTGAAGAATAAATGAAAATTTAAAATATATGGTCTAATTTATTCCTCTGCATTAAAAAATCTATTGAATACCCAGAAATTTAGATGCTTCTTGAGATGTTCAAAAGTGTTTTCCACTGATACAAAGATAATTCATTGCTATTTTTCAGAGAAATCATAAAAAATCACCATATTAGATAATATGATATCTGTTTTGAAAATTCCCGAAAACATTTTATATTCTTCACAAAGTTGATATGAACCAAAGAATCCTGGGCTAAGACAGCTGAGTTTTTTAAATTTGGATGATACATGAAATAGTTTTATAGTAATCCAGTTGCTGAGAATGAAGGGGCCAAAGCATCTATTTTGATGTCTGTGATGTTGCACAGAAGTAATTTTGGAAGCACTTACATTTGTTTCTACCGATCAATTAATGTACTATGTAACAGCTTGTTGGCTGCTTACAAAGGATACATGTCCTGGGAATTTATAGTGGAACAGAAGGGATAGACTCACCCAAATGGATGATTTCACCACAGCTTAAGAGCTGTCATGTAGCTCTGTGTGGGGATGCAGAATAGGGGTCTTTATGCCAGTCTGGGAGTGAGAGTGAGGGAGGGAAGCAGGGAAGGTCAAGGAAGGCTCCAGGGGTGTTGAATATTGATCTGAGTGTTGGCAAAGATGAGTATGAGTTGGCCAGGTGAGGAAAAGTAGAGCATTTTGTGCAGAAGGAACAGCAGAAGTGAAGTCCCAGATCTGTGAGTGACTATATTCAGTTTGGGGTTTCCCAGGTTGGCTCAGTGGTCAAGAATCTGCCTGCCAATGCAAGAGCATTAGACACTCAGTTGTGTCTCTTTGTGACTCCATGGACTGCAACCCGCCAAGCTTCTCTGTCCATGGATTCTCCAGGCAAGAATACTGGAGTGGCCAGTGCAGGAGACACAGGTTCAATCCCTGGGTTGAGAAGATCCCCTGGGGTAGGAAATGGCAACCCACTCCAGTATTCTTTCCTGGAAAATCCCATGAGAAAATCCCAGACAGAGGAGCCTGGTGGGTTACAGTCCATGGGGGTCACAAAAGAGTTGGACACAACTTTGCACCTAAACAACAACAACAAATATTCAGTTTGGGAATGCTGCAAGTAAAGAGGAAGAGGAGACTTGTGAGCAAGGCAGGGCTTGGACAGCTGCCATCCTAAGAAGACTCAACTCAATGCTAAAGATGACTGGGAGTCATTTGAAGCATCCTTAAGTGGAATAAAGAAATTTTTAGATTTGGGTGTTATATGGCGTGCTGATGGCAGTCTGGAGGATGGATTTTAGGTGGACAAGGCTAGATGGGTAATCATTTGACTCAGGTGAAAGACAAAGTCCTGTCTCGGACAGTTTAAATAGAGATGAAGAAGAGAGGAATGTTCCAGAGTCAGGTGTTCAACAATTATTTGTTCAATATGGAACTATTAGTTTGAATGATATATTGCCTACATCCTACTAATAAAACAAAAAATCTTTACTTACTAATTTATGTTAAAAACTATGATTTCTATACTAGAAAAAATAGTATTTTTAAAAATTATTTATTTTCCTTTTGGTTGTACTGGATCTTGCTTCTCATTAAGGTGGCTTCTCACTGCAAAGCACGGGCTCTAGGGTGCATGGGCTCAGTAGTTGTAGCTTGTGGGCTCTAGCGCACCAGCTCAATAGTGGTGGCACAGGGGCTTAGTTGCCCCATGGCATGTGGGGTCTTCCTGGATCAGGGATCGAACCCATGTCTCCCGTATTGGCAGGTGGATACTTAACTACTGGACCACCAGGGAATTCCCAGAAGAGCAGTATTGTTCTCCATTTTTGTAAATCTCTTAAGGGGTGACTTTACAGAAGACAGAGTCTCATAGCTTTCTGCACTTATAGAAAGGAAATTTGTCCTCATACAGCTATGTAGTTGGAAAAGGAAGAAATGTTTTAATAGTCATTTCAGGTAATTATAGATATTCTTTTTTAATATTATACCAAAAAAAGCAGTAACTCCTTAAAGGATAAATGCAATGTGGAATCTGAAACCATATCATGAACCTTTTGTACTCTGATACAATTAATATCCATTGGTCTTTCTTTCACCTTGAATAGATCTTTTACCCATGTGATTTTATAAGTTTTGCAATGACAACTTCCATTATTCATTTGGAAAATATTACGGTATTGATATTTACGCAAATTTTGTAATGTTGCCACCTTTCATTATATAATACAGAAAAAATTGTATTTGTTAATAACATATCAATATTGACCTCATCAAAAATGTCTTCAAATATTGGGAAGTTCTCAAGCGCAGGTTGTTAGAAGTTTCCCAAGTTCTAATTTTCATTTGAAGGCTTGAATTTTATCACTAGGAAAAAATACTCAATTGTTTCTTGATAGTCTTGCTTTGTTCATAAATAAAAAAATCTGACAAATACCCAAATCTCAATAACCTGTTTGTCAGTCAAGTAAAATTGGTGTTCCATGTAAAACAGTGACCAGTTAGCTCTCAACTCAAACAGTATTTGATTAGAACGAATGGCAATGTCATATCATTTCATTCAACCTAACAGACCAAATGCCTTTCCAGACAACTGTCATAAAATATTAAGGATACATGTATTTCAAGGGTCAAGGTTTTTTTTTTTCATGGTCTTTTTTAATTTAACATACACAGTACATAATGTAAACAACTAGCATAAAATTCATAAAAATCCAATTACCCTATGCATGATCAGTTTACTCCTGATACATTCTTTCATTTTCTCCTTAGTATCATTGTCCTATTTTAGCACTACGCTGTTTCTGCTAAGCACTTTAAGAGGCTTATCTTTTTTTAGGAATACTACCCCAGTCTTTTCTTTTCTTTCCTAATGTCATAGTGTTCCGTCTAAGATGTCACACAGAGTCGGACATGACTGAAGTGACTCAGCAGCAGCAGCAGTAGCAATGTCATAGCAATAGCTATTTTTATCACTGTCTTGCCCATCCTAACCTTCCTCACACTAAAGCAAAAATATTTTTAAATGCTAAAAAATGCATAAAATACTGAGCTCTAATACTGTTTTGTCATGTATATCGAACCTACTATTACTCTGTGTTGCCATAAAAGATATTTATAACCTACTGCACAAGCTGCTACAGATGTGACCAAGGGCATCTGTTCTAAACTGACTGGACTAAAACATAATCAGAGGTTGCTTGTGGAACTACATGAATAAATACTGCTATGAAAGGAGTCTTCTGAAAACAAAAACAGAAACAAAAACAAACTAATTTGACTACTTTTATCTTTCCCCAGCACATAAAACAGTTATAACACTATTTTAATGTTTTTCCTATGTGAAATTTCAAATAATTACATGTAAACTTACTGGGAAGGGAATTATTTAAAGGTGGGAAAAATAGAGGATAAGTTTAAAAGTAAAATTTTAAAAAAGTAGTAATTGCTGGATGAACAAAACACATTTATGGGAGAAACAATGGGAAATAAAGCAGAGCATACACTTCCCCTCTTCCTGCCCAAGTTTTAATAAAGTTAGTATTTATTACTGTTTCATCTATGACTCCTTAAGTGAAACTGGCTTCTCCCCCCTTCCCTTTTTTTTTTTCTTTTTCTCTGCAAATGGGTAGTGGTGAAGAATACAATGACGACTAGTTCATTTTGTTATAAGGCACCATTAATTTTACCCACCATTGCTTTTGTACCATCAGTCCAAATGTCAACACAAATGTTCCAGGATAAATGATGAAATTAAAAAAATTACTGTATACTTCAAATGACTCAGCACCTCGTGTTTCTTGTCATCATGTGTTCATATGAAAGATCTTTGATGATTAACAGGTGCTGATTCCCAGTGAATACATTCAAGATAGCAAGTCCAGACAGTTGGCAGATCTGTCCATTTCTAAGACAAAAATGCAGTTCTGCAGAAAAGGATCAGTCTGCAGCCAGATCTTTAATTTGATGTTACTATAACATTGGAAAGTGGCCGTGCCATGGTTTCTTTTGCTTTTTTCTTTTTTCTTCTCATCTAGAAGGCACTCAGCAAGCTAAACTCCACCAGGCTTTATTGTTCTCTCACTTATTCAGCCAGTGCAGTTACGATAACTTACTCTGTAAGATACTTCACTGGCTTTTTCTCTTCAGGTTTGAGGAGCTGCACCAAATAATTTTTGGCTTTTCAAAAGTTTATTACATCCACATTTAAAAAGTCAGTGCCTCTTTTTAAAACCCTGAATGTCTGGTCTAAAAATAGTAGTACAACTTAACTGGCACCACATTACTATGCAGAATGCTCTATCGTATAAGACACAATTAGGTAAATTATTGACATCTATAAAGTCAAAGAAAAGACAGCACCATCAAGTTTTTTTTTTTTAACTTACAGGTCCTTCCAATTGCTTTGGAATAGATTTCTTCCTTCCGTGAGAAAGGGAACTCTCTTATCTGTCATTTTCATCTTTTTCTATATCTGCAGATGTAGACAGTGCATGTAAGCTTTGAGGAAATGTCTTCTGGTCTACCTTTCTAAAGCAGAAGATTGGGCTCCAGTCTCAGACAGATAAGGATTTTGATCTCTTCTCCGCCTGTGATGAGTGGTATAAACTAGGCAGATTCTCAAGGGCTCATTTTTCAAATATTGTTTCTGTGGTCAGGAATCTGGGAGTGGCTTTGAAAGAGGGGTTTCTAGCTGGAAGTTACTCATACCACTACCTTCAAGATGTTGGTCAGTGCTGTGGTCATCTGAAGGCCAGACATGGAGCTAGAGGATCTGCTTTTAGAATGGCTTACTCACATACCTAGCAAGTTAGTGCTGGCTGTTGGCCTCAGTGGACTTGCCCAGAAAGTCCTCGTATGTATCATGGTTGGCCATCTTCACAGAGTGCATGCCCCACTGTATCTGATCAGAACAGTGGCAGTGTCATATAACTCAACCTAATAGACTAAACTTGAGTTTATATTTCAACATTTAAATAAGCATTTAAAGTTAATTTTTGTAGGGATATTAACAAATAACCATTCTTGATTGTGTGTTGGAGGTCGTGGTCTTTATAAAAAATTAATTAATTATTAATATTTATTTGGCTGCCCTGGGTCTTCGCTGCTGTGTCTGTGCGCTCTCTAGTTGTGGTGAGTGGGTGCTACTCTTGGTTGTCCTGTGTGGGCTTCTTTTGTTGTGGAACACAGGCTCTAGGGTGTGTGGGCTTCAGTAGTTGCAGCACGTGGGCTCAGCAGTTGTGGTGCAGGGGCTTAGTTGCACTGAAGCATGTGGAATCCTCCTGAACCAGGCATTGAACCTGGATGGTGGTCTCTTTAAGCAGTATGATTGCTTTGATATTTCATAGAAAATTTTGAACATTTATTTTGAAACATTAGTCTACTGATCATATTTATCTATATTAATTTCCCCAGAGGCCATGATTTTGAAGCTTGAATTTTTATATACCAAGTGAAATGGGAAATAATTTTAAGGAGAGAAAGAGTTTTGTAAAAAAAATTGCCATGAATTTATTTGGATGGCCATTTATGGCCTTTATTATACATAAAATTTTAGTTGGAAGGGGAAAAAAAGCTGAAACATTTTATTGAGAAAGTCTAATATCTCATTTGGAACATCTTTTAAGTGATTTTGGTTTCTGAAGAACTGCATTTACTGGAGCCTTGTATTTTCTGCAGCTACATCAAGGGAGTTGTTTCCTTTTGATTTTTTAAAAAATTTACCAAAACCCCAAAATTGGCAGGAGAGAAAGGCAGCAAGAAGTTCCTGGGACAATGCAACATCTGTGAGAAACAAGGAAATGTTTACTTTGGAGCCCCCACCAGGTCTTACAACAATTCAACAATTGAGTTCAACAACAATTCAAGCTCAATGTCTCCCTCCTCCCCTGCCTCCCTCATCCCTAACATCCTACTTTCCCTGTGATCTGAAGCTGGCATCCCTATTCACATGGTCATCTGGCCCCAAACCATAGCCTGACTGGGGACCCCTTCATTGCTGCCCATCTCCAAACAGGTCCAACCTGTGCCTTCTGCCCTAGTAATGCTGCCTTGCTCTGTTTTCTTTCCATCTACTTCCTTCTTTCTCACTGCCTCCGCTCCAGGGTCAGGCTGGTTCTGTCTTGGGCCATTACAGCAGTTTCTAATAGCCTCTGGGCCCCTGAATCTCACCTCCTCTGACCTGCTTCTGGATTAATTTTGCCCGCCCCAAATTCTTCAATGTTCACTCAATGTTTATTAAATAAAGACTGAGTGTGCCAGTCTGTCACTGGAGGTGCACCACCCAAAGGCACCAAGTTACCTTTTACATTTAATGTTATGATCTTCCCTTGACTATCCTAAAACGGACTTTTTTTTTCATCTGACTTCTTAATTCTTTGGTCATGTTGTTCCCTCTTCCAGGAAATGTAATGAGTTGAAACCTCACTCATTTTGGGGTCTATCTCAGATGTTACCTTCTTTGCAAAGATTTTCCTGATGACCTCACTTTTCCCTCCACTAGATATTCTTTCTTTTTAGGATACTCACTGAACTTTGTATCCCTCATGATATTTAATCATAATCGGTTTCTTTAATATAGTGTGTACTTACCTTATCTTTTTTTCGGGATTATAATGTACTTGAAAGGACAGACACAATCATTCATCTTTTGTTCCCACTAACGCCTAGCTACGGTTTTAGCAAGTAATTGGACTTCAATAAAAAAAAAAAATTTGGGCTTCCCTGGTGGCTCAGTCGCTACACAATCTGCCTGCAATGAGGGAGACCTGGGTTCAGTTCCTGGGTTGGGAAGATTCCGCTGGAGGAGGAATAGGTTGCCCACTCCAGTACTCTTGGGCTTCCTGGGTGGCTCAGTTGGTAAAGAATCCTCCTGTAATGAGGGAGACCTGGGTTTGATCCCTGGGTTGGAAATAGCCACTAGAGAAGGGAACGGCGAGCCACTCCAGCATTCTTGCCTGGGGGAAATCCCCATGGACAGAGGAGCATGGTGGGCTGCAGTCCATAGAGTCCCAAAGAGTCAGACACGACTGAGTGACTAAGCACAGCACAAAAAAACTGTGTAACTCCACTGAAGTATTTTAAGATAGGAAAGAGCAAAGTTCCTGTGTTTATCCGACACAGTGGACACTTAGGCGGCATACAGACATAAACGTAAATACAGACAAAAACATGCATGTATATTTATCACTCTGCTAAGACGTCTTTGTCTCAATATTGAAGGATTCGGGGGTGTAGGCCAATGCTTTTATTCCCAGTCGGCACCAAAAATGTTGCCCAGATTATAATTTGAGGACAGAAAAATGGCTTCAACATCTCTTTCAGTTTGGGATTTGAGACCCGGCCAAAAGGCATGTTGGCAAACGCTAAGTTGGTCAGAGACTGGCCCGCATGAACCTCCCGGAGACGCCGGGGTTGGGGCTGGCGGCGGGAGGGCTGCGTGGCGCGGATCTTCCAGCACTTCCTACTCCGCGGAACCGGGCGGACCAGTTCCCACCGCCGCCTCCTGCCTCTTGGCCACACTTTGCGGGCCAAGCCCACGCCGCGCGCCCTCCTCCCCGGCGCCGAGGCCGGGCTGGGGGCGCGCCGAGGCAGAGCCGGTTCGGGCATCTTTCGGCGCGCGGCCGGGGCGGGGGTCCCAGGGCAGGGGACGCGGGCCGAAAGCCGGGAGGCCGCCCTCCGTCGGGGTTTCTAGGTGAAGGGCAGGAAAACAACAGGCCGGCCTGGGCGGGGCCGGGCGGGCGGGCCGAGGGCGGAGGGCACGCATTGCTTCATCCTGGACATTTTACTGGAAACCGGGCGCATCCGGAGGAGGGGCCGGGGGGCGGTCCCGGCGCCGCCACTGGCCCAGCGGCGCGCGGGGGAGGTGGGCGAGGCGGAGGCCGCTTCTCTCCGCCCCTGGTCGCGAACGCCGGTTAAATAGTCGGGGCCTCCGGGTACGCGCCCGTGCCCGCGCCGTCCTCCCGCCGATACCCCGAGCCCGCCTGAGCTGGTGCCATAGCCGCAGCCGGGAGGCAGCCGCGCGCAGCGAGTCGGGGGCACAGCAGTCTGGGGTCCCCGAGCGCCGAGCCCGGGAGCATGATCGTGGACAAGCTGCTGGACGACAGCCGCGGCGGAGAGGGGCTGCTGGACGCGGCCGGCGACTGCGGCCTCATGACCAGCCCGCTCAACCTGGCCTACTTCTACGGCGCGTCGCCGCCTGCCGCCGCCCCCGGCGCCTGCGACGGGGGCAGCTCGGCGTCTGGGCCCTCGGCGCCAGGCTCGCCCGGCTCTGACTCCTCCGACTTCTCCTCCGCCTCGTCCGTGTCCTCCTGCGGGGCGGTCGAGTCCCGGCCGAGGGGCGGCGCCCGTGCTGAGCGGCTGCAAGGTACCGACCGGCCCCGGCGGGGCGACCCCCGGGCCCCCGTCGGCCCACGCCTGGGGAGGGGGCTGGCCTGGGCTGCCCAGATGCGAAGTACCTCGGCCAGATTTTAGGGGGATTCTGCGGTCGTCTTAGCGGCGGTACATAATTACACTGGTCGTCATTGTTAGGCCACGGCTGGATGCCTTGCCCTGTGCTGGGCGTTTAGTATCACTCCGTGCCCTTTGGTCGTCTGGGAAATCCGGGCGCCATCCGGCTGGCCTGTTAGCTGGAAGCACACGGCTCTGATTTGGGGGAGAGGGGGAGAAATGGACCACGTTGGCTTTTCTTTTTGCTTTCTTCTTTTAAAAAAACACCTTTATTAAGCTATAATCCACATACTATGGCGAGGTTTTGGAGCCGATGTAGGTGTACCTTTTTCTTGTGGCTGGTTCAGTGAAAGGCTGTAGCGGGCGTTAAGTTTGAGTACAAGGTTGAAGGTCATGATTTATTTCCTCCTAATTACGTATTTGTGAAATTTTTTACGTAGAAGGACTTTATAAAGAAAAGAAACGGATATTATCAAGATGTGAGATGAAGCTGGACTGAAAACCAGTGTATACCTTGAGTTTGATGTTCCGAAGTCTGCCCAGAATTTCTGCGGTCTTGTTTTTGTTTTCTGTGCTTTAGAGTGGTTGAGCTGTATGTAGCAGAGAAAGGCGTAATGTTTCCGGTCTTCCGCTGTGAATTGTTAGTTTCTTTTCTTAATGAACGGAGTTGCATAATTCGGGGGAAAACAGGATGCCACTGTGGGTACACCAAAGAACGTCTAGGTAATCTCACATTTTGGAAAATGTAATCAGCATGATTTTTAAAGAACGTTCTTTCAGGTGTTCCCCACTGCTAGCCATTCCTGTTTTGGTTGCGTTTTAAAGTGTGATTTGTCATTTTTATTAAAAAAAAAAAGTGATTCAAACCGCTCGACTTTACACAATGTTTTCTATATCTTGAGTGTGCAGCAAATGCCAAAATTGTGTGTTTATTTAAACTTTTTTCCCCCTCCTCATTCGGCCTTCATCTGACTGAAACTATTTTACTAGTTCTTTGGTTTACCATAGGGGATTTCTGAAACTGAATTTTTCTCCTTGTGACGTTGAATTATTAATTGCTGTCATTCCAGAGAGATGCTGTGTTAGATTCTGGCAAGATATTTCTAGACTTAAACGTAAAACTAGCTGTTTAATTTGCCCTATCATTAGTTGTTTCTCTTATATGTTTGATTATACGTATATATATATGTTTAAATTATGCCTTGTGTTTTGTTCCATCTTATTTTTTCCTACTCTCAATGGAATTGCTGAATTATTCATTTCCTGACTCTGTGTGTGTTTATTCTGTGTTCAACTCATTCCAAGAGGTTGTGACGTGGTAGTGGTCAGAGTGGAATGCTGTACTCATGTACTAGGTTTTAAAGTGTATTTTAAAGCTTAAATATGAAATAAGATTATTTCCTTTTTACTTAGAAGGCCTATGTGAGCAATTCCGTAAACAGTCGGTGAGGGGAAATCCTGTGTGTCTCTGTGGAAATGTGTTTAAGCTTAGTGAATTTAAGGCAGCTTTCTTGGCATAGCTTAACTGAGGGAAATAATAAACTAAGACATTATTAATTGTTAGGCTTTGGTACATTGTTTTGTGCCTTCTTAGGTGAGTGGAATTGATAGACTTTAAAATTTCTGTGTGGACAGAAACCTTTTGGTTTGGAAAGCTAAAAATTCATCATTTAATTATTGCTCTCCCAGGTTTTTAAAAAATCTAGAATAACGACAGATTTATGAGAGTCAGGGTGGCAAAATCTGCAATCCTCTCTCATGCTGTATTCAGGGCTAAGAGACAGAGAACTAATTTGGGTTTATCCCTTGTTTCTGGGGATCCCTGAAATGACATTTTTTATGAGCTTTAATTCCTTAGGGTGCCTGGTGGGGAAAAGTATCAAGCAACATAGAATCCTAAAGTAGGGCTGGGGACTGACGTGCAGGGTCATTGGCCAGAGTGAGTTGAAGAGTCTTTGTGGTCTGTCAGTTGGGAACTTTATCACGGTGGACAGCTGTGCTTTTGAAGTTACTAATATTCATGTCTTTGAAGATACTCACTTGGGATATGTTTTTGTTTTTGAACAGTTGAGCCCCATATGGGGGTTGTAAGGCAGCAGAGAGGACCATTTCAAGGTGTTCGTGTGAAGAACTCGGTGAAGGAACTCTTATTGCACATCCGAAGTCATAAACAGAAGGCTTCCGGACAAGCTGTCGATGATTTTAAGGTGGCACCTAATTTATTTGTTTTAGGTTTGGTGGCAGGGAGGTTAGTCTGTTAGGGTTATTACTTTCATGGACCACAGAGTACGAAGGACAGAGAGCATATCTGTCCTGCTGTCTGCTAGATTCCTGTCACTGGGCCCAGTGCTGGGCACTTGGCAGGTGTGCAAGAGAACTTTAATGAATGAGTAAATGAAGGTAAGCTGGGGGCAAGGAAATTAATGTGGTTCAGTTAAATGGAACATTTTGATTAGAAAGGGAAAACTCAAGTGGCCTTATTAATTTTACCTTGACCCAAGTTGAACTAGGTGAAAATGCAAATGGGGGAAGTTGTAAGGTAGGATGGAAATTAACATAGAAAATAAATACTGTTAGAATGGTATATCATATGTTCATGACAAACTACAAAGAGTGGTAGAGATATGTTTATTATGTTAATCAGGAAACCATTTATCACACACTAAATTGGAAACTTTTTTCCCCTTATAGACACAAGCTGTGAACAGAGAGCAATTCACAGGTAAGGGTTACCTCTATTTATAATATTATGGGGACTCTGGGGTAAAATAGTACACTGTAATTAGGGGCAAAACTTTGTGAAGTAAAATGATCACAGATTCCATTTTTGTTTCTCGGGTATAGAATTGAAGAACACAGTATCATATAGTGGGAAAAGGAAAGGCTCTGATTCACTGTCTGATGGACCAGCTTGCAAAAGATCAGCTTTGTTACCTACCCAGTTTTTGGTATGTATCTCATTATTTTCCTCTGAATACCCTTCGGAAATTATTTTTGGAATAATTTTGGAAAGAATATGCAACTTCCTTTTTCTTCCTTTCCAGACACCACCTCAGACACCCACACCCGTGGAGAGCATGGAAGATGTCCATCACAGTGAATCCAAACAGGACAGCTGTGCCGATCTGCTTCAGAACATTATCAACATTAAGAATGAATGCAGCCCGGTTTCCCTGAACACTGTCCAAGTTAGCTGGATGAACCCTGTGGAGGTCCCTCAGGGCTCCCTCCACGAGCAGTGTCAGGACCTCCACAGAGGGCAGGTCTTCTCTCCACCTCAGAAATACCAGCCCTTCCAAGTCGGCAGTTCCCCACACATGATGGATCAGGCTTCCATGTACCAGTATTCACCACAGAACCAGAGCGTGCAGCCACCACCACAGCATTACACCTGCGATCCAGCCCTGGAATACAGCCCTTATTCCAGAACTTCCCAGTCTCCCAGCTATGAGCCACACTTGTTTGGTCGAGAACCACAGTTCTGCCCAGACCAGAGTTTTGCACCCCTTCTAAGTGATCCCCGGGAATCTGAGAATATTGCTGTTCCCCCTCAGACTGCTCCCGGTGTTCAGCAGCAAATTGACACCCACCTACAGAACTTCAACCTGATGCCACCAGGTGCCTGTGAGGCCCTGGCAAGGCTGGATGCAGGCTCTACCCCTTTAAGCATGCCACTGCCCTTCCCAAACCTTGGCGGAAATCCAATGAACACCACACAGTTAGGGAAATCATTTTTTCAGTGGCAAGTAGAGCAGGAAGAAAACAAATTGGCGAATATCTCCCAAGACCAGTTTCTTTCAAAGGATGCAGATGGTGACACGTAAGTATATCCTTTTATGTCATTGACCTAATTGGGTAAGCCATGGTTATTGGCCACAGTGGGCACAAGGTATGCCATCTTAGATCAGAGTAAGTGATTGGCTAATCTAGATGACTTGTGGAGGCAGAATGATAGCTCATATTTCAAAGAAGAGTTTTCTTTGTGTCTTTTTTTTTTCTGGGTGAACAAATTACCTGTTCCAAATTAATAAAAATGTATTTGGCCTCTTTGAATAATTGGTTTTGTAAGATTAGCACAGATTATGTCTGTAGAGCAAAATCAGTTAGATCATAGTTGGTTGGTCATGATCAAACATGAGTTGATTTGTAGATTGATTACAGATCTGTCCTCACATCTTTGTGAACCTGGGCAAATTGTTTAACCTCTCTGTACTTTAGTTTCTGGGCTTATAAAATGGTACTATCTTCCTCATTGGGTTTTTATGAACATTAAAAACAATGGATTTAATGCAATCAACATGGTACTTGGCATACTTCTTTCTGGTAACCTACTTCATCTTGTAACACAGACAGGTATTGTCAGCATAGCAGAAAAGACAAATTATGCTCTGAAAAATGTTTCATTTTTCATACTGTTTATGGGGTTCAGGAGATAGTGAAGGATAGAATAAGCCTGGCAAGCTGCTGTCCATGGGGTTAGAAAGAGTCGGACACAAGTTAGCAACTGAACAACAATAGCAGCAGCTGTTTCATTTGACTATACCAGCACATCAAGAAAGGGGCTAAGGGAAGAATTTTTTTTAAAAGATGAACTTAGTGAAATTAGAAGTAATTTACCTCTTTTCCTTTTCTTTCCTCCAGGTTCCTGCATATAGCTGTTGCCCAAGGGAGAAGGGCACTTTCCTATGTCCTTGCAAGAAAGATGAATGCGCTTCACATGCTAGATATTAAAGAGCACAATGGACAGGTGAGGATTTTTTGTTTCTTTTTAATTTTTTAATTGGAGGAAAATGGCTTTCAATATACTGAAGTCTTTACAGGAGGCTTCAGTACTTCTTGAACCTTCCTCCCTTCCCCCAGGTAAGGATCTTGACAGAGGGAAATGGCAAAGGTGTGGTCAAGACGATAGCTGGTCTCATTTTCGAGTATAGATTATTTCAGAGTTCCAGACCAAAAGAGTTTAGTTAATATTAACTTTGGGATGTTGACTCTGTCACTGCCAACCTTGAAGTTACTAACTTTGTAGTCCTTTGACCAAAGACTAACGGGGTATAATACAGCCTCACCCTAAGCTTATTTTAGTTTCCTTGTATTACAGTATCTTACAACTTATTAATAGGATTTTTCTATGTGGGTTTTTTCCCCCCTCAGTCCTAGTTTAGGTTCATATTCCTTGTTATGATAGTTTTATAGTTTTCAAATATATTATTTTTCCTCTGCGTATCCACAGAGTGCCTTCCAGGTGGCCGTGGCTGCCAATCAGCACCTCATCGTGCAGGATCTAGTGACCCTCGGGGCCCAGGTGAACACCACTGACTGCTGGGGAAGAACGCCCCTGCATGTGTGTGCGGAGAAGGGCCACTCCCAAGTGCTTCAGGTAAGAGGCAGCAAGCCAGGCTCCCGTTACCACAGGGCCGCAGGGATAGGGCTTAGGAATTAGAAGTTGGGTGCAGGTTGCCTATTGCAATACTCTCTTCTGAGTTGACTTACTCCTTTCTTGGGACACTTGTAGATAAGTATTTGACAGAGCTTGTCTTATGCTGAGTAAATGTATACTTTTAAATCCTGCAGGCAATTCAGAAGGGAGCAGCGGGGAGCAACCAGTTTGTGGATCTGGAGACAACTAACTATGATGGTAAGTGGTGGACATGTTATTGGGTAAAGAAGCATTCAGAGAGAGGGGCCCTTTAGTTCCAAGGGCATTGAGTTCAATACCAGAAGGAAGGGAGTTAATTACAGCTAAAATATACTGCAGATAGTTAGCACTAAGACCCAATGGAGGAATCCTCAGATTTCCTTAGTGGTTCTTGTGGAGCCCATACATAGATCACATAGATGCTATCCCCAAGGTCTGTAATTATAAAACAACTAAAAGAGTTGATGGGAGGCTTGATCTCTGCTTTCGCATACTTTTTTCTAGGCCTGACCCCTCTACACTGTGCAGTCTTGGCCCACAATGCTGTGGTGCACGAACTCCAGAGAAATCAACAGCCCCATTCACCTGAAGTTCAGGAGCTTTTGCTGAAGAATAAAAGTCTAGTTGATACAATTAAGTGTCTGATTCAAATGGGAGCAGCAGTGGAAGCTAAGGTAAATTCACAGAAGAGTTTAGACATGGAATGTGGGAGAGAAGTGGTTATAGCAGAAGAGCTTGTTCCCAAGTTAGAGATTAAAACTTTTTTCTCTTTTTATTTTATCTCCCACCTTTTTAAAAAATTAATGGAGTGAGTAGCAATGTATGGATAGTTAAGGAACTTAGATTTTAAAAGATCACCTCATTTGCTTTCTTGATTTTTGTTTAATCTATGGCTTATTATTCAGAAGATCATTCAGCTGTGAAATGAATTAGTCTTTATTTGAAAGGAAAAGAATATGCTTGAAACTGATATTTTCATCTTGGCTTCGGTGGTCATACACAGATAATAAAGGCACTGCATTTCGTAAGGGTTTCTTCATTGTTGTGGAATCTGGACTTAATCTTGTTTTTTTAAACTGGAAAATATTTTGTTATCTTTAAATGTGAGGTTTCTTTACTGAATATCTGCTGTGTGCAAGGCACAGAGTTAGGGGCTCTATGGGAAGATGCCTAAATCATAAGCCTCTTGGGTCCTTGGGGAGCTTACGGTCTAGTAGAAATGGTGAGAGAGATAGCTAACTATAAGTCTACAGGATGGCCACCAAGTCTGGAAACACAGGTGGATACACAATACATGGTTTCTTGTACTATATTACAGCACTTGATAAAACAGTGTAGTCTATTTCTACATTTTATGGCCACCTGGTATATAAGGGTAGATGCGATAAGAGGCATGTAGGCAAATGAAAAGGGAATTTCAAAGGAGAAATGAGATTTCATGGAGCTTGGGATGAAAGAAGGGTTTGTAGAGAAGGGAGCACTTCAAGTGAGTCGCCACGGGTGAGTCAGACATAGGCGAGACTGGGTGAGAAACGTATGTCTGGGGCGTGGTGTCAGGTGTTCATTTTCTTCCGCCTCTTGCCTTTGACCAGGATCGTAAAAGTGGCCGTACAGCCCTGCATCTGGCAGCTGAAGAAGCAAACCTGGAACTCATTCGCCTCTTTTTGGAACTGCCCAGTTGCCTGGCTTTTGTGAATGCAAAGGTACTTTTCAGAATACTCAAGAACTGCACGAGAGTTGGAATGCCCTTCTTTATACCTTCTTCAAGCTTTTGAGCTGCTTTTGTGAAAGTCTCCTGTCCTCATGGGTATCATTTTCTCTTGGTCTTCAGGCTTACAATGGAAACACCGCCCTCCATGTTGCTGCCAGCCTGCAGTATCGGGTGACGCAGTTGGATGCAGTCCGCCTGTTGATGAGGAAGGGAGCAGACCCAAGTACTCGGAATTTGGAGAACGAACAGCCAGTGCATTTGGTTCCTGATGGCCCTGTGGGAGAACAGGTGAGGGCCACAGAAGGGAAAGACATACTTTTAGGCATTGTCCTGAAACATCAGAGCGGTGGGCCGGCTGGCGCTCTTCAGGTGGGCTCTCTCAGCATCTGTGTCAGCAGTTGTCATTGTTGCCCTTTGGAGTCAATCGTTTTGTTTCCAAAGGAAGAGTAAGACATTTAAGGCTGTATCTGTGGACCCCAAATGGTTAGAAGTCAGGCAGTCTTTCCTTTTCTTCCAAGATAACAAACTTAGGTTTGAACTAAGTCAGAATGCTTTGACATTTGGCAGTTGATGAAAGAGGAGGAAGCAAGGTTCCTGTAGACACTAAGGAAATAGAATCTAGTTTTGTGAGTAAGTGAACCTTTAAATAGTGTGGGTATTAGATTAATCAGTATCTGTAGACTGTCCAGAATACTTCCAGACACCTGAGTGCTCAGTAAACGTTAGCTGTTAACAATGATTTCTGTCTGCTAACTGATCCTAAGTAAAAAGTGGGAAAGTTATTTATGTAATTTTGAACCTAGAAATAGTTTATACTTTAAATAGAATTATGCTTTACTTATCATATGATTCTATATTACATTTGGAGATTGACCACTTTCATATGACTAAACTTTTCCTGATAATAAGAGCTGACTCTTTAAGAACTTAAAAGATTTTTGATGAAACTTTTCCCTTAGAGGAAATGAGGTGATTGTGGCTGTAGGTCATTATATACTTTAATAATCACAAAATAAAATACATGGAATACAATTTAGCCTTTTCTTTGATTTACAGCCCTCATTGTGGCCACAATGTTGTAGTAACTCATATTTGTAGATTTGATAGCTGAAAACGAATCTCTTGATAACTTGTGGAGTTATCTCTTGATAACCTGTAGTGGTATATTATACCACTTAATAGTTAGGAAAACTTTGCAGCATGAAGGTTAAACTGGAAAGACTGAGATTCAGAGTGGTTCCAGGCGCAGAAACCATCGTTAAATAGTAAATGACAGAGTCCTAAGTGTTATCTCCTGCTTCACCGTTTGTGGTGTGCATTCATAGAGTGATGTTCTCAGGGAGTATTGAGCATGGAGAATTGCTTAACTCTTTGCTAAATACATGTTCTCAGATTATTCTTCTTTCTGCTTTTGTATTTTTGTTTCTCTCTGTTTGGAGGGAGGATCTTTTCCTTTGCTTATTGTCAGACTACAGTCATTGTGTCTCCTTTTGGTAGCTATCGATTGCATCCCTGACTCCAATCTTCTTTCTTTTAATTTGTTGCTTCTAATCTGCTGTGGGCTGAAAGACATGATAAAATTTGTCAGGCTGGGGTATGAAATCAATGACTCAGCTCTCAGTGAGCCTGGGGGCTTTCCTGTGATCTATATAGTCATGCACAGATGCTTTCATTCTTGGATATCTTGATAGCTATATGGACTTGAAGGGCATTATAATTTACTTATATCTATAAGAAAGACTCTGGGTTCTTAGTTGAGGCTGAAATCAAGGTAGGTGAGATACGTATAATCATGAGTACTGCCTTGTTTTACATGTTCTTATAAATAACAGAAGATTAGGAAAGGAATATAGGTCTTTGTTAAACAGTTGGAGATGTTCAGCTTCAGATAATTTTTTTCATGGAGATGCTTTACTTTCTTGTACTCAAAGATCACTATAGGAGAGCTCTAGTAAACCTTAAAAGAAGTTGTAGTTTTTTTTTTTTCAAGTCCCCTTAAAATCTTGACACATACTGTTGTGTATTTCTTCATATACTTACTTATAAGTATGCAGGAATTACGTATAGAAGAAAGGAAAGAAACTCGGAAGAGGTGGTACTTTGACTGTAAAAAAGAAACCTGACAAATCCTGTTGGTTTCCTTTCCAGATCCGACGTATCCTGAAGGGAAAGTCCATTCAGCAGAGAGCTCCACCGTATTAGCTCCATGGGTTTGGAGCCTGGTCGGCAATACTCACTGTCAGTTAGGCAGTCCTATTGTATCTGTACATAGACCATTTGCTTTGTATTGGCAAATGTAAGTTGTTTCTATGAAACAAACATATTTAGTTCACTATTATATAGTGGGTTATGTTAAAAGAAAAGGAGAAAAATACCTAATTCCTCTTGGCAGATTTTAATATTTCATGCCCAGGTATCTGGGATCTAGACATCTGAATTTAATCTGAGTGGTAAAATCGACTTCAATTAACAGTAGCTTTTTGGCTTTGATTTGTGGTATCAGGTACTGCTCATGTAGCTATCGCCAGTTTAAAAGGAGGTGAATCGTTAACTTTTTTTTTTGAAGAAAAATGAAAATATTTGAAAGTTAAAAAAAAAAAAATCTGGACATAGCCTTGAGGCTTCATTTGGCCTGATACATACACCAATGTTGGAAAGTCTCTGTAGTAACTGGACTAGATGAAAGGTACCATGGTTAAAGTTTGATCTTTGCAAACTGTATATAATTGTTATTTTTGTCTTTTAAAATGTTTTTACATACATGGTCATTAACATGACCACATTTGAAATGTGTCAATCAATAAAATAGAAAAGAACAAGTGGATTTTCACTGTTTTTAAAAATTATATGCCTTCGAAGGAGCTGTGTAAGCATCGCCTCTGTAGGTGGAACAGATGGAGAGTCGTTCCCTTAGTGGCTGGCAGAGCTCTGACTTGTAAATGTGCTTTCAGTTGAGATATATTATTTGTAGGGAATTGCGTGCTGTTAAAGAGAACACCTCTTTAAGACTCACCTTCTAGAATTTTGATTTCCTGGTCTGTTGGGATTTTTGTTTTGACTTTATAAGAACAACAGAAAGTCAGTATTGAAACATGTTCTACTGGTTTTCTGTTGTCAGATAGTAATGCACCAAGATGTTCTATATTACCATTCAGAAAAAAAATGTTTTTTAGTAACTTGAATTATATTAATATTATTTTGCTTATCTCTTGCATACTCTGAGGAACATATTTGACTTTGATTGCACATTAATTCTTTGTAATAAATTTGATTTATGAAAAACCTCTTTTTTTCTTCTAAATGAGAAGTGTCATAAGCAATTGACGGACTAATCATCTTTGTAGTTAAGTACTTAAATCCTTTCAAAATAGATAACCTTTGGATCGATCACATTGTTTGACCCAGTATGTCTTGTGGACAAAAGTTAGTTATGGTTATTTGGTATCTAAAAGTATGGCTGTTATGCGAATCTGTCCATTCACAATGGAAAAACTCATGCATTGCTTTAAATAAACATTAATTGAATAATACTGTTCTTAAGAATGTGAATTTTCTTTTCCTAGACCTTCTAATATATTTCTCAAGGTTGAAAAGAGCTGTTAATCACTAATCTAAAACCTTTAAATTAGCCAATATATATTAATTTGATTTTTTTTTCAGAGTGTGTTTCCTAGTTACATAATCTTTAACATGAAAAAGCTCTTTGTCAAGTTCATTAGTAGAGATTTACTAGGTTCTGAAAATATGAATGTTTTCTAGATACTGTTGATCATTTAGAAGTTTATGTGCTAAAAAATATAAGTCTTTATGACTGTTTTTCATACTTTATTTTGTGGGAACATAGGAAAAACGATTTGGAGATTGCCCGGATCATTCTGAGATGTAAACGTGGGGACAGCAGTAAATGGGGTCCCTCCCTTTTCCAACCTGTCATTTTGATAAGGGAGAACAAACACATCAGTGTCTGTCAACATCAGTCAATCACTGCACATTCATTCTAGATCTAGTAACCTCCTCTGAGAATACGATATGCATATACACACAAATTAATCAACTGAAACAGTACTTAGCAAGCATGTGATTGTGTATCTGTGCGGACAAAGCTGTCTGGTAGATAATATGAGGTATTCAAAGACATATTTCTTAATTAAGATACATATGTAGGAGACATGGCCTGTACTTGATTAGCAAAAAGAGGAAGAAATATAAAGATTCCAAAGAGAAAAACTTTATATCTGAATGTGGAGAACTAGGGAGACTTCAAGGTAGAGCACTGAGCTGTATTTTCAGAAGAGCTGAATTTGAGTGTTCATGGAAGCGGAGAGGGAGGAGAATGAAACAGAAAACTACGTGAACCAAGGCAGTAGTATTTGAGGGAACCACAAGTGAGTGATTCAGTGTAGCTTGACTAGCCAAGCTATTTGGATGGCCAATAAGTTTCATCTTGTGTTCTACCTCTAACTGGTAATATGAATAGCATATTGAGAAAGATCTTCAGGCAGTCTAGGGACTTTGGCAGGAGAGGGTGCTATAATTGATTATCAAATATCGGTTGTATGGGTATAGAGGGTGGTTCTTGATGGAATATTCCTTAAAGAGTGACCCCCATGGAAGCCAAGAGTACGAGCTCATTGCTGCAACCTCAGTGCCTAGAAAAGTGCCTGGCATAGAGTAGGAACTTATACTGGTTAAATGAGTGAATGAAGGTATGTCAGTCCGGCTTGGGATCATGGGTTTTGGTGGGAACTGGTGTTTCAAGCCAGACATAAAGTACTAACATAAAATACTAATGATTAATGACTATCGCAGTTCTAACTTAACTCAGCCATATAATATAACAATGATATTGATATGTTAATGAAAAATGGCATAGCTGGCACTCTTTAAAAAAAAAAAGTCCTGTGCAAAGGATTAATTCTAATAATGTAGTTTGGTGTTTCACTAAGGAATTCCCTGAAGTATCAAAGACCAAATCTTCCAGCTCTACTTGTTAATCAAATCAGTCACATTTAATATCCTTTCTATATTTTTACTTAATCAGGATTGGAGAATTTCCTCAAATTCCTCTAACCTTTAGTAAATGTCAATTTCTTGAACTCAGTACCACTGACTTTCATTTTCTGATAACATCAGCTCTGTATTGAACATGACTCCAGGTAGAAACCAACTTCAGTGACTTAAGTTCTTGTTTGTCTCTGAGATATGGCCCAGGTACAAGGTTTTATACATTAGTTACAACCAGATGACTGGGTTTTTGGTTTTCCTGCTAGTGCCCAGGGTTTGTCCTTGACAGGAGGGAAGTGACCATCTTACTCCTTGTCAGAGGCTCCACACCTAGCACAACATCTGACACGTCGGACATGTTCAATAAATACTTCTTAAATAGAATTTAATTTCTTGGCTTCCTTTTTAGTTTATATTTTCTCTATATTTTATACCTCAGTGTATAGATGTTTCTTCATATGGCATTCGTGATTTAATTCTGAAAGATGTTTTTCTTCAGCTGTGCACCAAGTCTGGTTTAGCTTTATCTTCTCAGGTCCCTCATTCTACCTTTGGTGTCTGTGTAGACTCAGAAACATTGCATGGATCACACATTTCCAGGTGGACTAAGTGGAGATCATTCTCAAAGTGTGTCTAGCTTTCTTATATGTGTCCTTTGTCCTCCAACCCCTTGTCCCCTGGTCCCTCCATCATGCTATTCTCCTTGTCTATAAGCCCAAGAAGATTTGGGGATGAGAGTACCAGACAGCTAGTCCAGCTGCTAAATGCCCGAGGTTCAGGGCTTCAGTCTTTTTGTTTTTAAACTTTTAGTTTTGTATTGGGGTATAGCCGGTTAACATACAACGTTGTGATAGTTTCAGGTGAATAGCAAAGGGACCCAGCCATACATATATATATGGATCCATTCTCCCCCAAACTCCCCTCCCATCCAGGCTGCCACATAACACTGAACAGAATTCCCTGTGCTATGCAGTAAGTCCTTGATTATCCATTTTAAATACAGCAGTGTTTACATGTCCATCCCAAACTCCCTATCCTGTACCCATATCCTTCCCGCTAGCAACCATAAGTTTGTTTTCTGTGAGTCCCTGTTTTGTAAGTAATTTCATTTGTATCATTTATTTTTAGATTCCATAAGTAAGGGATCCATACAGTGTTTTTCCTCCTGTCTGACTGACTTCACTCAGTGTGACTATCTCTAGGTCCATCCAAGTTGCTGCAAATGGCATTATTTCAGTCTTTTTAATGGATGAGTGATAATCCATTGTGTCTGCCAATGAAGGATATGCAAGAAATGTGGATTTGATCCCTGCATCAGTAAGATCCCCTGGAGGAGGAAATGGCAACTCGCTCCAGTATTCTTGCCTGGAAAATTCCATAGAGGAGCCTGGCAAGTTACAGTCCATGGGTTTGCAAAGAGTCAGACATGACTGAGTACACACACAGTATTCCATTGTATATATGTACTGTGTTTTCTTTATCCATTTCTCTGTCGATGGGCATTTAGGATGTCAAGCTTTCAGTCTGTGCCACCAAAGACATCAGCATCTTTTATGAAGCTTGTTAATCGTGCAAATACCTTAGCCCCGCTCCAGATACACTTGAACAGAATCTCCAGGGTTTTTAAGGCTTCCAGCCGGTACAAGTGAAGATGATTCTAGTGTACAGTTTAGTCTAAATTAATTAGAAAATGCAGATTTTGGAGAGGAGCTGTGACTGGGCAGTGGCTTTATGGTGGTAACAGAATGGGTTGCTGAAATGCCTATGGGCATGAGGTGGCAAACTGATGAATGCTTGCTATGTGCTAGACATGTTGAATCCTGTGTTATAGAAACTAGCTTTGAAGGAGAGATCGGGAGTCAGCTAAACTGGTTTTTTTGTTCTCAGAAAACACTTTTCTAAAGTCATCTAGCTTTTAATTCTTAGGTGTATTAGTTTCCTAGGACTGTGTAACAAATTACAAACTTGGTGACTTAAGGCACCAGAACAGAGAAATTTATTCTCTTACAATTCTGGAGCTGAAATCAAGGTTTCTCAGAACCACACTCTTTCCAAAGGCTTTAGGAAAAAGTCCTTCACCTCTTTCAGTTTCTGGCAGCCCCGTGTGGCAGTATAACTCCATACCCTGCCTCCGTCTTCACATGGACTTCTTCTCCCCTCCCTGTGTTCTCCACTGGGTATTTCTTATAAGGACACTTGTCATTGGATTTAAGGCCCAGATAGATAATCCGTGATGACCTCATTTTGAGATTCTTTAATTACATGTACTAAGACTTTTTCCAGTTGAGATCATAGTCATAGGTTCTGAGGTTTATGATGTTTATATCTTTTTTGGGGGTGGGGCACTAAATTTAACCTATCGAAAGAAGCTTTATATTCTTTTCTGTTACTATTATTTCTCTCAAAGTGATTAAGATGAATACATCTTTTTAAGCAATCCTGTAGTTTGTCTTCAGAATCTATGAGGTTCTCTTCCACGTAATTATTGATTCAATGGATGATACATCATCTCCATTTTATTTATTACCTATAATGCCTGGCATTGACCGGGAACCTCATTAACCATTGATAAACTTTAATCGAAACCATAAAATAATTATTGAGATAAAATTCTAAAAATTATTGTAATGATTTAAAGAACTTTCATTGTTTGAAACTTATAACAAATCTTCTCTGACAATCATTAGTCATTCTACCCTCTGGCACATGTATGAATAAACCTGCTACTCTCCATCTTGAATCACACTACCTAGAAGTTGCCCATGTGAGAAGCAACATGATCACAAATTAAATGCCAGTATTTTAGACCAACTGACCTTATAATGATAATACCAGAGTAGGCACTCATTGGAAACTGCAGACTTGAAAGTGAAGACTCAAGGAAAGCCATGGTTTCAGAAAATAAATATCGATCTATTTTGCCAAGTTCTACTGAAATGTACTTTTTTAGGCCTAAATATTATTTGTTTTAAGTGAAAAGGATTCTGCCTAAAGATTTCAGTAGTTCTGTGGACTTGGTGATTAGATCCAGCATGCATTTCTTATTGGAACAGCTTAGAATCTTTGGGCTTGACAATAGGGACAAATTTCAGACTGTGAAATACTACTAGATTCCTTAGCTTAACTGATTTAGGGCTTAAGTTTGAAATTGCTATTTATTTTCTTAATTCATGGTATCTTAATTCCCATGGCCTTCTCTCTATGTGTGTAGCCAATGTCTCTTCTCAGGCAGGATTTTAGTGTTAAGTACTTGCATAAAAGTGTGGAATCCCTCTTGACTGGCTCTCCTGAAAGCCTCAGGTACCTCACTGCCCTGCAGGTGAACTGCTCCTCTCTCTGCACTTAAGTTTCTTCAGTTCAGTTCAGTTCAGACGCTCAGTCATATCCGACTCTTTGCGACCCCATGAATCACAGCACACCAGGCCTCCCTGTCCATCACCAACTCCCGGAGTTCACTCAAACTCATGTCCATCGAGTCGGTGATGCCATCCAGCCATCTCATTCTCTGTCGTTTAGGCAACTATCCCAGTGGGAGCCTGCCCACTGAGATCTGTCTTTTTGGATTGGCTCCAAATGTTTTTTACATTGGATATCACTTTCATTCATTTTTTAAAAAGTCTATCTCTCCTCCACTATTCCCAAGAAGTATTCCTTCCAGAGTTACTTTAAAATTGTCAAAAAATTATCCTTTTTAAAAGATTCTTGCATATATGGAACTGAGAATTATTAATCTTATAGACAGCAATTTTGTCTGGTGTAACTTATTATGTCTAACTGAAGAAAATTTTAAATATATCACTTGGGAAAACAAGCAAGCATTTGAACCTTCTGGGTTCTATGCAAATCTTTCCAGATTTCTGGAAAACTTTTTTAAAAGGTAAATTTCTGGACTCAACTTGTAGAGAGTTGAAAAATAATATACTATATTACTTTAAGACTAAAAATAAATGAATGAGACTCATCTAGGGTCTCACAAAATCATTTTTTGTATAGAGCAAATAGGGCTACATTAGACAGGTAGGTTTTTCCAAACCGACCCTCTAAATTTGGTGAAAATATGTCCAGTTTTTTTCATGTGGTGCAGAAGACAGAGATCTATAGATAGAAATTTAACTTACATTGTTTATTAATTTCCATACGTACTCCATACAAGCCAGTGAAGTACATTGTTTAAAGCTCAGGAATTTATAGACAGTTAACAGGTTCTCTTTTATGCCATTATTCTATTTTTCCAAAGCTATAGAATGAGTCAGTTTTGTTTCTTCCCTCAATTGTTATATCAAATCTGTTATCAAGGTCAAATGTATATTGAATTAGTCAATGTTTTTCTATCTTTCCTGTCACCACCCATGTTTAGGTTTTCCCAGATTACTACAATAGACTTAAAAAAATAATTTTACTATGAAAAATTCAAATATACTCAAAAGTAGAGAGAATATTGTATTAAACACTCATATCTGGCATAAAGCTTCATCAATTGTAAATATTTTGCCATTCTTCCCCCTTATTTTTTCCTGGAGTATGTTAAAGCCTACTACATTCATCATAGAAAGTCAATGTGCATGTCTAATAGATCAGCAATTTTTGTCCCTGATAGCTTTGTAATTATTCTTTCTCTGATCTCATTTTTCTCACCAATCCCCAAATCTCCAACCATTTAGTATACTCTTACAGAAACTTAAAAAGTTTTCAAAGACACAGTGTTGCTCAATACATCAAGTGCAAACTCTTGTCCTGGTTCACAAAGCCATCTTACTTTAACTTCCCTCAACTGTTTAACCTTATCTTCTGTTATTCTCCAAAAGCTATCAGGTGGGTCTCCTTGCTGCTCATCAGTTCAGTTCAGTTCGGTTCAGTCGCTCAGTCGTGTCTGACTCTCCACGACCCCATGAATCACAGCATGCCATGCCTCCCTATCCATCACCAACTCCCGGAGTTCACTCAAACTCATGTCCACAGAGTCGGTGATGCCATCCAGCCATCTCATTCTCGGTCGACCCCTTCTCCTCCCGCCCCCAACCTTTCCCAGCATCAGAGTCTTTTCCAGTGAGTCAACTCGTCGCATGAGATGGCCAAAGTATTGCAGTTTCAGCTTTAGCATCAGTCCTTCCAAAGAACACCCAGGATCGATCTCCCTCAGAATGGACTGGTTGGATCTCCTTGTGGTACAAGGGACTCTCAAGAGTCTTCTCCAACACCACAGTTCAAAAGCATCAATTCTTTGGCAATCAGCTTTCTTTACAGTCCAACTCTCACATCCATACATGACCACGGGAAAAACCATTGCCTTGACTAGACGGACCTTGGTTGGCAAAGTAGTGTCTCTGCTTTTTAATATATTATCAAGGTTGGTCATAACTTTCCTTCCAAGGAGTAAGCGTCTTTTAATTTCATGGCTGCAATCAGCATCTGCAGTGATTTTGGAGGCCAAAAAAATAAAGTCTGACACTGTTTCCACTGTTTTTCCATCTATTTCCCATGAAGTGATGGGACCAGATGCCATGATCTTTGTTTTCTGAATGTTTAGCTTCAAGCCAACCTTTTCACTCTCCTCTTTCACTTTCATCAAGAGGCTTTTGAGTTCCTCTTCACTTTCTGCCATAAGGGTAGTGTCATCTGCATATCTGAGGTTATTGATATTTCTCCCAGCAATCTTGATTCCAGCTTGTGCTTCTTCCAGCCCAGCGTTCCTCATGATGTACTCTGCATATAAGTTAAATAAGCAAGGTGACAATATACAGCCTTGACGTACTCCTTTTCCTATTTGGAACCAGTCAGTTGTCCCATGTACAGTTCTGACTGCTGCTTCCTGACCTGCATACAAGTTTCTCAAGAGGCAGGTCAGGTGGTCTGGGATTCCCATCTCTTTCAGAATGTTCCACAGTTTATTGTGATCGACACAGTCAAAAGGCTTTGGCATAGTCAATGAAGCAGAAATAGATGTTTTTCTGGAACTCTCTTGCTTTCTCCATGATCCAGTGGATGTTGGCAATTTGATCTCTGGTGCCTCTGCCTTTTCTAAAACCTGCTTGAACATCTGGGAGTTCACGATTCACATATTGCTGAAGCCTGGCTTGGAGAATTTTAAGCATGACTTTACTAGCGTGTGAGATGAGTGCAATTGTGCGGTAGTTTGAGCATTCTTTGGCATTGCCTTTCTTTGGGATTGGAATGAAGACTGACCTTTTCCAGTCCTGTGGCCACTGCTGAGTTTTCCAAATTTGCTGGCATATTGAGTGCAGCACTTTCACAGCATCATCTTTCAAGATTTGAAATAGCTCAACTGGAATTCCATCACCACCACCAGCTTTGTTCATAGTGATGCTTTCTAAGGCCCACTTGACTTCACATTCCAGATGTCTGGCTCTAGGTTAGTGATCACGTTATCGTGACTATCTTGGTCGTGAAGATCTTTTTTGTACAGTTCTTCTGTGTATTCTTGCCACCTCTTCTTAATATCTTCTGCTTCTGTTAGGTCCCTACCATTTCTGTCCTTTATCGAGGCCATCTTTGCATGAAATGTTCCCTTGGAATCTCTAATTTTCTTGAAGAGCTCTCTTGTTTTTCCTATTCTGTTGTTTTCCTCTATTTCTTTGCATTGATCACTGAGGAAGGCTTTCTTATCTCTCCTTGCTATTCTTTGGAACTCTGCATTCAGATGCTTACATCTTTCCTTTTCTCCTTTGCTTTTCGCTTCTCTTCTTTTCACAGCTATTTGTAAGGCCCCCTCAGACAGCCATTTTGCTTTTTTGCATTTCTTTTCCATGGGGATGGTCTTGGTCCCTGTCTCCTGTACAAAGTCACGAACCTCCGTCCAGAGTTCATCAGGCATTCTATCTATCAGATCTAGTCATCAGAGGCTCTGTTTATTCCTGTATTTAGTCATGCTCTTGCCTACCCAAATTCTGTGCATCCTTGACAGCTCTGCTTGACTGCCACTTCCTTTATGAAACTTTCCCCAGGTCATACTGACTTCTTTCATGTTTGAACTCTTGGAATTTAAACTTAGTTCCTATAACCTTAAATCTGATATTTTAAATGTTATCCCAGTCTTAATAATTGTAAACTAGAAAGTAGACTCTGAATCACTGACTAGCAGCATTTGTTTTAAAAAACATCTTTAAAATGTTTGAATGAATGCTATCATTAGGGATACAACGAAGGTAAATGATGCTGGACAAATGAAGCGTCAGTATGGCAGACAGAATTCTAGATGCCCATGACCTCTGCCCCTGGTGTTACTCCTGTGATTATATTATGTTAGATGGCAAAAGTGACTTTTCAGTTGTAATTAAGGTTGCTAATCAGTTGACCTTAAACTAGGGAGACTGTTCAGGTGCACCTGAACACTTTCATAGTGTAGAGTTTTCTTTGGCTGGTCACAGAAGAGGGAGTCAGAGAGATTTTAAGTCTAAGAAGGATTCAACCCACAGTTACTGACTTTGAAGACAAAAGAAGGTGCCCACCAGCTAAGAAATTCAGATAGTTTCTAGATATCCAGAAAGAAAACAGGATCTCAGTTCACATGCCCAAGGTCGTGGACTTTGCCAACAACCTGAATAAGCTTGGAAGCAGATTCTTCCTCAGAGCCTTCAGACAAGAGCTCATCCCAGCTGACTATTGAGTTTGTCCTTGTGAAGCTCCATACAGAGAATACAGCCAAGCCCACCCAGACTTTTGATGTGTGGAACTGTGAGCTTATAGTGAACTTTTACACATTTCCTGCTGTTCTTCCTTTTTGTTTGTTTCAGTTTTATTGGGGTATAATTGGCATACAGCAATATATAAGTTTAAAGTGTACAGAATAATGACTAGACATATGTAAGTTGCGAAATGACTATCACAGTAGGTTTACTTAACATCCATCACCTCATGTGGTTATAAAGTTTTTGGTTTCCCTTGAGATAAGAACTTTTGGGATGTATGCTCTTAGCAACTTTCAAGTATACAGCAGTGTTAACTACAGTCATCGTGTTGTAAGTTACATCCTTACTACTTATTTATCTTTTAGCTGAAAGTTTGTAACTTTGACCACTTTCACCCAGTTCTCCTACCTCCCACTTCTTGCCTCTGGTAACCACATATCTGTTCTCTTTTTATATAAGTTTTATATATATATATATATTCCACATGTAAATACATAGAACACTACATGAATTTGTGTCATCCTTGTGCAGGGCCATGAAAATCTTCTGTATTGTTCCAATTTTTGTGTATATGTACTGCTGAAGTGAGCATCCTGCTATTCTTATTAAGGCTCCAAATCAGTAAGGGAGGTGTTCCAGTAAGTTGAAGCACTCGTTTTAACACACATGGTCACTGCACAGGCTTAGCAGTGCCCTTTCTCTTGTCCATCAATTTCCCACTACCTGTAGGAAAATTTTAAGGAAAAGAAAGTCCATTTTGCCTATTGCCTATGTTTTCAAAATAGTCTATAAGAGGGTCCTTGAGCTAAAAAGTCTATAAGAAGGTCCTATAAGAGGGTACTTGAGGGGGGTGATTAGGACAGTCTCTCTCACTATTAGTAGCATTGGTTCACTGTGCAGACTCTCTATCTGTTTGCTGCAAGACTGGTGTTTTGTAGGAAATATTATCCTAAACTCTGTAGCAGCCAAGATATTAGATGGTAGGAGAACTTGTTTATAAAGTAAATCCAAACACTCACTTTAGGAACTGGTCAACAAATAGTTACTGGGGATGCTTAGAAATTTGAGAACTGAAGTTACAGAGTCAGAGATGATGGGCAGGAGTTTTATTATTATTAGTGTTAACAAGCTTAAGTTTCTCCAGCCACGCATATATAACAAAAAGGAATGGTTACATATTCATTTGGCGTGCTTGTGAATGATTCAAAAAGAACTTGTTCCTTACAAAATTTATTGCTGAATGACTCATTACAGGATAACGAGGAAAGCAAGCCTTCTAATTTAAAGAGTTATTCAAGTATTATTTTATTTTTATTATTATTTTTAAAAATTTATTTATTTTTTATTGGAGGCAAATTATTTTACAATATTATATTGGTTGGTTTTGCCATATATTGACATGAATTTGCCCCGGGTGTACATGAGTTCTCCCTCCTGAACCTCCCTCCCACCTCCCTCCTCCCTTTATGCTCCCTCTGGGTAAAAGTCAACTTTGTGGAGTATAATTTCCATACAATAAAATGCATATATTTTAAGTGTATAGTTAAGTAAATGTATACACTCATATCATCATCATAATCAAGATATAGCTCATTTTCTCACACCTCCCTCATACACAACCTCTGCAATCAGTCTCTCCTTTCAACTATTGTTCCAGGCAATCACTGATTTTATTTTTGTCAGTATAGATGAGTTTTGTCTCTTCTAGTATTCATACAAATGGAATCAGACAGTACACGTATCTTTTGTATTGAGTCCTTTCACTCAGCGAGATGTTTTTGAGACTCATTCACAAGGCTATATTTATTAGTAATTAATATTTTTTATTGCTGAGTAGTATTTAATTGTATTAATAACACAATTTGTTAGCCTATTGGTGGGTATTTGAATTGTCTCTGTTTTGGGCTATTATGAATAAAATTGCTATGAGCACTTTTTGGGTGGAAGTAGGTTATTTCATTTTGGTAAATACTTAGGGGTGGTGTATCTGGTTAATGTGATAAGTATGTTTAACTTTAAAAGAAACTGTCAAGCTGTTTTTCAAGGTGATTGCACCATTTTCCATTCTCAATAGTGAGAGAAGATACTATTCTCAGTCTTACTCAATACTTGGCATTGTCAGCCTTTTGAAAGGGTGTGTGGTAGTATCTTTCCAATGGATATGTAGTGGTATCTGATCATAGCTTTAATTTGCAAGTTCCTGATAACTAATGACTTTTAACGTCTCTTCTTGTGCTCATCACCACACAGGTATCTTTGGTGAAGTGTCTGTTCAAGTTCTTCTGCTCATCAAAAAATAATTAGATTTTATCATTATTATCAAGTTATAAAAATTTTTGAACTGTATTTTGGATATAAGCCTACTGTCATGTATGTACTATAGAAACTTCTCTCAACTAGTAACTTGCCTTTTTGTCATTTCTTTAAGAAGTCTATTTTGCCTCATTTTTCACCTTCTTCTTCAGGGCCTCTAATTACACATATTTAGGCCATTTCTGCTGTTCTACGGGTCTCTAAGGATCTGCTTATTTTTCTTCAAAATATTTTCTCTTTATTCATTATCTTGGATAATTGCTATAGATTTGCCTTTCTATGTTCATCAGTGACTTTCCCTCTCCTTTCTGACCTACTGTGATTTTTTTTTTGTCATTGTAATTTTTAAGTTCTAAAATTTCCATTTAGCTCTTCTTTATAGTTTACATTTCTCCGCAGAGTCCTTACATTTTTACTCATGATGTCCCTATCAGCTAAATTTTTTTAACTTATTTAAGTGGTTGCTCAAAAAACCCTTATTTTCTAAAAGCATCATCTCAGTAATTTTGGGACTGGTGTTTCCCCCTTAACTATGGGTCACTTTGCTGTTTTTTGCATGTCTATTAATTTTTAAAATTATGTACTGCACATTGTTGGTGGTGCTTTGTACAGGTTCTGGACTTTTGTTATCTTCCTTTGAGAAGTGTTACTGTTTCTTCTATTATGTAGCTCATTTACTGATTGATTACCTGGCACCCTGTAGGCTTGTTTTTATTCTTTGCTAGAGGACACCTGTTAGAAAACTCAATAAGTTTCCCAAGCCCCTCAATTATTGTGGGTCTCAACCTCTAAATTCAGTTTTCACTGCAGATCTTTTAAAGGCTTGGTTTTAGACTTTGTTAGGGTGGTTATTGGAGAAGGCAATGGTACCCCACTCCAGTACTCTTGCCTGGAGAATCCCATGGACGGAGGAGCCTGGGGTCGTGAAGAGTCGGACACGACTGAGCGACTTCACTTTCACTTTTCACTTGCATGCATTGGAGAAGGAAATGGCAACCCACTCCAGTGTTCTTGCCTGGAGAATCCTGGGGATGGGGGAGCCTGGTAGGCTGCTGTCTATGGGGCCACACAGAGTCGGACACGACAGAAGCAACTTAGCAGCAGCAGCAGCAGCAGGGTGGTTATTGGGTGGACCTTGCCAGAACTTCCATGTCTTCTAGCACTGTTTGGTATCTAGTATGTCTATTCTGTTCTTGTCTTTATGGTGACTGTTCTCTATAGTTACTACAAGCCTCAGGTACTCTTGCCATGGGCGTGTGAATCTTAGCTTTAAGCCAGGGACTCGTAGAGAAACTTCTGCACAAGTTCTGGCTCTCTCCCTTCTCTCTATCCCCAACATACCTCTTTTACTTTCTGGTGCCCTGCCCTACAGATTCTGATTGCTTCAGCTTTCCTGAGCTCTGACCTCTGCTTCTTCAGCTCAGCAAGACCGTTGCGCTCTGTTGGATTCTAGTTTGGCATACTGACTCGATGGACATGAGTTTGAGTGAACTCCGGGAGTTGGTGATGGACAGGGAGGCCTGGCGTGCTGTGATTCATGGGGTCACAAAGAGTCGGACACGACTGAGCGACTGAACTGAACTGAAAGATCCAGGGAAATCACAGTGCTCACTTTATAAAGTTCTCCTCTCTCAAGGCTCATAGTGTTGTGTTTCCTATGTCTAAATACAGTGTTTTAAAAAATGTTCATTGTCTAAAAACAATGGCTTTATGTGCTAGCTCCAACTTTATTGTTTATAATAGAAGGGCTATTCCAATATCAATTGCTCCATATCTGGAAGTGAAAATTTATAAGATGTGCTCTTAGGATTAAATGAGGTAAAGATGAGTGGATTTAACCCCAAAGAAACCCCAAAGCTTCTTTTTGAACTGGAAAAACATTTTTAATAGTCATGAATCCCACCCGATGGCTCAAGACACAGGCCCTATACATAGGAAGTTAGTGTGCTGGGAACGGGTGTAGTTCCTCTACATTGTTTCCAAAAATGGAGTCCAAGAGCCTTCTCTTCTAAGAAATAAAAAGAGGGTTTCGAAAAATAATTGTATAGTAGTAGTGATAGCAATAACAAATTACTATTATTGAGTACTTAATGCTCTAGGTGTTCTTATTAAGGCTTTATTTTTATTAACCAATTTATTCTTTGTAATAACCCAGTCTTCAAGTACTAATTACTAACCTGAATATTATAATGACTAATTAATAATTCTGTTTAGAGATGAGAAAATTGTGGTATTAATAGGTTAAAAAAGCTTTATTGAGGTGACACATCTGGTAAGTGGTAGATAGAAAGCCTTTTCCAGTTTCTATCATAGAAATGTTACTCAGCATAAAGGATCTTAGAAGCACAGAGTGTATTCATGTGTAAATGAGTAGGTGAGTTTGTGATGGTATTGGTGAGCACAAGTGAGCATGTGCAAGTGTGTGTGGGTATGTGAGGGCTCCTACCTTAGGGTCTTCCCAAATGGTGTTCTTTTTCTTGATTGCCCACCCCTCTTCATCTTAAATCAACTCAATATTAAATCTTTCAGGATTTAACATCAATATCACTATTTCAAGGATACCACTCAGGTGTTTTCATAATGTGTTCTTATTTATTTCTTGCTATCACAACCATAATTGAATTTACAGAAATATTTATTTAATGGATGTCTTTTCCACTAGACTGTAGGCTCCATGGGGCCTGTTTCCCACTATGTCTCCAACCTGTAGCAGTTTCTGGCATGGAGTATGTGCTCAATGTGTTTTTGTTAAATGAATGAACGGATGTCCAAGAGCAAGTGACTCTTCTCATGCTGCTATAAACTGATTTACTGTTGAGAATTGCAAAAGTTTTTTTTTTTTGCCTTTTCCTTCAATTAAAAAAATTACATATAATAAAATTTATTCTTTTTGGGTATACTTTTTGCAAAAGTAAAGAGTTATGTGCAACTGACAAAGGCAATTTCCAAAATATACAAACAGCTCATACATCTCAATAACAGCAACAAAAAACCTGACCAAAAAATAGGCAGAAGACCTAAATAGACAGTTATCCAAAAAAGACATACAGATGGCCTATAGGCACATGAAAAGATGTTCAACATTGCTGATTATCAGAGAAATGCAAGTCAAAACTACAGTGGTCAAAATGGCGTCACCAAGAAAAGTCTACAAATAACAAAGGCTGGATAGGGTGTAGAGGAAAGGGAACTCTCTTAGATTTTTGGTGGGGATGTAAATTGGTACAGCTTTTATGGAAAACAGTATGGAGGTTCCTTAAAAAGCTGAAAATAGCACTACCAGATGATTCAGCAATTCTATTCCTCTTGATAACCCTTTGTAGTCAAACTCTACCCACAACCCTTACTCTCTGGCAACCGCTGAGTATTGCTTATTTTATATTAACCTGGCTGTTTCCTTTTGCATCCTTCCTTGTCTAATTTCAGTTATCTTACTGCTTTTTAACACTCCTGAGTACTTTATCAGAGAAATAAAATTACTTCTAGACTGTTGCCGTAACCATTATGTCCCACATTTAGTTGTTTAAACCAATAACTTGACTACTTGGAAGAGTAAGAAGAGAGACACTAGGCCAGTTGGCATTTTTGTCAGTGACATGTTATTTCTACTCTCTTAGCAGCTCTGGCATTTGTATGCATCTCTGCTTCACTGAAAGTGAAAGTGTTAGTTGTTCAGTTGTCCCTGACTCTTTGCGACCCCATGGGCTATTGCCTACCAAGGTCCTCTGTCCATGGAATTCTCCAGGCAAGAATGCTGGAGTGGGTAGCCATTCTCCTCTCCAGGATTCTTCCTGATGCAGTGATCAAACCTGGATCTCCCTCATTGCAGGCAGATTCTTTACAGTCTGAGCCACCAGGGAAGCCCATTAGTCAATGAAAAACTACCCCTGCCTTCCTGATTTGTCCAGATAGTGCTATGGCCTTCATACTAGTTTCCATGCCTGCAGTACTCCTTTCAGTGTCACATCTTTTTGGTTTTTCATACTGTTCATGGGGTTCTCAAGGCAAGAATGCTGAAGTGGTTTGTCATTCCCTTCTCCAGTGGACCATGTTTTGTTGGAGAAGACTCTTGAGAGTCCCATGGACTGCAAAGAGATCAAACCAGTCAATCCTAAAAGAAATCAACCCTGAATATTCTTTGGAAGGACTGATGCTGATGCTGAAACTCCAATACTTTGGCCACCTGATGCGAAATGCCGAGTCATTAGAAAAGACCCTGATGCTGGGAAAGTTTGAGGGTGGGGAAAAGAAGGGGATGATAGAGGATGAGATGGTTGGATGGCATCACTGACTCAATGGACATGAGTTTGAGCAAGCTCTGGGAGTTGGTGATGGACAGGGAAGCCTGGCATGCTGCAGACCATGGGGTCTCAAAGAGTTGGACAGAACTGAGTGACTGAACAGGAACAAAATACTCCTTTGCTTATGTTTAATCTCTACCTTTTCTCCAGAGCAAACTTTCTGAGCCTCTAAGACCTAAAACTCTTCATTGGCACCTTATTAAGCCTCAGCAAAACATTCACAGCCCTTCATGGGGTGCCCTCCTTACTTTTGCAGAATTATCCCTATTGGATCTTGTACCTTGTATTCTGTGATGTTCCAGTGGTCCCAAACTATTTGACATTTTCCAAATGTGAAATAGGTTTTATGTCCTTATACTTTTGTCCACAATTCCCAGAAAGACTTTCCTCACTGTATCTATTCATTATCAAAGACTCAATACAGGCTGGCTCTTGCATTCTTCTCAAAGACCAGTTAACTGTTCTTTATTCCCTCTTTTTGTCCCCATAGTCACCTATCCACCAACTTGCCATAACACCCATAATTCCTTATTGCAAACCCATGTTCACACATTTATCTCCCATTTCCTAGAAACGAAGCTCTTTGAGGCCAAGTCCGTCTCTTAATTCCCTTTGACTCCACAGTGCTTGGCATAGAGCCTCCCATATAGCAGGTGCTCAATGCACATTTGTTGACTACAACAATGAATTAAAGTTTTTGCTGTATTATTATATTTGCACTTTAATAACTTACTTTATGGAGAAGGAAATGGCAACCCACTCCAGTGTTCTTGCCTGGAGAATCCCAGGGACGGGGGCGCCTGGTGGGCTTCCGTCTATGGGGTCACACAGAGTCGGACACGACTGAAGTGACTTAGCAGTAGCAGCAACTTACTTTAAACCTGTTTTAAATTTATCCAGTTTTTGATCTTTTTGGAAAATTTTTGACCAAGTACTCTCCCATTTCATGATACACTGCTGATCCTATTTGTGTGGCCACATGAAGTTCTCTCTGGCTTTCGTTCAGTCACTATGCATCTTTCTCTGTGTGACCTGGTCAGTTGGCATTATTTCAACTGGGCTTACCCATGGCTGTCTGCTTGCGTGTAGAAACTCAACTTGCGATTGTAGCAGTAAAAAAAGGGGAAAACAGGGGATGTTGAAAGTGAACATGAATTTCCCATTAGTGGCTAACTGTCTTTGAACTTCCTCTCCACTGAGGCTTAGAGTGAAGTCAGAGCTATCACTGAGCTCAGGTCTGGACTGGCTACAGGTCGCACTGTTACTCAGCTCTTCATCTGTTTTATTCAGTGTCATGTTAACTTTAGGAACTTCTACCCTAGGAATCTCAGTCCTCAGGTGTTTGGGTACAACATATTTGCCATTGAAGTAGAGTGAGGACATTAAATCCTCTAAAAAATTCTGTACAACCAATGCTGTCATTTAATTAAAAAAAAACAAACAAATAACTGACACAGGATGTGATTCTTCTATAAAGTACCCACGTTTGTAACCAGCCAGCTGTTGGTCAGGAGTGACGGCAGGTGAGAGAAGGGAGGAATATTCTGTATTTTCATCTCATCAAACCAGGTTTATGGTCTAGGTGGGTATTTGCCTCATCCCTGTCGCATGCCCACAAATATAAACTTGGAACCTTCTGGAAAGGCAGCTGTCACCTGTTAGGACAATTGCGTAGTCTAGGACAAATTCAAGTTGTAAAGAAATGATTAGCACCATGGTTTCAAATTTTCATATGACCAATTTAGGCCCCACCAGTGTTTCTCAAATCTGCATTTTTCAGTAGGATCAGCTAGGTAACTTTCTAGAAAGATATCCCTGGTTTCTACCCCTGGAGACTGCAGTTCAATAAACTTGGAGTGGACCGTTGGAAGCTATATTTTAAATAATCTCTCTGGATGATTCTGATGCACAAAGATGAAAAACTTTTTCTTGGATGGTTGGAGCCAAACTGGATGTTATCCTTCTGAAAGGTATCCTTGGCATTCTGAGTTTGCTGACAGACTAATGTACCTTTATTGAAACAGGTTCCAAAACACTGGCACGTTTTGCCCCAAACCTCATCTGTTTTCGATGTCTGGAAGTACATTTGATTTTGTGTAAAACACCCATGAGCATAAAGCAAAGATGGAAACCAAGAAGGACTCAGGCTGAAGAGAAGTATCAGGAGTGACCCAGAAGTCCTGAGCTTAAATTCTGCTGGGATAAGCATCCTCTGAACAGAGTTTGTGGAGCACCTCCAGAGTACCGTGCATCACCACTGCACAGCTGATTCACTGTGCAGTGAACTGAGTTTGCATTATTGCACCCTCCTGCTTTGACTTACCTCATCGTTAACAGCCTAGTGCCAACCTAAAGTCTGGACATGTTTGACGTGGTGGTTGCATAATGGAATTGGAGCAGAGTAGTGATAAAAGATACACAACTGCCTGCAGAAATGAACAGATATGTGGATGTGTTATCACTTAACCTTCTTTTTTTTTTAATGAGTTGAATTTCAAAAGGTTGGTCAAGTTCTCCAAGTTTGGTTCAAGTCTCCAAAAGTTAGGCTTGGTCTCCATGTGTGTGGCACTTTCCTATATAAGCTCTGGACTTAGGAGTGTGTGGTGGGGATGTAGAAGAGTGGTGGCAGCTGAGAATTTTCACTTAAGTTGAGAAATAACAAGTACTATGCTTGAGAAGTGTGAAATTTTAACAGAGACTTTAAAGAAATAATTTTATTTATTTATTTATTTGGCTGTACTGGGTCTTAGTTTTGTCATGTGGGGTCCTTAGTCGCGGCGTGTGGGATCTAGTTCCCTGGTCAGGGAGCTAGACCAGGCCCCCTGCACTGGGAGCACAGAGTCTTAGCCAGAGGACCACCAGGGAAGTTCCTCACAGAGACTTTTTAAGCAACCACTTTCCAGTGCTATTTTGAACTTGGGAGATCAGGAAATGGGGACAGCACACCTGAACCTTGTAGCAGAAGGTGGAAACCCTTCAGCACATCTCAGAAAACTGACTGTTAGCTATCACAAAGACAGGGGATTGCTGTGGTTTCTTTTTGAAATGATTTCATGAAACAAATGAGCAGTTTTTAGTCTTCTACATTCTCATTTCTGGTAGAAGGAATTAGTAGAAATTTTACTGTTCTTAAAATAATGAGACATAATTATCTTTAAGTTTGGAAGACTAGAAAAGTATGCTAAAATCAGGGACTTCTTACAAGAAGGAAGGAACCTTAGAGCTACCAGGTTTAGCCCCTGGAATCACCTTTATCCTTCTCTCTCACGTGGTTGTCTGGCTTCATATTGATAGACAAAGATAATCCAGGGCTATTTTCCTTAATAAGTCACTGAAGTTCAAATGTAAAGATGGGTGCTTCTGACTTGCTTCTGCCTCTCTTGAGTGCAGTACATCAATACCAGCTATCACCAAGTCCAGATAATTTACTCAAGTTTTTGGCCAAGGAATTACTTGGGTAGAACAGAAAGTCCTGCACAGCCTCTCTTGTTTGCCAAACAGTGTTGGCATTGGAGCCATTCACTGTAGAGTAAGAGTGATAATTTCCTGGCTCTTTGAATATGTCATTCAATCTTTCAAATCTTTGTGTTCTCCCTATAAAATGTAACTTGCATGGCCTGAATGATAATACGTGTGGAACATAGATGATATACAATAGAGACAATAAATTATATACCTCTGCTTGGGCAAGCAGCAATTTTTATGATGACATTAAAATTACTTTGTGTTACTGACTGTGCTCTTCCAAAGTAGGACAGACACGCGACTGGTTTAACACTGAGAAGGAGAAACAAATCTAATTTGGAGGAGTAGATAAAGGTGAGTCTGTTGAAAGCAAACAACCTGAGGCATCTCTCTTCGTAGATAGCATCCTATCTGTCTCTACTTTGGCAAAAGCATGTATGGGCAAACAACTACATTATTTGATATTGTCTTCAACAGGCCAAGCTCCAGTGACAATGTTTGCATCTATGGCAAACATTCTTAAAAGGATAAGTTCATTTAAAACATGCAGACAGAAATCTTTATGTTTTGTGAAAATTCATTTTTAGTAACAGCATTTTACTTGCTTTTTCTCTTTCACAGCAACTTTTGGTCATCAGCGTTATTGTCTCCCTAGCATTTCTTTCCGAAGTCTAACTTTCACCTTCCTTTTCTGGTCCCAGGCATTTCCACAGCTTGACCACTGCTTTCCTTGCTCTCTCCAGCTCCCAGTCTCCCGCCCTACAAATATTTCATGGGAAGGGTACCTAGACTTGGTAATTCTTATTATAATCATGACAATAGCACAGGTAAAGTTCTTTACTAGATAATTTTGTAGGCATGGTTTGGTTTACCTAATAACCCTGTCTAGCAGGTTATCTCAGTTCTAAGAATGAAGGAATGAGGTTAGGAGAAATGGTAGAGTAAATAATATCAGATATTGACATGGTTCATCTTATCTTTTATTAATGCTCTGCTTTATCTCTCATACAATATTGCCTCCTTTTCAAAGAAAGGTCTTGTATTGACTGGTAATCTGCATTCTAAAAGTCTTGATTCTAGGTATTGTTTTGATGAGGGCAGTACTTTATGCAGTCTCTTATATGGTTATATGTATGCCTGTGTTCAATCTGATTTCGGTGTTGACCATTTGGTGATGTCCATGTGTAGAGTCTTGTCTTATGTTGTTGGAAGAGGATGTTTGCTATGACCAGTGCGTTCTCTTGGCAAAACTCTATTAGCCTTTGCCCTGCTTCATTCCGTGCTCCAAGGCCAAATTGGCCTGTTACTGCAGGTGTTTCTTGACTGCCTACTTTTGCATTCCAGTCCCCTAGAATGAAAAGGAAATCTTTTTTGGGTGTTAGTTCTAAAAGGTCTTGTAGGTCTCCATAGAACCGTTCAACTTCGGCTTCTTCAGCGTTACTGGTTGGGGCATAGGCCTGGATTACTGTAATAGTGAATGGTTTGCCTTGGAAACGAACAGAAATCATTCTGTCGTTTTTAAGATTGCATCCAAGTACTGCATTTCGGACTCTTCTGTTGACCATGATGGCTACTCCATTTCTTCTAAGGGTTTCCTGCCCACAGTAGTAGACATAATGGTCATCTGAGTTAAATTCATGCATTCCAGTCCATTTTAATTCACTGATTCCTAGAATGTCTATGTTCACTCTTGCCATCTCCTGTTTGACCACTTCCAATTTGCCTTGATTCATGGACCTAACATTCCAGGTTCCTACGCAATATTGCTCTTTACAGCACCGGACCTTGCTTCTATCACTGGTCACATCCACAGCTGGGTATTGGTTTTGCTTTTGCTCCATCACTTTATTCCTTCTAGAGTTATTTCTCCACTGATCTCCAGTAGCATACTGGGCACCTACCGACCTGGGGAGTTCCTCATTCAGTATCCTATCATTTTGCCCTTTGATACTGTTCATGGGGTTCTCAAGGCAAGTATACTGAAGTGGTTTGCCATTCCCTTCTCCAGTGGACCACATTCGGCTGTGGTCCTTGTGATCAGATCGACTAGTTTCCTGTGATTATGATTTCAGTGTGTCTGCCCTCTGATGCCCCCTCGCAATACCTACCGTCTTATTTGGGTTTCTCTTACCTTGGGCGTGGGATATCTCTTCACAGCTGCTCCAAGAAAGTGCAGCCGCTGCACCTTACCTTGGATGAGTGCTATCTCCTCAAGGCCGCCGCTCCTGACCTTGAACGTGGAGTAGCTCCTCTCGGCCCTCCTGCGCCAGCGCAGCCACCGCCTATTGGAAGTGGGGTAGCTCCTCATGGCCGCGCCTCTTTGCGTGGTCGGTTGTGTCAGGGCCTGCGTCTCTCACGTCTGTGCTGCCGGGGCGGGCGTCTCTTGCGTCTGAAATCAGATTGATTATATTCTTTGCAGCCAAAAATGGAGAAGCTGTATACAGTTAGCAAAAACAAGACCAGGACCTGACTGTGGCTCAGATCATGAACTCTTTATTGCCAAATTCAGACTTAAATTGAAGAAAGTAGGGAAAACCACTAGACCATTCAGATATGACCTCAATCAAATCCCTTATGATTATACAGTGGAAGTGAGAAATAGATTTAAGGGACTAGATCTGATTGATAGAGTGCCTGATGAACTCTGGATGGAGGTTCATGACATTGTACAGGAGACAGGGATCAAGACCATCCCCATGGAAAAGAAATGCAAAAAAGCAAAATGGCTGTCTGAGGAGGCCTTAGAAATAGCTGTGAAAAGAAGAGAGGTGAAAAGCAAAGGAGAAAAGGAAAGATATAAGCATCTGAATGCAGAGTTCCAAAGAACAGCAAGGAGAGATAAGAAAGCCTTCCTCAGTGATCAATGCAAAGAAATAGAGGAAAACAACAGAATAGGAAAAACAAGAGAGCTCTTCAAGAAAATTAGAGATTCCAAGGGAACATTTCATGCAAAGATGGGCTCGATAAAGGACAGAAATGGTAGGGACCTAACAGAAGCAGAAGATATTAAGAAGAGGTGGCAAGAATACACAGAAGAACTGTACAAAAAAGATCTTCACGAGCAAGATAGTCTCGATAACATGATCACTGATCTAGAGCCAGACATCTTGGAATGTGAAGTCAAGTGGGCCTTAGAAAGCATCACTACAAACAAAGCTAGTAGAGGTGATGGAATTCCAGTTGAGCTATTTCAAATCTTGAAAGATGATGCTGTGAAAGTGCTGCACTCAATATGCTAGCAAATTTGGAAAACTCAGCAGTGGCCACAGGACTGGAAAAGGTCAGTCTTCATCCCAATCCCAAAGAAAGGCAATGCCAAAGAATGCTCAAACTACCGCACAATTGCACTCATCTCACATGCTAGTAAAGTCATGCTCCAAATTCTCCAAGCCAGGCTTCAGCAATATGTGAACCATGAACTCCCAGATGTTCAAGCAGGTTTTAGAAAAAGCAGAGGCACCAGAGATCAAATTGCCAACATCCGCTGGATCATGGAGAAAGCAAGAGAGTTCCAGAAAAACATCTATTTCTGCTTCATTGACTATGCCAAAGCCTTTGACTGTGTGGATCACAATAAGCTGTGGAACATTCTGAAAGAGATGGGAATACCAGACCACCTGACCTGCCTCTTGAGAAACCTGTATGCAGGTCAGAAAGCAACAGTCAGAACTGTACATGGAACAACAGACTGGTTCCAGATAGGGAAAGGAGTACGTCAAGGCTGTGAATTGTCACCTTGCTTATTTAACTTATATGCAGAGTACACCATGAGGAACGCTGGGCTGGAAGAAGCACAAGCTGGAATCAAGATTGCTGGGAGAAATATCAATAACCTCAGATATGCATATGACACTACCCTTATGGCAGAAAGTGAAGAGGAACTAAAAAGCCTCTTGATGAAAGTGAAAGAGGAGAGTGAAAGGGTTGGCTTGAAGCTCAACATTCAGAAAACAAAGATCATGGCATCACTTCATGGGAAATAGATGGAAAAACAGTGGAAACAGTGTCAGACTTTGTTTTTTTGGGCTCCAAAATCACTGCAGATGCTGATTGCAGCCATGAAATTAAAAGACACTTACTCCTTGGAAGGAAAGTTATGACCAACCTTGACAGTATATTAAAAAGCAGAGACATTACTCTGCCAACCAAGGTCCATCTAGTCAAGGGTATGGTTTTTCCTGTGGTCATGTATGGATGTGAGAATTGGACTGTGAAGAAAGCTGATCGCCGAAGAATTGATGCTTTTGAACTGTGGTGTTGGAGAAGACTCTTGAGAGTCCCTTATACTGCAAGGAGATCCAACCAGTCCATTCTAAAGGAGATCAATCCTGGATGTTCATTGGAAGGACTGATGCTGAAGCTGAAACTCCAATACTTTGGCCACCTCATGAGACGAGTTGACTCACTGGAAAAGACTCTGATGCTGGGAAAGGTTGGGGGCGGGAGGAGAAGGGGACGACCAAGAATGAGATGGCTGGATGGCATCACCGACTCGATGGACATGAGTTTGAGTGAACTCCGGGAGTTGGTGATGGACAGGGAGGCCTGGCGTGCTGTGATTCATGGGGTCGCGGACAGTCGGACACGACTGAGCGACTGAACTGAACTGATGCCTGTGTTAGGTTGGTCTCCTGCTGCTGCTAAGTCGCTTCAGTCGTGTCTGACTCTGTGCGACCCCATAGACGGCAGCCCACCAGGCTACCCCGTCCCTGGGATCCACCAGGCAAGAATACTGGAGTGGGTATTCCTTCTCCAATGCATGAAAGTGAAAAGTGAAAGTGAAGTCTCTCAGTCGTGTCCGATTCTTCAAGACCCCATGGACTGCAGCCTATCAAGCTCCTCCTTCCAAGGGAATTTTCCAGGCAAGAGTACTGGTGTGGGGTGCCATTGCCTTCTCTGGTTAGGTTGGTCAGAAAAGGGAAATTGTCTTAGTAGTAAAGAAACTGCTGAGTAAAAAAAAAAAAAAGAGAGAAGGAAATATACTATATAATACAAAAAAAGAGAACATTGGAGGTACTGAAACAAAAGATGATTTGAATAACTACAAGTTTGCAATCCGCATGAGTCTATAATCTTGCTAGTGAGATTCCCTGAAGGCTATTTTGTAACCTTGCTGTGCAACTTGTGGAAAAAAAAATTGTTGACAAAACAAAGGCTATTCTGTCAGTTCCTTGTTGTGGTTGTGAGATGAATTTATGTAATAAAGTGCTATTTAAAGCATGGGCTATTGTTTTATGCAGCTGACTTTACTTAATTCTAAAAAAAAAGCTCATTGAACACTATGGCTGAAACTGATGGAGCGGTAGCTTTAGCTACATAAATTACTGAAATTCCACAACATTCCTGAAATATTGGTAAATATTTTTCCCTTTTTGTCACAGAAGAGGTTAAGATAATAATAATAATAACAATAATACTAATAAAAACTACAGTACTCTATAAAATTTGAAAATCATTCTTTATATTAATAGGATCAGGAAGTATTAAGGGAAAAGGCAGGTCCTGTTGTGCTTCATGATTATTTTGCAAGTTAAATCATTACTCTGGTTTTGGTTGGTGGCTGAATGATAGATACTCTTTTAAATAAGAGTAAGAGACTATGGGTGTCAATTGAGAGCTATATAAAAACTGTAGCACTCAATGTATTGTTTTTCCATTCCGTTCTTCTCTTTCGTCACAGATTCAAACACACTTTATACATACCCATCATTGACACTACAGTGTATGACTTTTTAAATTTTTATATTTTGGGGGGTAAATTTTAACATATGTGTACAATATCATTTCAACATAAAATTATTGAGATATTGTAATTTTTTTTACTAAGGCTTCAAAATTCAATGTGCATTTTACTAAAAAGTCAACTTGAACTAGCCATATTTTAGGTAGATGATAGCCACATGTGGCTCGTAACCACACTTTTCGCCTCCTGGGTCTGATGAAGAACAGTAAACAACACAGGCATGACCATTATCTGTAATATTTCTTTCTTTTTTGGCACATATACCTGAATTTATGTATCCAAATGCAGCCAATATCCTTCAAAATGAAAGCATGTTTCTACACTACTGACAGCTTTAAGATTGTGAAATTCACTTTTTCAGAACCTTTTCAATACTGTCAAGGGTCTTAAGTTTTGCTCCTTAGAATGGAGTTGATTAATGGTAAGGCTGCAAGTCATTTGAAGCCAAGTGAAGTAGATGACTGGGCTGAGTAACATCATTGTGCTAAAACATGAATCAAGAATATGAGCAACTCTCCCATCTCGTGTTTCTTGTTTTATAAAGAGCATTTAATAACAAAAAGTGATTTTCTGATCCCAGTGCTGCCTTTGGCAGAGTCAAAAGTTCAAGGCCCTGCCTGATTGAGCTCCATTTAATTTTACAGATGTACTTGCCATGATACTGCAAGAACTCTGGTGACAAGAACTACATGACCTTCCCTCCATCCTTACTAGCTCTATGCTTTTGCTTATATTTCTCCTTATTCTCATCAACTTGTACTTATTACCCTTCATTCCAGAAAAGTTTTAATGTGGCCCTCTTTATTCGTGTTGAATTCTATTCATCTTTAAGGATCTATATAATTATAGTTCCAATAGCTTCCCAACTGGAAACAAATCTTTGAGTATACCTGTTTTCCCATGTTGCCTTCTATCTTGTGGTATAGCTATTAGATTCTAAGCTTTCTGCTTAAGTGCCTTCAGTTTTGTAGGACTAGCATCTAGCCCAGTTTCTTTTATTAAATGGGAATAATAAATCTAAATAATAAACAATAAGACCTATATTCTTTCTTTTTCCCCATCCTTGCATTTCATTTGCTTATTCATTTGTTTAAGAATGATTTATAGATCACCTAGGTTCAGTTTCTGTGAAGATCTCCTGGAGAAGGGAATGGCTACCCACTACAGTTTTCTTGCCTGAAGAACTCTGTGGACAGAGGAGCCTGGCGGGCTACAGTCCATGGAGTTGGAAAGAGTTGGACACGACTGAGTGGCTAACACTTACAAATCAACAACACTGCACTGTGCAAGCAATGAGTGTGTAAAGATCAATATGATTACTTTCTTCTTATGGAATTCATAGCTTACTAGGGGAGCCGTGACATAATGAAGTTATTGCAAAACAATGCAATAAGTGTTATTACAGAAATAAATGTAGGGTTAAGATGTGACCCAGAAAACAGAGTAATCAATTTTGTCTTTGAGTGGTGGGGGATGACTCCATAGAACAGGAGACGCTAGGTTTGTTTCTCAAAGGAAAAATAGGTGTCATCAAGTAGACAACAAAAGGGCATCCCAGAGAGGGGAAAATATATGAAGGCACAATTTAAAAGAAAATAGTATATCTTCAGTCAATTGTAAAACATTGAGATCTGGTAGGTAAGAAGTGAGATTAGAGATGGAAGAGGGGCAGATTTTGGAGAGTCTTGTGTACTTTGCAAAGGAGTTTGGATTCTGTATAGTTGAAAGGGAACTTCCACAGTAATTAAATCACAGAGACAACAGGACTGGGTTGTTATTTAGAAAGGTCTGGAGCAGCAGAGAGTAAACTTTGAGTTTAAAAGGGGAGTACTAGAGTGGCTTGCCATTGCCTTCTCCTAGTGAGAGGGAGGAAAAAGAAAAATAGGATGCAGGCTGTTTGTCTGGTTAGGATGCTAATATAAGGTGATGAGATAATAAGTTCATAAGGTAATAAGTTCAGGTGAAGATTAACAAAGGCCAGAACTAAGGCAGAGGCAGAGGAGAAAGGGAGGGATTGGTCAAGTTTGAGAGATATTTAGGGGACAGAATAGAGAGGATTGTGGCTATACTACTTCGGGCTGATGCAAGGATCAGATGTAATAATATATGCTCAAGAATCAAATATGATAGATTATAGAAAGATGAAGAATTATCAAGTAACTGGTAATGGTATTGGTAATATAAAACACCTTGCTTTGTTTAGTCACTAAGTTGTGCCCAACTCTTTGTGACGCCAAGGACTATAGTCTGCTAGGATCCTCTGTCCATGGGATTCTCCAGGCAAGAATACTGGAGTGGGTTGCCATTTACTTCTCCAGGGGATCTTCCCAACCTAGGGGTCAAACCCATGTCTCCTGCATTGGCAGGTGGGTTCTTCACCACTGAGCCACCAGGGAAGTCCTCACCCAAACACTTTACATGTTACCAATGAAAATGTATTAGGAATGTCTGCCGGATAAAGCCATGTATTTTCTCCAATGTCTTAAAAATATTTGTGATCTAAAAGGAAATACTTGAAAAGATGAAAGTTCAAACTAACTTGATTATTTTCTGCTAAATCTTTAATTCAGATTCAGTGACCATGAAATGCTAAACTTGGCAGAAATGGTGGGGGTGAGATGAAGGGAAGAGGGGAGGAGAAAGACTGAGAGGAAGGGGGTGATCTTGGTGTAGGACTCTCACAGCTCCAAGCCATGTGTTCTGCAAGTGTCTTCAATAGAGCATGCCTTTGCTTCCTAGACCCTTCTGGAAAGACTGGTCTTTCCTCTCCCCTCAGGAGCATTAAGGAAAAACACTGCCTTAAGTCTCCCTTTATCATCTTCATTGTGAGCAAAAGAGGGCCAACCACAATGGCCTAGAGAGAGGAGGTGCTTTGCTAATTCCCCACAAAAAGTGAGATCTGAAGGAGCGAGGTGTGCTGTTTGCGTATGACGACATCAAGATGGGCAGGAACCTGCCAGTTCCTGCTGGCTTCATTCACGTACTGCCCCAGGGAACTGGCATTGCTCTAACTCAGAAAAAACCCAGGATTGACCATGCTTTAGACAGTATGGGTTTGCTGCTGCTGCTAAGTCGCTTCAGTCGTGTCCGACTCTATGCGACCCCATAGAAGGCAGCCCACCAGGCTCCTCTGTCCCTGGGATTCTCCAGGCAAGAACACTGGAGTGGGTTGCCATTTCCTTCTCCAACACTATGGGTTTATCAGGTGGTAAAACATAGGAGACAGAGAAAGATACACAAAAGGTAGAGACATGACACAGAATTTCACGTTGACCTATTTGCAAGAGTCTGCGATGTGGAATGGGGAGAAATGAGACCGGAGAATGAGGCAAGGGCTATCTTGGAGGGCCTCGGGTTCTGTTAAAGGAGCTGGTGTGGGAGGGAGGGGTCCCCGGAGAAAACTTAGTCAGGGAAGAACCGGGATCAGGTTGTAATATACAAAGACCTGAAGGCTGTGTTCAGGGTGGACTGTGGCACACAGCAGCTCTGGGGAGGGTGAGATCTGAAGTTCCTGTTTGCCCAGCAAGAACACATGGGATCTGAAAAGGTTGTTTGCATTTTGCTGCTCTTCGAGTCCAGGGGAACTTAACTTAGGGATCCCACTGTAAGCCAGGTATCAGGTCTTTATTACCCTGTCGTCTTTCATCACGTATGAACCTTCTTCATACTGGCCTCTCAGCTCTAGCCTGAGAATCATTGGTTCTTGCCCCACGTGGGAGGCGGAACAGAGAACAGGAGGTTTCAGTGGAGCTCCTGTAATCACCAAAGAGAGGCAGATGGCTACAAAACCCAAATAGAATGTGAACTGGCTGTCTAAAATTGTGGCTGAAACCTAACAAACACCTCACTTTAATTTTCCCCTCCCTACCCTTGGGTGAAAATGAGTCAAGCAAGGGAGTACCCAGGGAGAATGCAGGGAGAGTCTGGTTCTTGACAAAGAATGAGGCCCCATAATCATTATTAGGGAGAAAGGAAGATTACAGAGGTTCTAGAATTTTTCTGATTTTTCCATTTTTTGTATTTATTTTTTTCCCAATTTTTACCCCTGCTTAGATGATACCATTTTTTGGTTATCTCTCTGATCTAGTTTTTCAGCATAATAAATTTTCTCTCTTCAGAAAACCTATCTTCATTCTGAGTCCTTAATAGATTCTTAAAATTTGCCAATGAACTTACTTTGTTTTTTTTTTTGTTGTTGAATATGAAAAATATTGTTTTTATTAGTTTGTAGAAGTATTATTTTATTCAATGTTTTATTACATTAGAATTTTTTAAATGAACTAAATTTTAAACAATATGTAAACAAAAATATCTACCTCACATTTTAAGTCAATGTAAATTTTCACTAATTTAGAAATATTAATATATAATATTTAGGGAATTTTTTGAAATAGATTATATTATATATAAAATTGCCTTATAGACATTAGAAATTAGCAAGTTTAGTAATGGTTCATAAAACTTTATAAATCTTCCTAGACTGTATTTTAATATAAACAAAATTATATATATATATATTTTTATTTATAATCAAAATTTCAATTATTTTATCAATTTAAAACAGAAGTAAATGTCTCTAATTCTTTTTTTTTTTTTTGAGGGTTAACATTAATCAGATTACTACAACTGGAAACACTTTAAACATGTATGAAAAAAGTGAAAAAGCGAAGTCGCTCAGTCTGTCCAGCTTTTTGCGACCCCGTGACGGTGACCCACCAGGCTCCTCCGTCCATGGGATTCTCCAGGCAAGAATACTGGAGTGGGTTGCCATTTCCTTCTCCAGGGGTCAGGGTGACCCACTCCAGTATTCTTGACTGGAGAATCCCAAGACAGAGGAGCCTGGTGGGCTATGGTCCATGGGCTCACAAAGAGTCAGACACAACTGAAGTGACTTAGCACTCTCGTGAAGATGAGCAGCGTGGGGAATCTCATCACCTTCTCAGGCAGTCCTTCTGACAGAACTGAAATCTTCTTCCCATAATGGACCCCTTCTCCTTGTAGTTCCACTTTCCCATGCAGTGTAACTTTTAGCCTTTTCTCATAGTAGAGCAGGGGGACAAAAATCATAAGCACAGCAACTTTTGCTCCAACAAACACTAAAACTAGCGCCACGTGTTTTGCAATGATCACTCCTTGGTCCAGTTTGCTTCCTTTGAGAACAGTTATGTCCCCCCTGACCTTCTTTTCCTTTTCTTTAGTTCACTCTTTCAATATGTAGGACAGGAATCTTACCAACAGTAGCATAAATTCTTTTAAAACTTTTTAATATTTTTACTTATTTTCTTGTAAAAGTTCATATATTTTCAAATTGTATTTGCCTGGTTTTAAAATCTTTCACTTATTTCTTAATCTTTGTCTTAACCATTGCCTTCTTTGAAAAATTTCTAATTGAAGGATAATTGTTTTATAGTACTGTGTTGGTTTCTGCTGTACAATAACTGTGAGTCAGCTCTAAGTTTGCATATGTTCCCTCCTTCCTGAACCTCCCTCCCAGCATACATTCTTGGTCCTTAAGCCATTCACAATATGGAGCACCCAAAAAATCCTATCTTTTGAGTTTTAGATCAAGGCCTGAGTGTCCCTGAATTGAACTTTGGTGGATTTTTTCCTTTTTTTTTTTTTACTGGTGAGACCCTGTATCTTTGCTGAGAAGAATCTGGTGCAGAGGGAACATCCAGCCTCCTGAGCAAAGTGGCAAATGAAAGTCCCAGAATCTCCCACGATCACGGTGACAGATCTTTTGAACTTAGTTCTTCTGCTACTAAGGTGACTGCTGAAATTATCTTAAAATAACAAGTTAGTCACAATTCAAGATGCAGTGTTGCAATCTTACCTCTCTTTGTGACCTCTCTTCCTCCCTCTCTAGAATAAGTGGGTGGGCGGGTAGATGTGTATGCAGCAAAATATGAGAGGAAGAAGTGGGCCGGGTGGATGGAATGGTTTCTTAGTGTGGCTGGGTCTCACAACTTTTTATGGTTGTTTTGTTCCTACCCTTCTAGTCCCCTTTTGACCACCTCCTTCCCCATCTCTTCACCCTAAACCCCCAAAGCCCACAACTGCAGTCAAGTAATTAAACACACAAAACAAAGAAAACTGTCTGTGTGTGAATGTGCCTCTCTGGTCACGCCATCCCCGAGAGACGCCTCTGTTGTCAACAATCACAGGCAGAATTTGCCAAGTGAGCCAGGCATGCAGCAGACTGCACCCTCAAGGCAGAAGGGAGAGAGAAGGCCGGAGCTTTTGGAAGGGTTTGGACCTGTTGGTTCCTGGAAACCAGGCAGAGGGAGGGTGGAACAAAGGCATACCCAAGAATCCTGGCAGACTCAGAAGGGAGAGGAAGAAAAAAAATCTCTCATGTTCATAGTCACTTGTTCATTTGACAAAATCTTTGGTTGGTCCTCTAGGCTTCTGGCTGAGCATGGGTGAGAGACGTCTCCTGGGTTTGTAGATCTGGCATGATTGTGGATGAGCTGATTTCAAACAACTTTCTAATGTAAACTTAAAGTTCGCTCCCTCAGAATTCTAAAATAAAATGGAAAGTGTTAGTTGCTCAGTTGTGTCCAGCTCTTTGCAACCCACGGAATGTAGCCCGCCAGTCTCCTTTGTCCATGGGAATTCCCAGGCAGGAATACTGAAGTATTCTCCAGGGGATCCTCCTGACCCAGGGATCAAACCCGGGTCTCCTGCGCTTCAGGCAGATTCTTTACCGTTTTCTAAAGCTCCACCTCAAATCTAAATAAACGGTTACGTTCTAAAATGTTAGTTATGCATTTTGCAAATTTTCTGTCCTTGGAGTCCTAGCATGGGATGATAAGTTTGCTCCTGATCACTGAACTCCACTAGGGATGCTTTTAGAAAACGTTGTCATCTGGAGCTCACCCAGGACTGATTAAATCAGAAAATGATCATTTGGGTTGTTAATATCCCTGTAAAAGTTTCCAGTAGATTGAATGAGCAGCCAGGGTTGAGCGCCACTACGATATTTGAACCAGTCTTTCAACCAGTCTTTCTAGAGGTTTACTCAGTATTCACATTGCACTACATTTTGAAACTAGAGATAAAGAGGTGATGAGGGCCTTAAATGAGAGGAAATGACAATAGCTATTGGAGTGTGAGGAGGGCTCAGTCTGAGAAAGGAGAAAAACCAGGAGAGAAGAGAGTCCAGGAAGGTAAAGGAGGACAATATTTCAAGGAGTTCAGGCTGATCAGCAGAGTCTGTGTTGCTGAGTAGTCCCTAATGTGATAATTTGAAATGTCTCTTACTATTGGATAATAGGAAGATTGTTGGTGACTTTGATGTGATCAGTTACACTGCAATTTCAGTTGGCTGAGGGGATAAGGAGATGAAGATAAATATGGAGAGAAGTGCTAAGAATTCTGATTATGAAGCGACAGAGCCTTAAATGGGGATACAGGGTCTAGGAATTGTTTTCTTCCAGTTTTATTGAGATATAATGACATATAACAATTAGTATTAGTTTAAGGTATACAGTGTAATGATTTGTTATTTGTATTGACTGGGAAATGATCACCACAGTTTAGCATCCAGCACCTCACATAGTTAGAATTTTTGTCTTGTAAAGGGTCCTTTTGGAGAAGGAAATGGTAACCCACTCCAGTATTCTTGCCTGGAGAATCCCGTGGATGGAGAAGCCTGGTAGGCTACAGTCCACGGGGTCGCAAAGAGTCAGACACGACTGAGCGACTGAACAGAACAGAATAGAAAGGGTCCTTTTAAGATCTACTCTCTTCAGTTCAGTTGAGTTCAGTCGCTCAGTCATGTCCGACTCTCTGCGACCCCATGAATCACAGCACACCAGGCCTCCCTGTCCATCACCAGCTCCCGGAGTTCACTCAAACTCATGTCCATTGAGTCGGTGATGCCATCCAGCCATCTCATTTTCTGTCGTCCCTGTCTCCTCCCACCCCCAATCCGTCCCAGCATCAGACTCTTTTCCAGTGAGTCAACTCTTCGCATGAGGTGGCCAAAGTATTGGAGTTTCAGATTCAGCATCAGTCCTTCCAATGAACACCCAGGACTGATCTCTTTTAGGATGGGCTGGTTGGATCTCCTTGCGGTACAAGGGACTCTCAAGAGTCTTCTCCAACACCACAGTTCAAAAGCATCAATTCTTCGGCACTCAGCTTTCTTCACAGTCCAACTCTCACATCCATACATGACCACTGGAAAAACCATAGCCTCGACTAGACGGACCTTTGTTAGCAAAGTAATGTCTCTGCTTTTTAATATGCTGTCTAGATTGGTCATAACTTTCCTTCCAAGGAGTAAGCGTCTTTTAATTTCATGGCTGCAATCACCATCCACGGTGACTTTGGAGTCCAAAAAAATAAAGTCTGACACTGTTTCCCCATCTATTTCCCATGAAGTGATGGGACCAGATGCCATGATCTTTGTTTTCTGAATGTTGAGCTTCAAGCCAACTTTTTCACTCTCCTCTTTCACTTTCATCATGAGGCTTTTTAGTTCCTCTTCACTGTCTGCCGTAAGGGTGGTGTCATCTGCATATCTGAGGTTATTGATATTTCTCGGAAATTAGCAGCTTTCACATGTACAAGGCAATGGTAACTCTAGCCACCATGTTGCATGTTACATCACTAGAACTGATTTGTCTTGAGGCTAAAAGTCTGTGCATTTTGACTACCTTTACTCATTTCTCCCAGTTCCCACCCTTCACCTCTGGCAGCCACCAATCTGTTCTCTCTTTCTATGAGTTTGGTTTTTAAAAAAATATTCCACACGTAAGTGAGACTGTACAGTTTTTGTCTTTGTCTGACTTATTTCACTTAGTGTAATGTCCTTAAAGTCCATCAATGTGGCAGCAAATGGAGAGATTTCCTTCTCTATTAGGGCTAATATTTTATTATATATCTATATATAAACTTCGGAGAAGGCAATGGCAAGCCACTCCAGTACTATTGCCTAGAAAATCCCATGGATGGAGGAGCCTGGTAGGCTGCCGTCCGTGGGGTCGCTAAGGGTCGGACACGACTGAGCGACTTCACTTTCACTTTTCACTTTCACACATTGGAGAAGGAAATGGCAACCCACTCCAGTGTTCTTGCCTGGAGAATCCCAGGGACGGGGGAGCCTGGTGGGCTTCCGTCTATGGGGTCACACAGAGTCGGATACGACTGAAGTGACTTAGCAGCATATATAAACTTATGATCATTTCACAGTTAATGCATATATCAAACCATTATATTATATACTTTAAACTAATATAATGTTATATTTAAATTATATCTCAATAAAACTGAAAGTGCAAAAAATTCTTAGACCCTATATGTCCATTGAAGACTGTCACTTCATAATCAGAATTCTTAGCACTTCTATCCATATTTATCTTCCTTTCCTTTTATATATATATTCACACCATATTTTGAATTTCAAAAAGTTTAGTAAAGAATAGGTTAGACCATTTGTACATGCTAAAGGTAGAGGAGTGGATGATGATATACGAGAGGGAATAACAGATGAAACTTGATTCCTGAGAGTGTAGAAGGGATGGGATCCAGAGCATGGGTCAAAGGTCCAGACTTAGACTGAAAGTGAAAAGAGACTCTGTTGCTATTTTAATGGTGGGGAGGATGGAATTGCTGGCATGGATGCAGATGAAGTTTCAGGCATGACCATGGGTGGCAATGTGAGATGTTTACATGCCAGCCTCTTCATTCACTGTGATGTGGAGGTGAGGTTGGGGGCAAGGTTTCTTAGTAAGCCATTCCCCTTGGAGACTTCTGAAACTATTGAGGTTGAGTGACAGCCACAGTTGGGCACATCTCATTTCTCACTCTCCTCACCTTCTCCCTGACACATGGATGTGTGTGTGTGCGTGCACTCTGTCTGAATGGTGCTGAGTTAGGGCAGTATTCGGGATACTTTGTCCTCTCTGTGTGGCCCTCTCTGTGTCTCAACACACTTGCCTTCACTTCACTCCCCCTGACTCCTGCAAAACCATTCTGTCTTTTCACTGTTCTTTATTCCACTGTCCTTCCATAAGGCTAGCTGGTTGATACAGTGTGTTGAGAGGCGCTATATACTCTTGGTCTTCACTCACAGCTCAGCTGATAAAGAATTTGCCTGTAATGCAGGAGACTCCGGTTTGATTCCTGTGTTGGGAAGATCCACTAGAGAAGGGATAGGCTACCCACTCCATTATTCTTGGCCTTCCCTTGTGACTCAGCTGGTAAAGAATCTGCCTCCAATGCGGGAGACCTGGGTTCAATCCCTGGGTTGGGAAGATCCCCTGGAGAAGGGAAAGGCTCCCCACTCCAGTATTCTGGCCTGGAGAATTCCATGGACTGTATTGTCCATGGGGTCTCAAAGAGTTGGACATGACTGAGCGACTTTCACTGTGCACTCTGCTATATACTCTTAGGAACGTTTCTAGCCTTCTGTAAAACAGAGACCCAAATTACATGGCAAGAAGAAACAAAGCCATTTTGAGAAGCCAGGTTTCTGGGTCAGTGATCTTTCATCTGCATCTTATTGTGTCTATATTTACTCTCAAAGTTCAAGCCTTAGAAAGAGATGGCAAAGGCCCTGAAAGGAGGGCTCAAAATATAACATGCAACAGCTCCAGAGAGGGCTTCCCTGGTGGTTCAGCAGTAAAGAATCCGTCTGCAAGTGCAGGAGACATGGGTTTGATCCCTGGGTCAGGAAGATCTCCTAGAGAAGGAAATGGCAAGCCACTCCAGTATTCTTGCCTGGGAAATCCCATGGATAGAGGAGCCTGGTTTGATACAGTCCATGGAGTTGGAAAGAGTCAGATTTATCTTAGCAACTAAGCAACAACAGCAGCAACAACAAAGGACAACTTGATAATAGTTTTCTTAATGAAACCACAGGTCTGGTTCAGTTGATTTAAATCCTGCTTGAATCATACAGCCTTTGGATTCAGCTCTATGATTGGTTGTTGGCATAATGATTCACTTAATGGAGAAATTAAGAACATTAAATGAATTTTAAAATTGTGATAAAATACATGTGACATAAAATTTTAGCCATTTAAGTGGTTATTTTAACCATTTTAAGTGTATTGTTTAGTAGTGTTGTTCTCAGTCGCTCACTTGTGTCCAACTCTTTTGCGATCCCATCTATTGTAACCTGCTAGGCTTCTCTGTCCATGGGACTCTCCAGGCAAGAATACTGGAGTATGTCCTCCTCTGGGGGATCTTCCTGACCCAGGGCTCAAACTCTTGAGTCTCCTGCTTTGTAGGGGATTCTTCACCTGCTGAGCCTTCAGGGAAGCCCTCAGTAGAGTTAAATGTATTCAAATTGTTGTGTAACCAATGTACAGAACTTTTTCATCTTGCAAAAGTTAAACTATATAACCATTAAAAGCAACTCCTTGTTCTCTCCTGTCCCCAGATCCAGGCAACCACCATTCTACTTTCTGTTTCTATAAAGATGACTGCTCTAAGTACCTCATACTAGTGGAATTATATAATATTTGTCTTTTGTGAGTAGCTTATTTCACTTAGCATAATGTCCTCATTATGTTGTAGCATTTGTCAGAATTCCCTTCCTTTTTAAGGCTGAATAATACTATATATATATATATAGTATATATATAAAACATTTTGTTTATCCAATTGTCTATTCATGGGCAGTTGCTTGCTTCCATCTTTTAGCTAATTGTGAATAATGCTGCTATATACATGTGTGTACAGTATCTATTTGAGTCCCTAGTTTCAATTCTTTTGAGTACATACCCATAAGTGGAATTGCTGGATCATGTGGTGTTGGAGAAGACTCTTGAGAGTCCCTTATGCTGCAAGGAGATCCAACAATTCCATTCTAAAGGAGATCAATCCTGGGTGTTCATTGGAGGGACTGATGCTAAAGATGAAACTGCAATACTTTGGCCACCTCATGCGACAAGTTGACTCACTGGAAAAGACTCTGATGCTGGGAAAGGTTGGGGGCGGGAGGAGAAGGGGACGACAGAGAATGAGATGGCTGGATGGCATCACCGACTCTGTGGACATGAGTTTGAGTGTACTCCGAGGGTTGGTGATGGACAGGGAGGCCTGGCGTGCTGTGATTCATGGGGTCACAGAGAGTCAGACACGACTGAGCGACTGAACTGAACTGAATTTAACTGAAGGTAATCTTAGACTCTACACATGGGCGTCACCAGATGGTCAATACTGAAATCACATTGATTATATTCTTTGCAGACAAAGATGGAGAAGCTCTATACAGTCAGCAAAAACAAGGCCAGGAGCTGACTGTGGCTCACATCATGAACTCCTTATTGTCAAATTCAGACTTAAATAGAAGAAAGTAGGGAAAAATACTAGACTATTCAGATATGACCTAAATCAAATCCCTTATGATTATACAGTGGAAGTGAGAAATAGATTTAAGGGACTAGATCTGATTGATAGAGTGCCTGATGAACTCTGGACGGAAGTTCATGATATTGTGCAGGAGACAGGGATCAAGACCATCCCCATGGAAAAGAAATGCAAAAAAGCAAAATGGCTGTCTGAGGAGGCCTTACAAATAGCTGTGAAAGGAAGAGAAGCGAAAAGCAAAGGAGAAAAGGAAACATATAAGCATCTGAATGGAGTTCCAAAGAATAGCAAGGAGAGATAAGAAAGCCTTCCTCAGTGATCAATGCAAAGAAATAGAGGAAAACTACAGAATAGGAAAAACAAGAGATCTCTTCAAGAAAATTAGAGACACCAAGGGAACATTTCATGCAAAGATGGGCTCGATAAAGGACAGAAATGGTATGGACCTAAGAGAAGCAGAAGATATTAAGAAGAGGTGGCAAGAATACACAGAAGAACTGTACAAAAAAGATCTTCACGACCAAGATACTCACGATGGCGTGATCACTCACCTAGAGCCAGATATCCTGGAATGTGAAGTCAAGTGGGCCTTAGAAAGCATCACTACGAACAAAGCTAGTGGAGGTGATGGAATTCCAGTGGGCTATTTCAAATCCTGAAGGATGATGCTATGAAAGTGCTGCACTCACTATGCCAGCAAATTTGGAAAACTCAGCAGTGGCCACAGGACTGGAAAAGGTCAGTTTTCATTCCAATCCCAAAGAAAGGCAATGTGAAAGAATGCTCAAACTACTGCACAGTTGCACTCATCTCACATGCTAGTAAAGTCATGCTCAAAATTCTCCAAGCCAGGCTTCAACATATGTGAACTGTGAACTTCCAGATGTTCAAGCAGGTTTTAGAAAAGGCAGAAGAACCGGAGATCAAATTACCAACATCTGCTGGATCATGGAGAAAGTAAGAGAGTTCCAGAAAAACATCTATTTCTGCTTCATTGACTATGCCAAAGCCTTTTGACTGTGTGGATCACAATAAACTGTGGAAAATTCTGAAAGAGATGGGAATACCAGACCACCTGACCTGCCTCTTGTGAAACCTATATGCAGGTCAGGAAGCAGCGGTTAGAACTGGACATGGAACAACAGACTGGTTCCAAATAGGAAAAGGAGTACATCAAGGCTGTATATTGTCAACCTGTTTATTTAATTTATATGTAGAGTACATCATGAGGAACGCTGGGCTGGAAGAAGTACAAGCTGGAATCAAGATTGCCAGGAGAAATATCAATAGCCTCAGATATTCAGATGACACCACCCTTATGGCAGAAAGTGAAGAGGAACTAAAAAGCCTCATGATGAAAGTGAAAGAGGAGAGTGAAAAGTTGGCTTGAAGCTCAACATTCAGAAAACGAAGATCATGGCATCTGGTCCCATCTCTTCATGGGAAATAGATGGGGAAACAGTGGAAACAGTGTCAGACTTTTTTTTTGGGGGGCTCCAAAATCACTGTGGATGGTGATTGCAGGCATGACATTAAAAGACGCTTACTCCTTGGAAGGAAAGTTATGACCTAGACAGCGTATTAAAAAGCAGAGACATTATTTTGTCAACAAAGGTCCATCTATTCAAGGCTATGGTTTTTCCAGTGGTCATGTATGGATGTGAGAGTTGGACTGTGAAGAAAGCTGAGCACCGAAGAATTGATGCTTTTGAACTGTGGTGTTGGAGAAGACTCTTGAGAGTCCCTTGGACTGCAAGGAGATCCAACCAGCCCATCCTAAAAGAGATCAGTCCTGGGTATTCATTGGAAGGACTGATGCTGAAGCTGAAATTCCAATACTTTGGCCACCTCATGGGAAGAGTTGACACACTGGAAAAGACCCTGATGATGGGAGGGATTGGGGGCAGGAAGAGAAGGGGACGACAGAGAATGAGATGGCTGGATGGCATCACCGACTCGATGGACATGAGTTTGGGTAGACTCCAGGAGTTGGTGATGGACAGCGAGGCCTGGCGTTCTGTGATTCATGGGGTCGCAAAGAGTCAGACATGACTGAGCGACTGAACTGAACTGAACTGATGGGTAATTTATGTTTAGAGATTTATGTTTAGAAACTACCCAACTGTTCTCCAAAGTAATGGTTCAGTTCAGTTCAGTCACTCAGTCGTGTCCGACTCTTTGCGACCCCATGAATCACAGCACGCCAGGCCTCCCTGTCCATCACCAACTCCCGGAGTTCACTCAAACTCATGTCCACAGAGTCGGTGATGCCATCCAGCCATCTCATTCTCTGTCGTCCCCTTCTCCTTCTGCCCCCAATCCCTCCCAGCATCAGAGTCTTTTCCAGTGAATCAACTCGTCGCATGAGGTGGCCAAAGTATTGGAGTTTCAGCTTCAGCATCAGTCCTTCCAATGAACACCCAGGATTGATCTCCTTTAGAATGGACTGGTTGGATCTCCTTGCAATCCAAGGGACTCTCAAGAGTCTTCTCCAGCACCACAGTTCAAAAGCATCAATTCTTCAGTAATCAGCTTTCTTCACAGTCCAACTCTCACATCCACACATGACCACTGGAAAAACCATAGCCTTGACTAGACGTACTTTGGTTGGCAAAGTAATGTCTCTGCTTTTTATATACTATCTAGGTTGGTCATAAGTTTCCTTCCAAGGAGTAAGCGTCTTTTAATTTCATGGCTGCAATCAGCATCTGCAGTGATTTTGGAGCCCAAAAAATAAAGTCTGACACTGTTTCCACTGTTTTTCCATCTATTTCCCATGAAGTGATGGGACCAGATGCCATGATCTTCGTTTTCTGAATGTTGAGCTTCAAGCCAACCTTTTCACTCTCCTCTTTCACTTTCATCAAGAGGCTTTTGAGTTCCTCTTCACTTTCTGCCATAAGGGTGGTGTCATCTGCATATCTGAGGTTATTGATATTTCTCCTGGCAATCTTGATTCCAGCTTGTGCTTCTTCCAGCCCAGCGTTCCTCATGATGTACTCTGCATATAAGTTAAATAAGCAGGGTGACAATATACAACCTAAACAATTCCACTAACAACATATGAGGGTTTTAGTTTCTCCATGTTCTCACCAACACTTGATATTGTATACTTTTTGGATTATAGTCATTTCAGTGGATGTGACTGTGAAGTGGTGTCTCACTGTAACTTTAATTTGGATTTGGTGGATTTCCCTAGTGACACATGATGTTAAGTATTTTTTCATATACTTATTGGCTATTCATGTACCTTTTTTTGCTGAAATGTTTTTTCCAATCTTTTGTTTATATTTTAATTCAGTTATTTAATTCAATCGTTATCATTGAATTGTAGCAGTTCTTTACACATTCTCAAATGAGTCTTTTATCAGATATGTGACTTGCAAATATTTCCTCCCAGTTTGTGGTTTGCCTATTTTCTTAACAGTGCCTTTTTGAAGTGCAAAACTTTAAAATTTTGCAGAAGTCCAATTTATCAATTTTTTTCTTTATAATGTTTTTGATGTCATATCTAAAAATATTTGCCTAACCTAAGGTCCTGGAGACTTTCTACTATATTTTCTTCTTAAAAGTTGTATAGTTTTAGTTCTTATGTATAGTAAGAGATGTTAGGTTTGTGATTCATTTTGAGTTAATTTTTGTTGTTTGGTGTGAAGTAAGGTTCCAAATTCATCCTTTTTCTCGTGGATGTCTAATTTTCCCAGCACCATTTGTTGAAAAGATGGTTTTTGTTCATCGTTGCCTCTGTTTTTATTACATTTATGCCTTTCAAAAAAAGGTGAAGTGGGTAGGGCATAAAGAAATAATGTCTGAACAAAGATGAAGAGAGTCTTCTGTGTTGGAGTTTTAAGTACTTACATGACAGAATGAGCATCTGGCTGATGTTTTAAAGAATAAATTGAGCCAAGGTTTTATTTTGTTTCCTTCATCTCTCCCGTCCTCCCCCTACCCCCCCGACACTGGACATCTGCTTCCCTCCTGTGAGAGGAAGTGAAAGAAGCATAAATACAAACTATCTTTACTGTGTTGTTCCCTTTTAAGAAAAAAACCCTACTCTACAGGGTCAGTTTAGTACTGAATTACCCTATACCAAGAGCTCTATTGCAGTTTTTGGAAGCTGGCTTTCCCCAGGAAGCAGAACTGCTATTCCTGGTTCTCAGTGTTATGTAATAAATATAACTGGTCACTTTTAAGGATGCTGACGGGAGTCAAGAGAGACCACTGAACTCTTCTTTATGTATTTGATTTACTGATGAATTTCTCACAAGAAATATCCTAGAAGATATCACCAGGGTTGGGAACCCTCCACATCCAGATCCTACATGTATCTTCAGTAATGGGTAGAGGTAACAGCAAATAGGAATATGTTCAGTTGCTTTCTGGGATTGACCGACACAAGTAGCAAAACAGCATCCTTGGGGAAGTCTGTCCCTGGAAAAATACCATCCATCTGCTGTCTTAAGTCCTTAAGAATAGGATGAGTATATGTTCCTTTATGGAAATTTACTGAGTTCCTCTGTTTCATGGTGCTGACCTAGCAGCTATAACTTGGGCACTTTTCTACTCTAGCTTTGCCTAAGATCCCTCACAATCAGGCCTGTGGCATCATCAACATAGCAATGTAATATGAATATTGTCTACAAGGTAAGTCTTTTCCTGCCTTTTAAAACTGGCATTGTTGAAGGCAGTATGTAGATACCATTGAGGTGACATTTGGAGTATGGCAAACTCCCTCTCATTAAATAGCTCTGACCAGACAAAAGTCTTGAAATGATGCCTGAAGGATAAAGTTGAACAGCAGGATCCTGTTTTCAGTCCTGTATTTTTCTTTTTTCAGACCTAGAACTCATCTGAGGGGTTCATCACCTGCTTTGGTTAGATTTATTCATCTGACGTCCTTCTAAAAGGAGCTCCAGAATCTCCATCCTTCTCTATCTCTGCTGCTGCAGAAGGTGCTCTAGGCACCTTTCACTCAAGAGCTACGTGAGTCTGGTCGTTGGCAGGCTGGGTCCCTGTTGCTGCCTTCTTGCTCTGTGTTCCAGTGTGGCAGCCACTTGCATGGAAGGGGGCAACTTCAGCATCCAGGGGAAGTTCCCCTAAAATTTTGACCCACTGTTGGTCAGAACGAGGAACTCCACTTAGTTTAAAATTTATTTAGCATGCACACCTTCTGGTTTCCTTGAAGCTTTTTGCTAGGTTTTGTGGTTGCTTTGCATTTTAAAATGATGTATTCAGGAGCAAGTGCTTTGTTGGGGGAAGAAAAGGAGAGGAGAGATTCTGAAGGCACAGGGTATCTGAAAAGCAAGGCGGGCCAGGGAAGGGAGGAAAGGTTGGAGCCCCTTGATCTACTTCAAAATTTTGCTGAACACCTTGCTCTGACAGCAGGGGTGGTAGATATTCAGGTAGGTCCTGCATTGCTGCTCGCAAATCACACCAGCATTGCAATAGTGGCCTTCTACAATCTGTGCACCCACCTTTGTTGTCTGACACAGGGGAATGACACAAATGGTAGGAATGTCCAGCCAAATAAGACAGCAGTTTATTACACATGGGAGTTAAGGACGAGTTTTGGACAGGTGGTACCTGGTGGCAGCAGGGAAAAGATGCCTTAGGCGGCTTCCCTTTCACTCATGCATTCAGAACAAATTTCCTAAACTGGGAACATGACCAAAATGTCCTTAACATTGCCCTCAGCTTGACTAAACTTCAGATTTATTTCTTCCTGACTATAAGGTCACCGGCACCTTATGGAGCATTTACTTTAGAAAACTTGCAATCGTAAATTCTTTGCCATTTGAGATGTAAATGTCTTCCTAGCCTCTTGACTTACAATCTAGGACCACCTCTGTCAAGGACCTGTGAGCCATCCTTTGAAATATTGATGTAATCAGCAAGAAAGGTGGCACCCAGATCTCCTAATTTCCTTGGGAGCCTCGGAATCGCCTAAACTTGATAAACAGAAGTGTCAATTAGCAAACACAGCTTAATCACAATGACCAGCCTCCTAACATCCTTTAGTACTTTTCCAGTAGCACACCCCAGCTCTTAAAAACCCTCTTGCTTTTTGTTTGTAAGGAAGTGAAGTTGTCTCTCTAGTGCAAGAGACATGACCCCTATTGCAATAGTGGATAAAATATTCTTCCTTGCCAGTAAACTATTCTCTGCAATTTTTCTCTGATATGTAGAAACTTGAACAGTATTTTATCCGAACTGAGTTTGGAAAGCCATTGACCGAGAGGACAGGATAACTTTATCACAGTACACTGTTATTTGGGCTCATTACTAGGGGTTTGACACATAAAACATTTCATGTGCTATTAATCACCTACAATAAATTCTGAATCAAAGCCAGAAGCTTCTCATTTTTCTTTGCCATATACATATGTTTGGGCTATCTTATACACATATATGTATGCACGCATGCTCAGTTGCTTCAGTCACATCTGACTCTCTGTGACCCTATGTATTGTAGTCCTCCAGTCTCCTCAGTCCATGGGATTCTTCAGGCAAGAATACTGTACTGGGTTGCCATACCCACCTCCAGGGGATCATCCTGACCCAGAGATTGAACCTACATCTTCTGCATTGCAGGTGGATTCTTTGCCCAGTGAGCCACCTGGAAAGCCCATATGTATGTATACACACAAGTTGTATATGTATACAGACACACACAATTAGTAATAGCTGTCATTTTTTGTAGGCCTGCATTGTACCAGGCACTGTACTTTGTATATACTGTACTTTACAAGCATCTCCTTATTTAATCTGTACAGCATTTCTATGAGTTACATACCATTATTTATTTCACAGTAGAGAAGCTGAGGCTGAGAGAGTTAAGTAACAACCTCAAATTGCTCTGAGTGGGATTTGAACACAGTCCATCAGTCTACAAATCATGGCATCAAGGTTTTAAAGGTTGCCCTTCAAGGGGTCACTGAGTTATCTCATTAGGATTCTGGCCCAGAGGAAAACTTGTATTTCCAAAAGGGATTAAGGAAGCTAAGCTAAGCTAAGTCATTTCAGTCGTGTCCGACTCTGTGTGACCCCACAGACGGCAGCCCACCAGGCTCCCCCGTCCCTGGGATTCTCCAGGCAAGAACACTGGAGTGGGTTGCCATTTCCTTCTCCAATGTGTGAAAGTGAAAAGTGAAAGTGAAGTTGCTCAGCCATGTCTGACTCTTCACGACCCCATGGACTGCAGCCTACCAGGCTCCTCCATCCATGGGATTTTCCAGGCAAGAGTACTGGAGTGGCTTGCCATTGCCTTCTCCGGGATTAAGGAAGAGCTTCTTTAAAATTGTACCTCCATCTCACCCCCCAGAGGCATGATAGAAGATTTTGTTATTCTTTCAGTTCAATTCAGTTCAGTCGCTCAGTTGTGTCCGACTCTTTGCTACCCCATGGACTGCAGAATGCCAGGTTTCCCTGTCCATCACCAATTCCCGGAGCTTACTCAAACTCATGTCCATTGAGTCGGTGATGCCATCCAACCATCTCATCCTCTGTCGTACCGTCTCCTCCTGGCTTCAATCTTTCCCGGCATCAGGGTCTTTTCCAGTGAGTCAGTTCTTCACATCAGGTGGTCAGAGTATGGAGTTTCAGCTTCAACATCAGTCCTTCCAATGAATATTCAGGACTGATTTCCTTTAGGATGGACTGGTTTGATCTCCTTGCAGTCCAAGGGACTCTCAAGAGTCTTCTCCAACACCACATTTCAAAAGCATCATTTCTTCGGTGCTCAGCTTTCTTTATAGTCCAACTCTCACATCCACACATGACTACTGGAGAAACCCTAGCTTTGACTAGATGGACCTTTGTTGGCAAAGTAGTGTCTCTGCTTTTTAATATGCTGTTTAGGTTGGTCAGAACTTTCCTTCCAAGGAGTAAGCGTCTTTTAATTTCATGGCCACAATCACCATCTGCAGTGGTTTTGGAGCCCACAAAATAAAGTCTGTCACTGTTTCCCCATCTATTTGCCATGAAGTAATTGGCCACCTCATGTGATGAGTTGACTCACTGGAAAAGAGTCTGATGCTGGGAGGGACTGGGGGTGGGAGGAAACGGGGACGACAGAGAATGAGATGGCTGGATGGCATCACCGACTCGATGGACATGAGTTTGAGTGAACTCCGGGGGTTGGTGATGGACAGGGAGGTCTGGCGTGCTGTGATTCATGGGGTCACAAAGAGTCGGACACGACTGAGCGACTGGACTAAACTGAACTGAACTGAATGGGACCAGATGCCATGAGCTTAATTTTCTGAAGGTTGAGTTTTAAGCCAGCTTTTTCACTCTCCTCTTTCACTTTCATCAAGAGGCTCTTTAGTTCTTCACTTCCTGTTGTGTGTGTCATCTGCATATCTGAGATTACTGATATTTCTCCCGGCAATCTTGATTCCAGCTTGTGCTTCATCCAACCCAGTGTTTCTCATGATGTACTCTGCATATAAGTTAAATAAGCAGGGTAACAATATACAGCCTTGACGTACTCCTTTCCTGACTTGGAATCAGTCTGTTGCTCTGTGTCCAGTTCTAACTCTTGCTTCCTGACTTGCATACAGATTTCTCAGGAGGCAGGTCAGGTGGTCAGGTATTCCCATCTCTTTAAGAATTTTCCAGTTTGTTGTGATCCACACAGTCAAAGGCCTTGGCATAGTCAGCAAAGCAGAATTATCTGTTTTTCTGGAACTCTTTTGCTTTTTCGATGATCCAGCGGATGTTGGCAGTTTGATCTCTGGTTCCTCTGACTTTTCTAAATCCAGCTTAAACATCTGGAAGTTCACGGTTCGTTTAAGGGAGCCATCTCAAAGTATGCCCCAGCCTCCCATTCCCCTCTACCAGTCACCTGAATTTCTGCTTTGCGGTCTGGCCCAATCTCTTGGAGCAGCCATTCTGATCTTCATTTCAGGGTTGCTCGGACAAGGACAGCGGCGTTCTCCCCTGGTGCTTTGAGCACACACTATGTATTCCCTCAGTGGACCTTGAGGATAGTAGCAATTTCCTCTCTGACTTGTGCTTAGGAGCAGGCTCCAACATTTTCTGTCATTCTTGTCATTCTTTCAATGGTCTGTCTTCTTAGCAGCACTTGGGTGATGAATACAACTCAAACAATGCACTGTGATGTCACCAGCCCACAAGTGATGTCAGAAGGCACAACAGTAGCCAGAGCATCAAGAAGCTGACACAATGGTTTCTGTTTATTTCAAAATATCAGCAATGCCAGAGAAATAAGTCCCTGTTAAGGAAACCTAAGCCTTTCTAGTTTCTAATTTTTTAATGAGATGGAAGGAAAAAGGTTTAGCTAGAACTAACTTCAGCACTGTTTGTATCAGTGTCTGTGCTTAAAAGAATCACAAAACTTCCATACATCTCACCCTCTCCTCCCCTCCAAAAAATAAATATTAAAAAAAAATCACAAAATTTCAGAAGCATCGCACTGCCTGGAAAAAGTTCTCAAATTATAAATGGTTGTTACCGAAAATTCAAGTCCATGTGCCTGATGCACAGTGAGGCCAAACAATACCGAAACATCAGACTTTGGAACAGAGAAGGTTTATTGATGGCCATGCAAGGAGATGAGTGCCTAATGCCTTAAAAACCCAAGGCTCCCTGAAAGCTTTCAGCAAAACCCTTTTCTAGGAAAGGTGAGGGAGTGGTGTGGTTAGTTGTTGCAGACTTCTTGGTGTCAGATTCTTTGTTCTTGAGGTCAGGTCATGGTCAGGTAATGATGTTCTTGTAATTCTCTACCAAATGAATGTTATTCTCTGTTCTGACAAGAAAGGGCAAGGTCCCAAGGCACAGCTTTTACCCTTCAAGGTCTTGGTTCTGGCTAAGAGGAAGCAGATCTCAGTTGGCAGCTTCCTCAGGACCATGTCTCCAGACTGCCCAGGTGTCATCATGAGGGAGCCAGGCATCCAACCCAGCTGGCCCTCAGGCTCCTCAGACTGCCCAAACAGGGGCAAGGGGAGTGTGGCGGGTGGAACTGGGTACCATAGACTGTGACCCATGCAGATGGCCACTGCTCTTAGGTCACAGAGATGGATTGGGGAGAGGCTCACCGCTGCCTGAAGGCCTAGGCCAAGGCCAGTGGGTGACCATGGTGGGGGTTCTAGAGTCCTGCAGGACATAACCCCAAGCCTATTCCCTGAGCCCCCCAGTTTATCCACTGACCTAACGCCAGGGAGAAGGCTGGGATCTGCCTCTTACCTCACTCTCTACCTAAGGACCACTGCACCACACACTGTTGGCTGAATCCGTCACTAACTGCCCATGATTGGCAGTTGGTTGCTTGTGGGCGGGGCCCTGCTGAGCCGACCACTGGCTGAGCAGGACCACAAGCAGCTGCTCACTAACAGCTGGTTGCTCTTGGGTGGGACCCACTGTGGTGCTGACCAATGGCTGAACAGGGCCACTAACAGTGGTTCATTGACAGCTGGTTGCTTATGGGCAGGTCCCACTGTGGCACCACCAGCAGGCTGAGCTGAGGGCATTGCCTGGTAATGGTGTGGCAATGAAGCTCAGCAATGTCTGTGTGCTAAGGGCTGCACTACCCTGTGCTCTGTCACAGGGCTATGAATGTTTTTACTTCACAAACCACCCCACTCATGTGGAACACAGTGAGGTTTTATTCTGTGATCCTATGGAAAGCACCTTGCAGGTTTGTGAATCGGGGCCATTTGGATTGAGGGGACCAATGGTGAGGTCGCGAAAAGGTTTTGCCTCCAGGTTTTCTCCTTCCTCCCTGTTGCAGTGGCTCTCAGTTCAGTTCAGTTCAGTTGCTCAGTCATGTCCTACTCTTTGTGACCCCATGAACTGCAGTACGCCAGGCTTCCCTGTCCATCACCAACTCCTGGAGTTTACTCAAACTGAAGTTCATCATGTCACAAACCTCCATCCATAGTTCTTCAGGCACTCTATAAGATCTAATCCCTTGACTCTATCTCTCACTTCCACTGTATAATCATAAGTGATTTGATTTAGACTGTACCTGAATGGTCTACTGGTTTTCCCTATTTTCTTCAATTTAAGTCTGAATTTGGCAATAAGGAGTTCATGATCTGAGCCACAGTCAGCTCCCGGACTTGTTTTTGCTGACTGAATTGAGCTTCTCCATCTTTGGTTGCAAAGAATATGATCAATATGACTTTGGTATTGACCATCTGGTGATGTCCATGTGTAGAGTATTCTCTTGTGTTGTTGGATGAGGGTGTTTGCTGTGGCCAGAAAAGGGAATGACAGAGAAGGGAATGGCAAGCCATTTCAGTATTCTTGCCTTGAGAACCCCATGAATAGTATCAAAAGGCAAAATGATAGGACTTTGAAAGATGAACTCCCCAGGTCGGTAAGTGCCCAATATGCTACTGGAGATCAGTGGAGAAATAACTCCAGAAAGAATGAAGAGATGAAGGCAAAGCAAAAACAACACCCAGTGTGGATGTGACTGGTGATGGAAGCAAAGTCCGATGCCGTAAAGAGCAATATTGCATAGGAACCTGGAATGTTAGGTCCATGAATCAAGGCAAATTGGAAGTCATCAAACAGGAGATGGCAAGAGTGAACACTGACATTTTAGGAATCAGCAAACTAAAATGGACTGGAATGGGTGAATTTAACTCAGATGACCATTATATCTACTATTGTGGGCAAGAATCCATTATAAGAAATGGAGTAGCCATCATAGTCAACAAAAGAGTCTGACATGCAATACTTGGATGCAGTCTCAAAAACAACAGAATAATCTCTTCATTTCCAAGGCAAACCATTCAGTATCACAGTAATCCAAGTCTGTGCCCTGACCAGTAATGCTGAAGAAGCTGAAGCTGAATGGTTCTATGAAGCCTTACAAGACCTTCTAGAACTAACAGCCAAAAAAGATGTCCTTTTCATTATACGGGTATGGAATGCAAAAGTAGGAAGTCAAGAGATACCTGGAGTAACAGGCAAATTTGGCCTTGGAATACAAAATGAAGCAGGGCAAAGGCTTTCCTCTCACTAGGCCTAAAACACATTCAGCATTTGCCTCAGATTTAATGTAAGAATTTTATTTCTATTTATTATTGTTCCAGATATTTTTCAGTATTGAAGAAATGTTTTGCAAAAATAAACATGTATTATCCTAGACGAGGTAAGTTAAAGTGCCTAAAAGTAATAATTTTCCCTAATTGTAAGCACTTTGTGGAAAATTTGAAGTGTAGGAAATTACTGATAATCCCATTAACCCAGAAGCAACTATTGCTAGTTTTTTTTTTTTCCTTTAAATCTGTCATTCTGAAGCTCTGTTGTTTGCAAATGAAAAGACATGGCCCCTGCCTGATAGGAACTTACAACTTTAAAGATAATACAAATGAGAAAAATTTAGACAAAATAAGATAAAAAACCAGATTACGCATAAAATAAGGATGCTGCTGCTGCTAAGTCACTTCAGTCGTGTCTGACTCCGTGCGACCCCACAGATGGCAGCCCACCAGGCTCCCCCTTCCCTGGGATTCTCCAGGCAAGAACACTGGAGTGGGTTGCCATTTCCTTCTCCAATGTGTGAAAGTGAAAAGTGAAAGTGAAGTCGCTCAGTCAGGTCCAACCCTTAGCGACCCCACGGACTGCAGCCTACCAGGCTCCTCCGTCCATGGGATTTTCGAGGCAAGAGTACTGGAGTGGCTTGCCATTGCCTTCTCCCAAGGATGATGCTAGGAGATAGAAATACCAGTTTTTCTATAAACATATATGTTTAATTTTTATACTAATATGAGAAACTTGTACAATCCATATACACAGCCAATTTAGGAAAACACGTGAGTTTTTCTCTGAAACTAATTAATTAGTGGCTCTAAAACAATAAGTGAATGAGCGTCATGGAAACAGCTAATGAGTAAATTGGAGATTAAGTAGGAGTCTAGCAGGGCTTTCCAGGTGGCTCAGTGGTAAAGGATCCACCTGCTAGTGCAGGAGACAAAGAGACGTGGCTTCGATCCCTGGGTCAGGAAGATTCCCTGAGTAGGAAATGTCAACCCGCTCTAGTATTCTTGCCTGGGACATCCCACAGATAGAGGAGCCTGGGGGATACAGTCTATGGGGTCACAAAGAGTTGGTCACAACTGAGTGACAGCACACACACACAGGAGCCAAGGAAGTCAGAAAACAAATCTAAGATATTTAGTACATACTGTATCTTTGATAGGCTCATTGATTTCTGTGGTGTCACTGAGACCTACACTGCCTGGAATCAGTCACTTTCTGCCTTATCTGCTATTTACATTTGCAGGCAAGCTGTTTTCCTGTCTAGTGTTTCCTCATTTAAAAAAATAGGAAAGATAGCTTGTTGTGAGTATTAAGTGAGATAATTCATATTAATGTACTTAATACAGTCCCTGGTATATAATAAGTGCTCAATAAATATTAAGCCTTGTTAAAGACACTGTAAGGAAGTGGATGAAAGATCAAATTCTGGTCAGATTGCCTTGTCACTCTTGTGGCTTTTTTCTACTTGCTTGTAGGATCAAATCATCAACAACACTCTCTATTTAACAAATTTTTGTCCCAAGAGTTTGAGAATGAACCAGTTTTTTCTTTGAATTGTTAAGATAATCATGAATTTGTGAAAGTAAGCATTCATGATTTGCTTCTGGGAAGTCCAGAGTTTTCTAAGGAAGACTTTTACATCATAAAGCCTCAGATAAACATTATTTATTATTAATGATAAATCACATGCATTTTCACCATTAAGATGGGAAAGCCCCCTAAAATAATTCTTTATCTTAAAAACAGTAATGTTGGATACATTTGAAGTCCATTACAACTTGGCATTTTACAGCCCTCGGAGATGCCCCTGTGGTGAGATGATGGAGAAAAGAGGCAGATCAAACGTTAACATATGTTACACTCCATAAATATGATATATTTATATATTAAATATTATTATAACCTTTTACCCACTATTCAGTGTTTAGCGTGAGATTAGGATAACTTTTAAAACATACATTTTATTTCATTTTTAACTTTTATTTTTATTGGAATATAGGTGATTACAATGTTGTGTCAGTTTTATATGTACAGCGGAGTGATTCAGTTATATGATACATATACGTGTATCTATTCTTTTGAAAATTCTTTTCCCATTTAGGTTACTACTGAGTGCTGAGCAGTGTTCCCTGTGCTATATACAGTAGGTCTTTGTTGGTTATCTATTTTAAATATAGTGGTGTGTACATGTCAATCCCAAACTTCCAATTTATCCCTCCCCATACCTTTCCCCCTAGTAGTGATAGGTTTGTTCTCTAAGTCTGTGAGTATGAAAAACATACATTTTAAAAACTAACATTTATTGTTTTCACATTATAAAATTAAACTATGTTTATTCTAGAAAATTTAGAAAGTAGGAACAAGAAAAATTTTAACATTTTTATATACTTATGCCAGTTTCTATATAAATAGGTATTAATGTATTTATCATTATAATATGAAGCTTTTAATTTCTAAATTCATAAAGAACCAATAAGTCAACTGACTTACTTTGGTTTGCTGGGCACTGGCTTTTATCAGAAGATCCTGTTGTGTATGTTGGAGGAGACTAGTTGTTCAAAATTACTGTTTGATTTCTTTTGAGTTTTTGTAGCATAGGATCTTGTTACAGTGTGGTCTGGGAGCCCATCAGTTCAGTTCAGTCGCTCAGTCGTGTCCGACTCTTTGCGACCCCATGAATCACAGCACGCCAGGCCTCCATGTCCATCACCAACTCCCGGAGTTCACTCAAACTCATGTCCATCGAGTCGGTGATGCCATCCAGCCATCTCATTCTCTGTCGTTTCCGTCTCCTCCCACCCCCAATCCCTCCTAGCATCAGACTCTTTTCTAGTGAGTCAACTCGTCGCATGAGGTGGCCAAAGTATTGGAGCTTCAGCTTTAGCATCCAGGTGTTCCAGTGAACACCCAGGATTGATTTTTAGAATGGACTGGTTGGATCTCCTTGCAGTCCAAGGGACTCTCAAGAGTCTTCTCCAACACCACAGTTCAAAAGCATCAATTCTTCAGCGATCAGCTTTCTTCACCGTCCAACTCTCACATCCGTACATGACCACTGGAAAAACCATAGCCTTGACTAGACGGACCTTGGTTGGCAAAGTGATGTCTCTGCTTTTTAATGTGCTGTCTAGGTTGGTCATAACTTTCCTTCCAAGGAGTAAGTGTCTTTTAATTTCCTGGCTGCAATCAGAATCTGCAGTGATTTTGGAGCCCCCCAAAATAAAGTCTGACACTGTTTCCACTGTTTCCCCATCTATTTCCCATGAAGTGATGGGACCAGATGCCATAATCTTCGTTTTCTGAATGTTGAGCTTCAAGCCAACATTTTCACTCTCCTCTTTCACTTTCATCAAGAGGCTTTTTAGTTCCTCTTCACTTTCTGCCATAAGGGAGGCCAAAGTATCAGCATCAACTGGGAGCATATTAGAAATGAAGAATTTTCAGCTTTACCCCAGACCTAGTGAATCCCAACTAGGGGATAATATGATTCCTGGGTGATTTGTATGCACATTAAATTTTGAGTAAGATTACTATAGGAACAACTTAACAAAGTATTCAATATATTTTTTTCTCTAACAAGACAGTCATTTAAAGCCTGATTAGTCCTTATTCCCAGAACAACATCTTCTCCACCCAGATGATGAGCTGCTTCCTGGGTTCTCACTTCCACAAAAGCAGTGTTGGAACGAGTCTAATAAGAGATCCACCAAACAGCCTGCAGGAAAAAGTTTTGCTAGCTCTCCCAGCCAGGAGGTGAAAGACACAGAATGAACCTGGGACATACCAACATGACAATAAAATTCCACAAATTTGAAGTCTTTGTTGTGCAGCATTTTATTACTTTATCAAAGTGCTTTTCCTGTTGAATGTTGAGTGTTGAATGACCAGTAAATGGTGTTGAACCAGTTGATAAACCGATTTATGAAGTTTATCAATACCATTTTCATCAATGGAGATTTTGATGCAGTGGTCTATAGACCTGGAGAACTGAGTCTGGCTTAAAGACCAAAGAGAAAGAAAATACTCCAAAACAACACATCCTGTCAGTTGAGGAGCTTTTAAGATGGGAGTAAATGTGTGCTTTCTCACCCTCCTATTCCTTATTTGCTGGAATAGGAATGCATCGACAAAGCAGGGCAATGGCAATTTCCTGGTAGCCATGACTAGTAATAATAGCCTACATTTGACAGCATTTTATGATTCACAAAGTACTATAGCAGTGCTATATAGTACTATATAGTGCTATAGTACTGCTATAAATACTTGAAGATTTTGCTAAATGAGGATATTGATTCCTAGCAGGTCCAGGGTGGGGCCTGAATTTACCACTCTAACAAATTTACAGGTGGTACTAATATTAATGTATTTTGAGTAGCAAGTTCTTACCATGATCTCTTTTGAGAGTCACAGAAATTCTGGGAGGTAGGTAGAGCAAGCATTTTTTCCCCTTCTTCATCAGAATATTGGCTCTATGAGGGTGAGGATTTGGATATGTTGCTCATTGCTATATCCCAAGTGCCTGTAACAGTAGGAACACAGTACATTTTTATTGGATGGATGAATGGCTGAATCTTGATTTTATAGAGGAATTTAAATAATGCTTTAACCAAAGTCACATTCTATTAAGTGGCGAAGTTGGCATTGGAGGCTAAGAATCTACCTAAATCTGAGTTCAGTACAAAATGAACCTATTTAGTGAACTGAGTTTGTTTTTAGTAACAGAAAATTTTTTTGAAGGAACTTTTAAAATTGAAGTATCAATTGAAGTATCGTGTCAATGTATGGCAAAACCAACCAATATATTAATGTAAGGTAATTTGCCTCCAATTAAAAAAAAGTATATTTTACAGCAAAAAAATAAAATAAAATTGAAGTATAAAGGAATGGCCAAATCATAAGTATATAGTTAATTAATTGATGCAGAGAAGCATACAGAACCATCTCTCAGATCAAGGAATTACCAGTTCACCAGAAATGTGCCTCCCACTTCCTTCCATTCATGATCCTCTCCTTTAGAGGTGGGTGCTATTATGACTTCTACCACCACAGAAGAGTTTGAACTTGATAGAAGTAATATTTTATAATAGATACTATTCAGTGTTTGCTTCTTTCACTCTGTATTATATTTGTGTTCTTGAAGACAGCAATAATTTACTCATTTTCATTTTATAGTATTCCATTGTGTGTATCATTGTGTGTATTGTGTTTGTTCCACAAATATACCAAAATTTGTCATATATTTCACTGTTGATGGGCATTAGAGTTGATTCCTGTTTTAGGCTAATATGAATAGTGCTGCTATGGATATTTTTGTACATAATTTTTGGTGAACATATGTACATACTTCTATTGGATGTATTAGTATATTAGAAATGCAACATTTCTGATTTGTAGTATATCTGTTCTTCTTTCTTTTAATTAATTTATTTGGTTGCATTGGGCCTTAGTTGTAGCACACAGGATCTTCATTGCATCATGAGGGGTCTTTTGTTGCATGGTGGGGGCTTAGTCGTTCCACAGCATTTGGGATCTTAGTTTTGCAGCTAGGGATTGAACCTGTGTCCCCTGCATTGCAAGGTGGATTCTTAACCATTGGACCAGCAGGGGAGTGCCTATTTCAGTTCTGGTAGACATCACCAATTTTTAAAAGAGATTATATCAGTTAATTGTTTTTTTTTTCTGTGATTTTTTAAAATGTTGATTAAATTCAGAAGAAAGACTACTTAAAAAGTCATCATTAGTTTTCTCTTAGCTGTAAAAGTTTAGCATTCATGAAATAAGAACAGGTTATTTTTTAAAAAGGACAGTTAGAAATTGAAAATATGATAACAGAAATGAAAAGCTCAACAGAACAATGGAAATCTCTAAGAAATTTGAAGAAACAGGGAAAGATATGGAAAATATAAAATATAAAAAAATTAAAGGACCAGATCATGAGGTTCAATACCTTTAAAGTTCAAAGGGAGAAAAACGAAAGAGGGAAAAGAGAAAGGAGGAAATCATTACTCAAATATCCGAGAAAAATTTATTCAACATTGCTTTTTTCCTGTTTGTTTGACTTCTATGTTTCATGGCAAAGTCTTACCACATTTATCTCTGACCTTGCTTGCCTATCACATTTAAGACTGTGGCCCTGAAAGAATTGACTGGAAGTTCTGAGCCTGTGGTTGAGGATTACTACAAGCTTCACTGTACTTGTTGATCTAGTTGGACTATTATTTCTAGAAATAAAGGTTAGAGTTTCCAGGTTGAAAGAATCCATACATTTCCTAGCAGAGTTAAAAATAATTAAAAAAGACTCACTCCATGACACATAATTTTGTATTTTCTCAAGTTCTACAAATTTCCAGAAAAAAGTCACACACAAAAGATAAAAATCAGATTACCAAGGAATTGTCAACAACAACAGAGGCTAGAATATGACGAAACATTGCCTCCAAATTTTTGAGGAAAAGTGATTCCTAGAATTCTACACTCAGTGAAATTCATAAACAAATGTGAGGATGGAATAAAAACATTGAGATTTTTCAGACTCATGCTCTGAAAAATTTAATCTCCGATCAGCTTTTTCTCAGAGATATGATCTATTAAAATGAGAGAGTAAACTAAGAAAGAGAAAAACATAGGAAATAAGAAACAGGAGATTTAATAGTAGAGATTGCAAAGGACTCTTCAGAATGAATGAAGAGAGAGCTGGGCGTCGGATATAGAGACAACAGGCATTAATGTCTAGAACTGTTAGAATGAATTTTATTCTAATTTTACCACTGATAGTTGTTTAACTTTCTTGAGGTTTATTTTGCATACATCTATTGGGCTTCCCTGGTGGCTCAGATGCTAAAGAATTTGCGTGCAATGTGGGAGACTTGGATTTGATCCCTGGGTTGGGAAGATCTCTTGAAGGAGGGCATATCAACCTATTCTAGTATTCTTGCCTGGAGAACCCCATGGACAGACTAGCCTGATGGGACACAGCCCATAGGGTCGCAAAGAGTCAGACACAGCTAAGCGACTAACACACACACACAAATGCAAATATATAAATACATATATATGTAATATACATTTTAATCTATAATTAGGGCTCCCCAGGTGGTTTAGCAGTAAAGAATCCACCTGCCAATGCAGGAGATGCCAGAGATGCAGGTTTGATCTCTGGGTTAGGAAGATCCCCTGGAGAAAGGAAATGGCAACCTGTTCCAGTAATTTTGCCTGGAGAATCCCATGGACAGAGGAGCCTGGTGGGCTACAGTCCATGGAGTCACAAAGAGTCTGGCACATATGAGTGAGCATGCACAGTCCATGATTAAAATGTGTATTATTTTGGTCAGTTGTTCTTGTGTTGAAGGAGGAAACAGACAGAACAGGCTCCTTCTTGAAAGCAGGACTCCATTTTGGGCTGGACTGTGGACTTTGAGTTATATGCCCAGTATCTATGGAAACGACACACCAACTGGAAAACCAGACCCCCCCGGATGGAAGAGCCCCAGGGCTCATACCTAGACTCTCCATTACCTCAAAGAATACCCTGATTATTTGTGTAACCAAATAGAATCATAAATTCTATTATGCTTATTGGGGTATGACCACAGGCCTATTGATAATTGTCCACTGTAAACTAGCTAAGCTTAAGGCATATGAATCACGGGTTAACTTTGATTGTATCTTTCTCTTCCTTTGTTCAGACTAGTTTCAGGGAATCTGGGGAGGTGGGTTTGGGCACGTACACTTAGGATATATAAGGTTTTCACAAATGCTGGTCGGGGTCCTTGGCTAAGAGGAGACTCTGCCTTGTAATAAACTGCACTTCACTATCTGCATTGTCCTTCTGAGTGAGTTTGTTTCCCGGAATGTGTGGCTACAACAGTGTCTATTCCTAGTGAATCTTTTGCTGATATCCTGAGAATCTTACTTGAAAGCACCTTCAATCATTTCTCCTGTGTATGCAAAGATACTGGGAAACTGTAGAGAGGACAAAAGAGAGGAAGCAGGAAGAAGGAAAAGTTGAATATTCCCACAAATTGCATGATTAGTCTATGAATTAAGGAGAGTCTTCATCCCTGGATAATTCAGGATGAACACACTTCCCCTTCACCCAGAGCGAGAGCAGCAAGTTTACTCTGGGAGGCTTACATGGTGACCAGTGCAGAAAAGGAATCCTGTAATGTAATTAAAGAACCATGGCTCTATAATTGACACAGATGTTTAGGTATGAGTCACTGGAAAATGATCGTCATTTTTACCGTGAAATGAGACCGGTCCAGGTGAGGCTAGTCCCTCAAAGGAAAACCCAATGTGGTGCAATGTGCTCAGGTAAGGCAGTGGGTGTATTTTGAGCACCAAATTGCCTCTGGCTCAATTTCCTTAGGTTTAAGTCCCATACCTTGCTTGCAACCCCTCTGTTACTTGCTGCTGTTACTAAAAACTGTTTTCAGACTTGAGTGAGCCTTCGAATAACCTGGAGGACTTATTAAAACACAAATTCATGAGTCCTACCTCCAGAGAGTCTAGTTCAGTGAGAGACTCAGAATTTTCATATTTAACAAGTTCCCATGTGAGTCACACTTTTTGTGGCTCCAAGAACAGAATTTTGAGAGGTTCAGATAAGCAACAGATAAGTTCAATGGGAACGAGTCAGTGTGTCAGGTTCTCCCGGCAATTGTTTTTGTTTTTATAATGAAATATAGCCAATAAAAAGAAGAGTGTACAAAATGTACTTAACCAAATATGTATTTGTTCAGTTTAAAGGATAATGTTTTAAAAAACCCAGGTACTCACCAGTCAGGTCATGGAATATAACTTTCTAGCACATTGGAACATCCTTGGGGTGGTTTGGCTAGCTTTTATTTTGCTTGCGTTTTGCCATCTATGTTCATGACTGAAACTGGCCTGTAATTTTCTTTTGTGTGTGTTGCCTTTGTTGGCTTTTGGAATCAAGGTTATGCTCATAAACAGAGCTTAGTATTTTTTCTCTTTTATATTCTGGAATAGTTTGTGTTAAATTAGAATTCAATTATATTTAAGTACAAATTTGTATGCATTCAACAGCCAAATATTCCTGCCCTATATGAAGAAAAATATGTCATAGAAGCCAAAATAAGTGACTAAAATTGATTCAGTATCTTTTTAAAAAATTAATATTTTATTGGTGTACACCTGATTTACATTTGTGTTTTCTGTAGTATGGCAAAGTGAATTGCCACACATATACATATACGTACATCCACTGTCTTCCAAACTCCATTCCTGTATAGATCATTCAGTTCAGCCACTCAGTAGTGTCCGACTCTTTGAGACTCTATGGACTGCAGCATGCCAGGCTTCCCTGTCCATCACTGACTCCTGGAGCTTGCTCAAACTCATGTCCATTGAGTCGGTGATGCTATCCAACCATCTCATCCTCTGTCGTCCCCTTCTCCTCCTGCCTTCAATCTTTCCCAGCATCAGGGTCTTTTCAAATGAGTCAGCTCTTCACATCAGGTGGCCAAAGTATTGGAGTTTCAGCTTCAACATCAGTCCTTCCAATGAACACTCAGGACTGGTTTCCTTTAGGATGGACTGGTTTGATCACCTTGCCATCCAAGGGACTCTCAAGAGTTTTCTCCAACACCACAGTTCAAAAGCATCAATTCTTTGGTGCTCAGCTTTCTTTATAGTCCAACTCTCAAATTCATACATGACTACTGGAAAAACCATAGCTTTGACTAGACAGACCTTTGTTGGCAAAGTAATGTCTCTGCTTTTTAATATGCTGTCTAGGTTGGTCATAGCTTTCTTCCAAGAAACAAGCGTCTTTTAATTTCATGGCTGCAGTCATCATCTGCAATGATTTTGGAGCTCCTCAAAATAAAGTCTGTCACTGTTTCCATTTTTTCCCCACCTATTTGCCATGAAGTGATGGGACTGGATGCCATGATCTTAGTTTTTTGGATGTTGAGTTTTAAGCCAACTTTTTCACTCTCCTCTTTCACTTTCATCAAGAGGCTCTTTAGTTCTTCTTCTCTTTCTGCCATAAGAGTGCTGTCATATCTGAGGTTATTGATATTTTTCCTGACAATCTTGATTCCAGCTTGGGCTTCATCCATCCTGGCATTTCTCATGATATATTCTGCATATAAGTTAAATAAGCAGGGTGACAATATACAGCCTTGACGTACTCCTTTCCCTGTTTGGAACCAGTCTCTTGTTCCATGTCCAGTTCTAACTGTTGCTCCCTTACCTTCATACAGACCTCTCAAGAGGCAAGTCAGGTGGTCTGGTATTCCCATCTTTCAGAATTTTCCACAGTTTATTGTGATCCACAGAGTCAAAGGCTTTGGCCTAGTCAGTAAATCAGAAATAGATGTTTTTCTGGAATTCTCTTGCTTTTTTGATGATCCAGTGGTTGTTGGCAATCTGATCTCTAATTCCTCTGCCTTTTCTAAATCCAGCTTGAACATCTGGAAGTTCATGGATCATGTACTGTTGAAGCCTGATTTGGAGAATGTTGAGCATTACTTTGCTAGCGTGGGAGATGAAAGCAATTGTATAGCAGTTTGAGCATTCTTTGGCATTGCCTTTCTTTGGGATTGGAATGAAAACTAACGTTTTCCAGTCCTGTGGTTAATGCTGAGTTACAGAGCACCAAATAGAATCCTGTGCTATACAGCAGGTTCTTACTAGTTATCTCTTAAATATAGTAGCATGATTCAGTATCTTTAATGATAAAAAAAAACTATTAAATTTTCCCAATTCTTTAATCAGATTTTGTAAGTTGATATATTTCTGAGATTTTTCTATTTCACCAAAGTTTTCAAATATCCTTTTAAAGTATCCTCTTGGGGATATAATTGATATATAACATTGTGTAAGTTTAAGGTATATAATGTATTTATTTGATACATTTATATATTGCAATATGATTCCCACTGTGGCTTTATAACACCCTATCATGTCACATAATTACCATTTCTTTTTTGTGATGAGAACTTTTAAAACTTGATCTGTTAGCAATTTTGTATGTGTGCCTGCTATGTGTGCATGCCAAGTTGCTTCAGTTTTGTCCGACTCTGAGTGACCCTATAGACTGTAGCATGCTAGGCTCCTCTGTCCATGGGATTCTCCAGGCAAGAATATTGGAGTGGGTTGCCATGCCCTCCTCTGGGGGATCTTCCTGATCCAGGGATTGAACCTGCATCTCTTATGTCTCCTGCATTGGCAGGTGGCCTCTTTATCACTAGTGCCACCTGTGAAGCCCCGTAAAACGGTATTGTTGACTATAATCACCATGCTGTGCATCAGATCTGCAGAATTTATTCATCATCTAGTTGCAAGTTTGTATCTTAAACATCTTCCCAATCCTTCCACCTCCCAGTCCCTCCTAACCATCATTTTGCCATCCATTTCTATGACTTTGATTTTTCAAGATTCTACATATAAGTGATAGACAATATTGGTCTTTCTCTGTCTAGCTTATCTCACTTAGCATAATACCATCAAGCTTCAAACATGTTGTTGCAAGTGGCAGGATTTCTTTTTTTTCATGGAGGAATAACGTTCTATTGTATGCATATGTCCACCACAGTGTCTTCATCCATTTATCCACTGACAGACACTTAAGTTGTTCCCATATCTTGGCTGTTATGAATAATACTGCAATAAACATGAGGGTGCAGGTATCTTTTCCATATTCTGTTTTCATTTTCTTTGGATATATACTGAGGAGTGGGATTCCTGGATTATATTATTTACAAAATTTTTAGCAGCCACCATACTGTTTTCTGTAGTGGCCAAATCAATTTACAGTCTCACCCACAGTACACAGGAGTTCTCTTTTTTTTTTTTCACATTCTCTCCAACACATCTCTTGTCATCTTGGTGACAGCTACTCTGACAGGTTTTTGGAGGAGGTCATGGAGAGGATGTGACCACCAGTTGACCCAAGAGCTGACCCTGGCCATCGGGGGCTCCTTCCCACCTCCAGGTCCTTGGAATGTATCCTCCACCCACTGTTCCCACAGCCTTGAGGAATGCAGGGTTGAGAAAGCAAGATGTGGCTGAGACACATTTGGACAGTGTACATCACTGAACCCAGCTAAGGCCTGTGTATAAACCGTAAGACTCTGCCTGGTGGGTGCAGAGATCTACTTGTCCTGTGGCCGCCCACAACTAGCCTCATGTGTAAGTTCCTTCGTTTACTACACCGGCCACTTTCCAATCTCAAGTGGTCCGCTTCTTTCCTAAGGCTCTCTTTGCTGTCTGTGTATCGGGGCCAGTTTAGGAGCCAACACAGGAGTGATGTTGTTCAATCGCTCAGTTGTCTCTGACTCTTTGTGACCCCATGGATTGCAGCACGGCAGGCTTCCCTGTCCTTCACCATCTCCCGGGTCTTACTCAAACTCATGTCCCATTGAGTCATTGATGTCTTCTGACCATCTCATCCTCTGTTGTCCCCTTCTCCTTCTGCCTTCAATCTTTCCCAGCACCAGGGTCTTTTCTAATGAGATATATATATATATATTTATTCTTTTTCATATTCTTTTCCATTATGACTTATTATAGATATTGAATATAGTTCCCTGCGCTACACAGTAGGGCCTTGTTGTTCATCCATCCTATATATAATAGTTTACATCTCCTAATCTCAAACTCCCAATCCTTCCTTCCTGGCAACCACAAGTATATATTCTCTATGTCTCTGAATCTGTTTCTGTCTTGTAGATGTGTTCATTTGTGTTATAAGTGATATCATATAGTATTTGTCTTTCTCTTTCTGACTTACTTTGGTTAGTCAAACAATCTCTAGGTTCATCCATGTTGTTGCAAATGGCACCATTTCATTCTTTTTAATAGCTGAGTAATATTTCATTTTATATATGTATACACCCCCCCCACCAGATTTTCTCTATCCATTTATCTGTCAATGGACATTTAGGCTGTTTCCATGTCTTGGCTATTGTAGATAGTGCTCTATGAACATAGGGGTGCATGTGTCTTTTAGAATCATAGTTTTGTCTGTTTTTTTATGTTCTTGGTCTATCAGATATAGAAATATTTGTTACACTATCACTGTATGATATTGCATTTATCTATTTTTTCTGCTAACTTTTCCTTCAATATTCTGAGGCTATGTCAAAAGTTGCATAAAATTTTTTTTGTGACATGAAATGCACGTTTTGCCATTATGAAGTGATACTCTATCTCTAGTAAAGTTTTATGCCTTAGAGTTTATTTCATTTGACATTAATATAGTCGCATAGTTATATAATTAATCTATATAGTTTGCTGATCCATGCCCGGCCCTATACACTGCTCACCTCCTTCTCCCTTCTCTGCTGCTCCCTGGTCGCACCGGGTGTGACTTTGGGGGCAAATGGTAACAGGAATCCTTGCTTGCCTTCCCCTCCCCCAGCCATCCTTCCCCACCCAGAGGAGTCAGAATAGGTATCCAGGACAGGGGCAAAATTGCCTCATAAATTCACCCCAGGGATGACTATTCAGCTCTGGTGATTTTCTGGTTCCTTATTTCTGTGGTGATGTGTAAGGACTGAATCATGGTAGCCCCATGGTGTTGACAATGGAGTCACATATGAAGCGTTGTTACTCCAAGGGCCATGGAGCCCTAAGGAAGGTCTTGAAGAAAGCACATTAAGAAGCTTAGTTCCAAGTAGCAAAGCTACTACATGGAAATTAGATCTGGAGTTTTCCTGCAAGTGCTCCAGTGGGAAGATTACACTTGTAAGGACTGTCCTCTCATTTAGCTCATATACACCCATGGGTTCCTTTCCCTATTCCCCACTCTCCCCTGTGCTCCTAAATACAATCTGCCTCTCTGTTGATAGTGACATCTTATGTGGAAGGTAACCTGCACAGTTTAACAAGGTTGCAATCTTTTGACATTCCTCCCAGCAGGAGGTGGGGTCTGTGTCTCCTTTGCTAAAATCTGGCTGGCTTTGACCAATAGAGCACACTGACTGACCTCTGAGGCTGGATCAAAAAGGCCATGCCACTTCCTCCTTGCTCATTGGAATGCTTGTCCTTTGAGCCCTGAACCCTCATGTCATAATTCAGATTGCCCTGAGACCGTCAAGCTTGAGAGGACACATGTAGGCACTCTGATTGACAGTCCCAGCAGAGCTTGTCCTTCACCAATCCCAGGACAAATGCCAGACATTTGATTAAAGAAACCATATTGAAAGTGGATTCTCCTGTCCCTCTATTCCAGTCGTACTTTTTGAGTCACCTCACAGCCTTTGGAGTCATCATAGCTGAGGCCCCAACCATCACTGAGCAGAAATGAGTCATCCCTCCGTGTTCTGTTAAAGTTCCTGACGCCAGAATGGGACAGCATAATAGCATGTTTGTTGCTTTACGCAGCTCACTGTATTTCAGAGTCACAGGGCTTCCCCGGTGGCTCAGATGGTAAAGAACCCGCCTGCAATGCAAGAGACCTGGGTTCGACCCCTGGGTTGGGAAGATCCCCTGGAATAGGGCATGGCAACCCACTCTAGTATTCTTGCCTGGAGAATCCCCATGGACAGAGGAGCTTGGTGGGCTATAGTCCATGGGGTCTCAAAGAGTTGGACACAAATGAGCAGCTAAACACATATTTCAGAGTGGTTTGTTATACTGATAGATAACTGAAACAATAATGCCAACAAACAGGCAGTTGGGAGCTCAGTTTTCTCAGTCTATCATTATTTCTCTATTTAATAGTTACTTATTTGCAAAGATCAGAAAATCAGGATTATACGGTTGGATATAGAAATGTGTACATAGTAACAACTGCCTACACTTTGGTGCTTGGCTTAAGATCTTTGTAAATTAGTTGCCAAACTGAGCAAAATCAACTATTTTAAGGAATAAAATGTATCAAGGCTTTTCACTTGAAACACTTGGAAGGAGGTTATTTCTCTCCATCAATGGGCAGGGAAGCCTGGCGTGCTGCAGTTCATGGGGTCACAAAGAGTCGGACACGACTGAGTGACTGAAAAACAAAAGGGCTCATTCGTCACAAATAGATTTCCTCTACTTGTGGTTAAATGTCTCAGATGATAATCTGAGGAAATTTGGTGTCTCTAGCCTAATCCTGATTTTATTCTGAAGAGCAAACAAAATAGCACTTTAAGGCTTCTTCCCTCTGACATGTACTATTTGTTTTAAAATGTGTCTCTGAGGCAGTCTGCACTGTCTTTTGAGGACATCCCAGGAGAAAGACAGCTTTATAGATTAGCTAAACATTATACCTGCCAGATTTCAGATGGTGCCAAAACTTTAGCATTTTCTTTTTTCATTGAAGTACTGGAAAGTATTGTAATACTTCATTGAGAGTGATGGATGGGGTCTATTTAATAAGGACTTTAGTACTTTTATTTTATCCTCATTGCTTTCTAAAGCAGACCTTTAGTTTTCATACTTTTTATGGATGAGTTTCCTGTTCTTTATTACCATAAAACCCAGGGAGGCAAATCCTTGACTAAACTCATTGGCAATATTTATTCTACTTATGTATAAGCAAATAAAGGAAGGTACTCTGGCACAGCTCTCTGAACTTGGATCACACACAGAGTTTGGGAGTATTATAAACACAGGGAAAATTTTGGAGTTTATTAACTAAGAGTGGATAAGAAAACTGGACAGTGAAATGGCCGAGAGAATCCAGTTGACTCTATGTCGGACATATCTCTTGAGTTTCTTTCAGCTTCACTGTTTTCTTCTTAGACTGTTATAGAAGGCTGCTGCTGACTTTTTGTTCTTAACCTTGGCTCCCTACCGGCTACTTTCCATGTGACAGTTACACTGGAGGGGTGCAGTCAGTCAATCAGTGAGTTCAGTCACTCAGTTGTATCCAACTCTTTGTGACCCCATGGACTGCAGCACACCAGGTTTCCCTGTCCGTCACCAACTCCTGGAGCTTATTCAAACTCAGGTCCATTGAGACGGTGATGTCATCCAACCATCTCATCCTCTATCGTCCCCTTTTCCTCCTGCCTTCAATCTTTCCCAGTATCAAGTTCTTTTCTAGTGAGTCAGTTCTTCACATCAGGTGGCCCAAGTATTGGAGCTTCAGCTTCAGCAACAGTCCATCCTGGAGGGACACAGGCTACATCTTATTTGTGGTTGTCCATGCATTGCCTAGCACAGTGCCTATTTCATGGTTGGTGTACAACAAATGTTGGAATAAATATTGAAAAATTATATTACTTCTATTCTGTGAAATATGCAGTGGACCCACATGGCTTAAAAAATCAAGTCTTCTTTCCTTGGCATTGACACCAGCTAAAGCTGAAACTCCAATACTTTGGCCACCTCATGCGACGAGTTGACTCACTGGAAAAGACTCTGATGCTGGGAAAGGTTGGGGGCGGGAGGAGAAGGGGACGACGGAGAATGAGATGGCTGGATGGCATCACCGACTCTGTGGACATGAGTTTGAGTGAACTCCGGGAGTTGGTGATGGACAGGGAGGCCTGGCGTGCTGTGATTCATGGGGTCGCGGAGAGTCGGACACGACTGAGTGACTGAACTGACTGACTGACTGACTGACACCAGCAGCCAATAGATAGACTCAGGCATCTGAGTGCCACTCAGTGATCAGAACAGGGGTGTGATGGCAGTGAGAGGAGCTAAATGTTGGATTGCCAGAAGATTTAAATACAAATATCCCAGGAAAAAGTGATAAAAATTTACATAAATGTGTACCTATATGTATATGTGTGTCTATATATACACATATGTGTATATATATATATACGTACATACACATATACGTATATAAATGAGAAATGGAGAGTTCAGGGATAATAATTTGCTTTCTACATTGTGTTTTGCACTAAATCAGGTGCCTCTTTTCATTTTTAATTAAAAAACATACTATTCACCTCTAAATAAGTCTAAGGTAAAGTTAAAAAATTAAATACTTCTTACAGGTTTAAAACTCAATCTGCTACATTTACAGATTTTTTCATGGCACTAAAAACTATTGTACACATATTAAGAGCTTCAGAAGCAAATTTACTGCCTGTATTAAAATGCACATTGCTTTATTAGTAGAAACACTTTTTTTTGTTGTTGTTTCAAGCTATTATGATTTTTGATAAAGCTGCCAGAATCTCTGTGTAAAAAAGACAGTGAAAAGGTAGAATCCTGTATTAGTAAGAGGGTGGTATTCAGTGTCTCTCTGTGGCTTCCAGGCCCTGAAGGGACCTGTGCACCAGGGAGCTTTGCTCTCATGGCAGGTTCGAAGCAGACTTGACAGGGAGTCAGACCTAGAGAGCAGGAGACAAGGGCTGTGTGAAAGTTGCACAGTTTGGTAAAAAACCAGAAACCACTTAACTAGAAATCTTTTCTCACTTGCTTTTCCTGACAGGAAAGGCAAATACTGAGAAACACTAGTTTGAGATACTAGGCAGTGCTAAGGGGTTAGGAGGGCCTCCCAGGCTTCTGTCTTTCTCCCTCTACAGACCCCTCCCCACAACTCTCCACAGAACATGGAGAAATCCTTCTGAAAAATGCCTCAGTCAGGTCATGCAGTGCTGTGCTTAGTCACTCAGTTATGTCTAACTCTTCATGACCCCATGGACTGTACCCCGCCAGGCTCCTCTGTCTATGGGAATTCTCCAGGCTAGAGTACTGGAGTGGGTAGCTGTTCCTCTTTCCAGAGAATCTTCCCAACCCAGGGATCGAACCCATGTCTCCAGTATTTCAGGAGGATTCTTTACTGTCTGAGCCACCAGGGATACTGGAGTAGATAGCCTGTCCCTTCTCCAGTGGATCTTCCCAACCCAGGAATAGAACTGGGGTCTCCTGCACTGCAGACAGATTTTTTACCAGACGAGCTACCAGGGAAGCCCCCAGGTCATGCTGCTGCTGCTACTGCTGCTAAGTCACTTCAGTCGTGTCCAACTCTGTGTGACTCCATAGACGGCAGCCCACCAGGCTCCCCCATCCCTGGGATTCTCCAGGCAAGAATACTGGAGTGGGTTGCCATTTCCTTCTCCAATGTGTGAAAGTGAAAAGTGAAAGTGAAGTCGCTCAGTTGTGTCTGACTCTTCACGACCCCATGGACTGCAGCCTACCAGGCTCCTCTGTCCATGGGATTTTCTAGGCAAGAGTACTGGAGTGGCTTGCCGTTGCCTTCTCCGCCAGGTCATGCTACCTCCTGACAAAAAGATCTGTGGATTAGGGCTTTGCATAACACCCACAGATAAAGGCCAAAGTCCTGGATTCAGGCCAAATTGAAAATTTATCTCATAACACTCTTCTCTTTGAGCTTTTGGCTTCACCCATCCTGGAAGTTTCCTCGTTGTTTCTGGAAAACTCCAGTGCCATGCTCTTTTCAAGGCCTCTACACTTGCTGCTTTCTCTGTTGTTAACATGGTTCCCCCAGATATCCACTTGGCTTGTTTCCTTGCTTACTTAGGTCTTTGCTCAAATGCCACTTTTTTAGAAGCCTTGTCTGACTACCTGGTCCCCCATATTTAGCACTCAGTCCTTCCTGATAGTGTCTTAGGGATATGCTTACTTGCTCTCTACCCCACTGGAAAGTGAGTTCCTTGAGAGCAGAGACTTTGCCTGTTGTGAACACTGATGAAATCCCTGTGCTTGGAATAATGTTTGGTATGTAGCTGGTGCATAGTGAATATTTGCGGAATGGATGAGTTAATAAGTATTTGAGAGCAATACGAAGTAATAGGTTGTTTGGTGGAAGAAAGGCAAATGGGTTTATAAATATTTGAGACCATTTCCTCATTATAGTAGATTTTCCTGATAGGAGCAATTGATTTATCTGAGCTGAACTTTGTGGAGATAAGAGGAGAGAGTGAAGAAGGAATTCATAGGGCCTGGACTCCATCTTATGCCTGTTCATGCTGATCATGCTCAGCCACCTTTCCAATGGACTCTGAACTCTGTGCTTAGTACCTTTTGAAAATGACAACAGAAGGATAAGACCCCCCTCACCCCCCAGACAGGGGAACCTTGAAGATCGTATCTAGGTTACTCATTGCCTAAGAGAAAACATACACTAATCACCCCTTCCACCAGACAGGCCGTAAATTTTTCTGTATCTATTGGAGTGTAACCTCGGGCTTATTGATTATTGGCTAACTGTTTGACTGTTTGAGCACATAGCACATGAGCACATAGCACGTGAATGATGGGGTTATTGGGATTGTATTTTCCTTGGTTTGTGTAAGTCTCAAGGGGTTTGGAGTGGTGGGCTCAGACACGTACGCATGGGGTATAAAAGATTTTCACAAATGCTGGTCAGGGTCCTTGGCTAAGAGGAGACGCTGCCTTGGGCCCACTGGTGTAATAAATGGCACTTCACTATCTGCATTGTCCTTCTGAGTGAGTTTGTTTCCTGGAACGTGTGGCTACAACAGGAAAGGAGAGAAAGGACAGGATAGAGGTGGAAGACAAAAAGGTGTGGTAAAGGTTGGGATGAGTGGCGGTGTGGTTCTCTGCTCAGGCAACAGATTCAGTCAAGCCTGAAATATTAACAGTCAATACCTTTGGTAGGAATTCATGGCAAGATTGTACTGAATAATTTTAAGGGTTTCACTGACCAATAATAAAGACGTAAAACAGATTTTCAAGGAACTTAAGTGGATAGTGAAGATTTATTGACGTGCTCAATGTAGGAATTGAAAAATTAATCAAAAACCCCAGAGAAACATTAGAGAACTGATAATATCACCTCCTGAGGACACTGAATGCTGTAGGGCACTTAAGGCTCTTTCAAGGGTAATTTGAATTACACGAGATTTTCATTTTATGGGCTGAGCTGCCTAACCCTGGAGCAAAATGTGACTCTGTTGTGAAGAGAGAAGGAAAGACCAGGATCTGATCTGGGGGTGCACTAAAATTGGTAAAGGCTGAAAGTGGAGGATGTGTCACAATGGAAGTGGTTCTATGTATCTATCTTTCTAGCTGATAAGTATTTCGGAGAACGCAATGGAAAGCCACTCCAGTACTCTTGCCTAAAAAATCCCATGACAGAGGAGCCTGGAAGGCTGCAGTGACTGAGCAACTTCACTTTCACTTTTCACTTTCTTGCATTGGAGAAGGAAATGGCAACCCATTCCAGTGTTCTTGCCTGGAGAATCCCAGGGACGGCAGAGCCTGGTGGGCTGCCGTCTATGGGGTCGCACAGAGCTGGACATGACTGAAGCGACTTAGCAGCAGCAGTAGCAGCTGATAAGTATTTAGGAAGGGCCTTGATTTTGACCAAACTCAAACTATTAGGAGTTGTGAAATCCAAGTACTTTTTTCTAGTTTATTGTCACCTCCCCATGACACAGAGTAGCAAGGTTGGATATGGGCTGACAGTTTCCTTGTTTGTAACATAGTTGATGATTCATTAGGATTTTCCAGTGAGCATTACATTAAATTAATGAAACTTCTTGTCTTGGTGCACGTCAAAGACATTGGAAACCATTACATGCTTTGCCTGTGATCAGTAGCCTTAAGACTGACCTCTGTGAGGGTTTTACAATTCCACTAGATTTCCTGTGCATTCTTCACAGAACCTTACATGGCCGGGCTGAGGTAGGACTGCATGTACACCACAGTGGGGGTAGTGACGATAAGGGTGAAGAGGAGTCCAGAGGCCTAGATGATGCACAGTTACTTGTAAGCTTTGGTATACTCTGGGATACACAAGAACACTTTTTGAAAATCAGCTGGAAGTTGAGATCTGCATTACTGACATATACTTTCATCTCCCTTTCCTTTTGTCTTGGTGGTTGGTTCACATTGACCTGTGTTATAACCCTGAGAAATTGATGTGTTTTTTCTTTTTCCAAGAGGAGAATGGGAAATAGATAAGCAACTGTGATGTCACCAGGGTTTAGGAAGCTTCCTCAGTCATACAGAACTGTGTTATTGATCTGGGCCTGCTCTTTTTGACTTTTACTGTACGAGGTCCTAGCTGGTTTTGTTTGCTTGTTTGTTTTCATGGAATCACTTTCTGAAGTGAAAAGATACAGCCTTTTGTTAACCTCTGAAGGGCACCCAATGAAATGAAAATAATAGCACAAGTTTAGGCTTGAGGGTGGTCTTTGTGGGAAAATTATGAGATCAAATCCCTAATTTCCTCCATTATCTAGGTCTGTAAGGAAAATAGTTGTCTCACTTTATTTCTTCTGTTTCAAAGTCACTTTTATTCATGTGGGGAATTGCAGATTTTATTGCTGGCACAAAGATGAACTGTTTTGACAATCATCTTCTAAATTAAAACGGGTGATGAAGTTCTGGTGGAGAAATACACAATGCAGCTTAATGATGGAAAAGACCCAGCCAGTTTTTAAAACACTGGGATTGAAATTTTATGGTTTCTGAAGATGACTCACTGCTTAGCTGTGTCATGAGTTTCATTTTGAAATGAAAGACACTGTGTGGTTTCATTTGAGGCTTCATGTTGATGCAAAAAGGAAATGAGCCGGTATTGGGAAGTTAGCTTGAAATACATATAATTAATGATAAAAAAAGTGTCAAACTGTTGTTCAGCCATCCTCCCCGATTCCATTCTGGCATTACCAGGCTGTTCTGCAATTATAAAATACCTGATGTCTTCTTCTCTTCTCTGAGAACTCCTAAAGGGCAGGAACCAGCTTAAGCAATGAAGCTGTTGAGTGAACAAGTGAGCATCAGCTCTAAGGGAGTGAAAACCTGAGCTCAAATCTTTCCGGGTCATTGATGATGAGAAGGCTCTCTCTGTATCCTCTGTGTATTCACACACTTGACTTATGCACAGTCTTGTTTAGAGAAACTGTTTTACAGGGTTATTTTCACAATAATATTCACATTCCCACACTTGGATATTCTCTTGAAACCAATATGGGAAAAGGGGTGGTGAATGTAGGAAGTGCAGAGGAAACAAAGCAAATGTGATGAAAAACAAATAAGCTTAATTATTTTAAAGTTGATTTAACTTATTTCAACTTACTTCCACATAGTCTGATGAGGTACAGTATTCTGGACTCTCTTCCAATAGTAACAAACTCTTGTGATGAGGAGGGAGGCAGAAAGGAAATGACTTAGATAACCAAAGGAGTTAGAAAAGAAGAATATCTGTAAGAAAGTGAGACTGAATTGTGAGGTGGTACAATTTAATTTTAGATGTACGAGCTCTTAAGTCAGACCAGGATTAAAGCTGGTTCTACTGTTATTAGCTCTGAGAACTTAAAGAAGTTAAGAAGTTAACTGAGTCTAATGCTCAGTTACCTTTTTTTTGCAAAATGGGAATAATAATAAAAATATACTATAAGGTTGTTATGAGGATTAAATGATACATTTATGTATATCATACACCCAGCTTGGATTCCCAGATCAATCAATGTGAGCACTTAGTGATAAAACAGCAGAATGGAAAGGGCTAGGAAGATACTCTAGTAACTGAGTTTATTTTAAAGTTTCTGTAAGATCCAGCATTTTGTTATGAGATGGCATTTATTACAGGTAGACCAATCAAAGTACGTAATACTTAATACAATCATATACTTAATAGCCTTTGAAAATAAACATTGATATCAGCACTTGCTTTCCCCAGATCTACTGAAGTAAATTTATCTCGAAACTTCTCCTCTAAAGAACGCAGATGAGAGTACGAACGGCTTCATTTCTGACAACCAAAAAGGCTGTCTTCATTGTCCAAATTATAACCAGGCAGTCCAAGGAAAATATATGCCCTTTTGGAGAATGGCAGTTTAGATTCTGGAAAAAATAGAATAAATGCTATAGAGAGTAGCTGAAGAAATTGTTGAAGCCTGGTAACGTTTCAAAACTGAATTTCCATTTTTTGACTTATGAAAACATTTCTCTTTCTTTTAAAATGTGGGACTCCCAACTTGTGGGGGAGAGCCTTTTTTCCTGTTTAGCAGTCTTAGGTTTTATTGAGAATGAGGCCATTCCATATGAAATCTCTCATTATCTCCTGGAGGGTAGTCTCTGCTCCTTTTTTCTACCTTAGAAGGAGGTATCTTGTTCTTTTTCTTGCCAAGAACACTGCTTTTGATTCTGTTACTGCTCCCCTCTACTCAGTTTGGCTCCATCCTTTAGGTGCCATCTTTCTTCCATCTTTAATCTTTATTCCTCTGCCTACAAGTAGGGTGAGGGCCCTTCCTATCCTAAAATAACCCTCCTCCGACTCTGCTACTTGAGCAAGCTACTACTTATCTCTCTTCCGCTCACCACCAAACTTCTGAGAGTTTAAATTCTGCTTTCACTTCTTACTCATGCATTCACTTCTTAACCCTTTGCAATATGGTTTTCACCTCTAGCCCTCTGTGAAACTGCCTTCTGGAAGGTCACTCGATCGATCTTTCATATGCAACATAATAAACATTTCTTAGTCCTCTTTCTCCTTGTCTTCTCTGCAGAAATTTCCCTCCTTGGAACATTCCCCTCCTATGGCCTCTGTGATACTGCAGTCTGCTGGTTCTTTAAACTTCTGAGAACCTTTCTTCGGCCTCCTTCACCAGCTGCTTTTTCTTCCTACTTCTGCTCCATAATGAAGATATTCTCTTCTCCACAGGTAACTCCTCAGCCTCTCACTGTGCTTTACATACTGAATCTCTTCGACCTCTTTCCCCTTCATCTCAAAATCTCCCTCCTGATGATTTCGAAATCAGCAATTTCAAACTGTTGTTAGGATTCCCTTACTCAGACAATCAGCCAGGTTTCAAATTCAGCATATTTAAAACTAAAGTTATTTACTTATATTCATTAAACTCCAAACTCAGATTGTCTTTATTTTGTTTTTATTAACGACACTACTATTTTATTTATTTATTTTTTAATTGATGGGAAATTGCTTTACAATGTTGTGCTGGTTTCTGATGTACAACAACATGAATCAGTCATAATTATATATATAGATATATATACTCCTTCCCTCTTAAGCCTCTCTCCCGTCCCTCCACCCCACCCCTCTAGGTCATCACAGAGTGCCAGGCTGGGCTCCCTATGTTATATGGCAACTAATGACACCACTATTAATGTCTGATCTTTCAAAACTCTTCTCTCTCTCTCCTCTCCTTCCCTCTCCCATCCTTCTCTCCCTTTCTTCCTTTCTCTTTCTTTCTCATTTATCATCCTGCATGCCTAATACATTATTGTGTATTGGAGATCCCATAGGTTTTGTGGTACAGAGGGTAGGGAGAAGCATCTATTTTGGAGTTACATAAGTCTGGGTTCATGTCATGGTTTTACTACTTAATACCCTTTTGGCCTTGAGCAAATTACTTAAGCTCATGGAATCTTGGTATCCTTATTTGTAAAATGGGGAAAATAACATTGCCTCCATGGCCAGTTGAGAGCGTTTGAAAATAGCTGCACATTTTCTACTTCTTAATACATAGTAATTTAATTCTTTTCCCTGGCCTTGGTTCTCTCATACCCACTTTTCATTTCCGCTAAATGCAATCACACTTGTAGAAGTACTTCAAGAGGTTCCTGACAAGTAGGGGTTCATCACATGTTGTTTTATTCCCTTTCCTCCCTTCTGCTGTACTTCCTCCATTCAGACCTGCATCGTTACTTGTCTGAACAATTGGTGGGGCTCCTCTGTGACCCTGGCTCCTGCTGGACCTTTGGACTCACCCTCCCCGCCCCCACCCACTGCTGGTAGGTTGACCTTCCTCAGGCTTCCTCAGATGAGGCCACTCCCCTGCTCAGGAACCTTTGCTGCTTCATTATTTTCCAGAAAATGAAATAGGAAAACACAAGGTCCAAGTTATTTTCACATAGCTATATGTCACAATTTTTTTATACGTGGTCTGCATGCCTGTAACATGTCCTTACTTTTCTATTCTGTTGCCTTCCCTCCAAGGTCTGGAATGACATCAAACCAGACTCTGTCTACCACATGTGCTTCCACTATGATCACCCAAACACTTTCCCTCATCACCCAAACACTTTCCCTCATCACCCAAACACTTGGAACTTCTCTCTCCTTTGACTCCACAAAGACTTTGCACTTCTCATCCTCAACTTATTCCCATTTTAGTGGTTATTTATTCATTTACACTTTCCAAGTTCTCCCTCCCGGAGACCATAGCTCTAAGACTGTAGCCAGTTACTGTATCTATGTTTTGAAGTAGCTGGTCTAGTGGACTCTCAATATGTTTTGGCTTAATGAGAATAATAAACCTTTGATATACAGACCCACTTGTGAAAGTCTTTTAGACAACAGAGCCACTGTTTATGAGAGGAGAATGAGAAGTAGAGAGAGAAGAGGGATAATAATAAGAAAGAGAAAAAGAAAAAAGAAAGGCAGTTCATTTGGGGGAAACAAAGCTGTCATTTTCTGATTGGGTCAGAAAAGTATGAAATGCAAAGAAATATAAGTCCCCTCAAAAGTCACAAAACTAGGATTATGCTGACAGAGCAAGGGAGTTTTGAAAGCAGTCTCCATTCTAATCCCATTCTAATTCTTGGCATAGCATAATGATTAACATCCCTGACAGATGACAGGCTGGCAAATTGCCCTGTATCTGAAAATAAAGGAAATGCCCTGGAAAGAATGAGATATGGTAAAAAGAGGAAATGACAACATTGTAAAAAGTCTAGCTCTTAGTCATCGCAGGAGCACCCCAAATCTCGGCATTTGTTGAGTAGCCTGAGGGGATCCTAGTGTCCCTCTTGTCACTGTGTAAAGGCACTCACTTTGACATAAACAGAGATGAAACAACCTAGGTACACGGAGGTGGTCTAAAATTTTGGGACTGTAAGTATACAGTATATAAGATTTTGGGGCTGAGAAGGAAATGGTAACCCACTCCAGTATTCTTGCCTGGAGAATCCCATGGATGGAGAAGCCTGGTAGGCTACAGTCCACGGGGTCGCAAAGAGTCGGACACGACTGAGCGACAGAACGGAATGGAACGGATACAAATGATATTCAATAAAAGCCTGTTAATTGATGTACCACAGTTTGTGACAGAACTTCTCAGTCATCTTAGGGTGACAGAACTCTGGGATCTGATCCAAGAGTAAGGTACGCGGCTCAGAAAATGCTGGGGTTTGCCACATCAGTCAGTAACATCAGGACAAGTAGGACTGTCTTGGCTAAGATGTGATAAAAGTCATATGTTCTCTTGTTTTACAAGCTTAAATCATAGGTGAGAACTTGATGAATTTCAAGAAGGTCTTTGGGGAGCCAAATTTAGGATGATTTTAAAAGTTAAGATGAGAATTAGTTTTTCCCTGGCAAGGCTTTTCTTCTAGCTAACAGAGTTTACGTCTGAGCGGTTGATAAACTTCCACTTCATCGAGAATTTTTCAAATAGAATATTTAAAACATATTTTTAAGCCTAATTTGGAATATTAATTGTCCCCTTGGATACACTTGGAAAATCAGCACAAGTCTCTGAGGAAGTGTGTTTTTGGTGAACTTTGTAGAGATTGCTTGAGCATTCAGAGTTTTCGATGTCTCAGGCCATTATAGTCACCCCTTCATTTATGGGTCTTAGGTTTGCCAGTCTTAGATATGCCAGTAACTTAGTGAAAATTTATTTACTCATCATTTTACCATCAAATACACCATTATAAATATAGCAAGAAAAGACCAAGGAAAGGGTCATATTATTAATATTGGGGGTTTTTAATTCTAATGCAAGGTTAAAAAAAAAGATTGACTTCAGTTTCCCAAAACAGTCGTTTATGCTTTTTGAGCCACAGAAATGAGTTATTTGACATGATGATTTTTCACTGGCCTTCCTCTCTTCCTCTCCAGTTTCTACTAGTATGAAAGCTTCCCTTTCTCAGGGTGTTCTAAAACTGCCTTTGAGGGAAACTTCAAGTTAGCTTTTTTGATTGTACTTTTTTCATTGAATTCTGGTGCTTGTCCTTAAAATTTGAAGATTGGTTCTTAAGGAATTCTGCTAACATGATGGTCTCAGGCAGTGATTATTCCAGGACTTCTTGAATAAAGATAAGCAAAACTTCATTAAATTTCCAAAATTCTAAGGAAGACACTTTAAATTCACATGTGAGAACAGCCTATGATTGCTTTCTGCTGATTTACTACTAGTTTGACAGGATATTGCAATCATGCTTTCCACTACCAGGTTCGTGTGGGAAATCTTAGGAATGGCTCCATAACTGTCACTTCACATCTGTGGACAATTTCAGGTTTCTCTGAATTTCCCTCATTATCTTTTGTATTTTCACTGGTTTCAAGTTTGCTCATCAAACTTCCTGTTTTTAACCACTGATCCATGCTCCCAGTTGAAACTGTAATTTGAAACTATTCACTTGAAAAAGTTAAGTATAACTTTACAACACAAAAAAAACCCCTCAGAATTTGGGGTTATTTTGTGTTATGGGAGAATTCACTGTTTGGAAAAAGACCTAAACATGGATATATATTTATAAAAAAAAGTATTTAAATGTCATAATTGTAGTGGTAATTTAACTGGTCTATGGGAAGTGTGTGTGTAAGTGTGTGTATGCAGAAGTTAGAAAAGCCCCACTGATTCTAAACAGGACAAACGCATTAAAAAATATATCAACTGTAAAGACTGAACTTGCCCAGAGATTATGTAACCTGATAGATTACCACTGTTCTTCTCATTAGATAGTGAAACTGCCGTAAGTATGATCTCATCTAAGACATGTTTTCAGCTTTCCTTACTGGAGGAGCCATATTTGTGTTACATGAAGTTAGCCACTTTGATTGGAGCAGAGGTGGTAATTTGACTAGCCTGGACCAATCCAAGACTCTTTTCTATAATAAGGGAGTTGGGACAAAAACTTTCCAGTTTAATCTAGTTTCATTTTCTTGTGGTCAGAATTCTAAGATGACTCCAATCTCTCTTTAGGTAGATGTAATGCTAACCTGCAGCTACTTTGGAAAAGAGGTACTGGCTGATAGTACCCAATGATATCCTGAGTTATGCAGAGCAATTGGCTCCTTTGAAAAATGAGCAGAGACCGCTGTGTATTTTTGAGTTCTTATATTTACTTTTTATACTTTTCTGATTCTTCTCTCAGGCTTTTAGTTGTCATTTCTTTTTGCAGTTTTGTTGCCTATGCAAGAAGAGAAAAATAGTTATGCTGTTATCCAATTCTGCCCCTTCTGGGTCCATATTTTCTATACTGGTCCTTCTGAACTTTTTAGTTGAAGATGTACCAAAAAGACATCTGATCATTGAGAACATACTGATTTCCCAGCATATCTTGGCAGAGTTGTAGCCTTTTTCCTTTTGGTTCAGCCGTGATAATGTTGGACTCTTCCAAAAGGAACTTTGGCAAAAACTAAAGGTGGAAGAGGAGAGTGAAAAGGTTGGCTTGAAGCTCAACATTCAGAAAACAAAGATCATGGCATCTGGTCCCATCACTTCATGGGAAATAGATGGAGAAACAGTGGAAACAGTGTCAGGCTTTATTTTTTGGGCTCCAAAATCACTGTGGATGCTGATTGCAGCCAGGAAATTAAAAGATGCTTACTCTTTGGAAGGAAAGTTATGAACAACCTAGATAGCATATTAAAAAGCAGAGACATTACTTTGCCAGCAAAGGTCCGTCTAGTCAAGGCTATGGTTTTTCTAGTGGTCATGTGTGGATGTGAGAGTTGGACTGTGAAGAAAGCTGATCGCCGAAGAATCGATGGTTTTGAACTGTGGTGTTGGAGAAGACTCTTGAGAGTCCCTTGGACTGCAAGGAGATCCAACCAGTCCTTTCTAAAGATCAATCCTGGGTGTTCATTGGAAGGACTGATGCTAAAGCTGAAACTGCAATACTTTGGCCACCTCATGCGACGAGTTGACTCACTGGAAAAGACTCTGGAAAAAGTATGATGTTTACCATATGTTATTGACCTCATTTAATCCTTGCAACTATATAAGGTGGCAGAGTAGATCATTATCTCCTCTTTTTTGAAGATAAAGAAGTTCAGGCTCAGAGGATTGGGGGAGGGATTGGGGGCAGGAGGAGAAGGGGACAACAGAGAATGAGATGGCTGGATGGCATCACTGATTCGATGGACATGAGTTTGAGTGAGCTCTGGGAGTTGGTGATGGACAGGGAGGCCTGGCATGCTGTGATTCATGGGGTCGCAAAGAGTCGGACATGACTGAGTGACTGAACTGAACTGAAAGGTGGAGTAGAGTGGGAGTGGAAGGGTGGGATGGTGGGAGAGCATAGACATCAATGAATTTGCATGGTTCACAGTTTTGATCTGTCTCTTATGTACAGCCAAGATCTAGTATGGTTAACACAGCAAATCATCTCTCTCCTAAAGAATTTGTGTTCAGTATATAAATAGTACTTCCAACAAAATGACAAATTATCCACTTATAAATGAGAAAAGGAATTGGATAAACATTTCTCCAAACAACATATAAATGGTCAATAAGCACATGAAAAGATGCTCAAGATCATTAGTAGTTAGGGAAATGAAAATCAAAACCACAATGAGATACCACTTATTATCCAATAGGATGGCTAAATTAGAATAAAAAACACCCAGGCAATGACAAGTGTATGTGCACATGTGTATAAGTGTGTATGTGTGAACATGCGTGTGTGCACTTTTTGCTGGACTGCTGTTTCTTCATAATACTCTGCATACTCCTGGGTCACATTGAACTATATTAGCTATATTTGGGTTTTGCTGTTACAGCATTTTATAGTTTAGTATGATGTTTACCATATGTTATTGACCTCATTTAATCCTTGCAACTATATAAGGTGGCAGAGTAGATCATTATCTCCTCTTTTTTGAAGATAAAGAAGTTCAGGCTCAGAGAGGAAGTGGATCCTGTAAATGGTATATGTGCCCAGTCGCTCAGTCGTGTCCGACTCTTTGCGGCCCCATGGACTGTAGCCCACCAGGCTCCTCTGTCCATGGGATTCTCCAGGCAAGAATACTGGAGTGAGTTGCCATGCCCTCCTCCAGGGGATCTTCCTGACCCAGGGATCTAAACTGCATCTCTCCATCTCCTGCTTTGGCAGGAGAGTTTTTTGTTTTTTTTCTATCACTAGCACCACCTAGGAAGCCCATAAATGGTTAAACTGGGTCTTAACTTCGGGTTTTTCTTACAGGATACCATGCTACTTCTCGAATAATACTGCCTTGCATTTCATTGCAGTGTTTGCTGCTGCTGCTGCTGCTAAGTCACTGCAGTCGTGTCCGACTCTGTGTGACCCCATAGATGGAAACTTTAAAACAGTGCATTCATCTATATTACTTCATTTGTTTCTTGGCCGTACTGCACAGATTGTGGGGTCCTAGTTCCTGCACTAGGGATCAAACCTGGGATCTCAGCAGTGAAAGTGCAGAGTCCTAACCACTGGACCACCAGGGAATTCCCTATATTACTTCACTTTAAACTTTACAACCAACCAGTGACCTAAATAGGCCATGTAACATATAGATAAATTATATTTATTTAAGATTGAAAAACATGACACTCAGAATGATCATAAGTTGTATTTCAAGCATTGCCACTCACCTTGGACAAATTGTTTAACTTTTCTTATTCTAAGCTTTGTGACATGTCAGTTGAAGGCTCATATCAAAGGTCCTTTTGAACCCTACTACTTTATGATTCTATCATTTAGAATGTCCCTCCATTAGTAGTGTTAAGCTCTAAACAGTTAAAGTACTCATAAAGTCCATAGTATTTTAATAATTTCATCTAATTGGACAAGATTCCAACACATCACAGTTAACCTTTTAAGGTAAATACTGTATCGAGCTTTTTTTTAAGCAAAAAAGTTTCTGCTATACCAGCACTTTGCAACCTGGCTGTGGAAAAAAAATGCCCTTAATATTTGCCTCAGCAGGAAGAGTGCATCAGAAGAAATTCTTTTATTTCCTATTTACTTGCTGTACTATATAGCATTTGTTTTCATTTCTTTGTAACAATGCATTGATAAAGTATTTAAAAGATATGTTAAAAATGCTTCTCATAGTTTCACATTTTCTTGGCACCTGAAAATAAAGTAGTGAATTAATTGTTTTCAGAATGCTTCTCAAGAATTCTGTGACCTTTACTTCATGATAACTTAAAGGTAAATTTCAGCTCTTTCCAGGATATCGGGTTAGGAGAATTGGTGGGTGTGAAGGTTACCTAACAGTTTCAAAGTTATCTGTATAATCTTTTGATAACAATCAATTAAGTTTCGTAGTCTGTCAAAATTTCCTCTATAGCCCAAGAAATTAGTGATCTTATGGAGCAGCTATAGCACTTTAAAAAAAGTCTCCATCCCTTCTTTTTTAAAAATTATTTTTCAAACAGGCTATAAACACACAGATAATGCTTTCTGGTCATTGACCATATGGGAAATTATCATCTTTTCATTTCCCCCAAATTGAAAGAAGTTCACTGAAAGAAGAAGACTCTCAGTGATAGGCTCAGTTAAACACAGAAAATCAAAATATATGGGAAAATCTTGAGAAATGGGAGAGTCCGTTTCAGGACAGCTTAATTTCAGTCACGTTCCTTTTGATGTTTTTATAAAGGCCACCAAGATTCCAGAATAGTGTCTCCCACCAAACAATAGTTCAGAGATAAAGCCCACCGGGAAATATATGAGTACAGAGATTTATTTGAAAAGTATAATAAACTATTAAATGTGTTGTACTAAATTTCCAACTCAGTCTTATAGAGCCAAAAATCAACTTTAATTATTGCATAAGAAATGGCTGTTTAGAGATGTGTTTACAAACCAGTTGTACTTCATTTAATGAGTTAAAACCTAGCTAATCAAATCACATTATGAAATATTTATTCTAATTAGTCAGACCTCATTTATTTTATTTCAAGAAATGTATACATTTCTCTTTTCTAATGATGAGAAATAAAATTTTAAAACCTATAATTAAAAGTAAAATATGTGATAAGGTGAATAGTTTTAGAAGCTCTTTTGGATGAATTGTGAGCTAAAAGGTATATAGCTGTAATACAAGAGTGTTTGCACTGGGACAATCGAGGCAGACCAAAGATTCACCGTATCAGGAGGCTTTGGGATATTTTATAACCTTTCGAAAGGTGGTTTTCCTGGATCTTTTCCATAGCACATATTTCACTGAAGGTTGAACATAGTTCTTCAAGCTTATAGTATCTTCAAATATACTATTTGGCATTTACTGATTCCTTAAATATATGAATATAGGATGCCTTTTGCTAAACTATATTCTACATGTAATTCAATGTAATAGCACCATGATCTTTTCACCCTCATCTTTACTGAGGCATAATTGATAAAAATTGTGTATATTTAAGGTATATGACTTAATGTTTTGATATAGGTATACATTTTTAAATAATTGCTGCAATCAAGTAAATTAATATATCCATCACTTCTTTTAGTTACCATTCCTTTCCTTTCTTCCCTGCTTCCTCCCTCCCTATCTTCCTATCTCCATCCTTCCCTTCCTTTTTAGGGAGGGAATACTTAAGATCTACTTTTCTTAGCAAACTTCAAGTATACAATGTGACACTGGTAACCATGTTCACCTTGCTATACGTTAGGCTTTTAGAACTTCATCTTGCGTAACTGAAATCTTGTACCCTTTAACCAGCATCTCCTCTTTTCCCCCTCTCCTGAGCCCTGACAACCATCATTCTACTCTCTTCATCTATGAATGTGACAGTTTTAGATTTCACACACATATGAGATAATGGAATATTTGTCTTTCTTTCTTTGGTTTACATCACTTGACATAACGTTCTCCAGGTTCATGCACGTTGTTTAAATGTCAGGATTTCCTTCCCCTTTAAGGCTGAATAATGTTCCATTGTGTATAGTACAAATTCCACATTTCTTTTCCACTTGCTTTATTCATTCACTCACAAATGGACATATAGGTTCTTCCCATATCTTGGTTATTGTGAATAATGCTACAATGAACATGGGAGAACATATATTAATTTGAGATACTGATTTCATTTCCATAGTTCTATTTTTAATTTTTTGGGAAATATCCGTACTGTTTTCCAAAATGGCTATACCAATTTACATTCTCCTCAGTAGTGTACAAGGTGTAGTCTCCTTTCTGTATATTCTTGCCAACATTTGTTATCTCTTGTCTTTTGATTAATGGCCATTCTAACAAGTATGAAAACTCTCACTTGTTTTCACTGTAAATAAATAAAAACATTGTGGTTTTGATTTGTATTTCTCTGATGATTAGAGATACAGAACACTTTTTCATGTACCTCTTGGCCATTGGTGTGTCTTCTTTTGAGAAATGTCTTTTCAGGTTCTTTACCCATTAATTTTTTTTTTTTTTGCTATTGAGTTGTATGAATTCCTTACATGTTTGGATTTTAATCCCTTATCGTAAATATTTTCTCCCATTAAATAAGTTGTGTTTTCATTTTGTTGATGGTTTCCTCTGGTGTTTAGAAGCCTTTCAGTTTTGATGCATGTTTTTTTTTGGTTTTGTTACCTATGATTTTTGTATCATATCCTAAATATCATTGCCAAGGTACAATGCCAAGAAGCTTTTCTTCTTCTAACAGTTTTATGGTTTCAGGTCTTATGCTTAAGTTTTTATTCCATTTTAAGTTTGCTTTTGTGTATGGAGTGAAATAGGGGTCCAATTTCATTGTTCTGCGTGTGAATATTCAGTTTTCCCAACACCATTTTTGAAATGACTAACATTTTCCCATTGTATATTCTTGACACGCTTGTTGAAGATTTATTGACTCTACAGAAGTGACTTTATTTCCTGCTCTCTATTCTGTTCTATTGGTCTATATATCTGTTTTTATGACCAAACGATACTGTTTTGATTACTGTAGCTTTGTAGTATATTTGGAAATCAGGAAGTGTATGTCTACAGTTTTGTTCTTCTTGCTCAAGTTGGCTTTGGCCGCTTGAAGTCCTTTGTGGTTCCATATGAATTTTATAATTATTTTTATATTTCTGTAAAGAATGACGTTGATATTTTGATAGGGATGGCATTAAATCTGTAGTGGATAGTATGAATATTTTAACAATGTTAATTATTCAAATTTGTGTGCATGCAATGTCTTAATTTATCTATGTCTTTTAAAATTTCCTTCATCAATATCTTATGATTTTGAGTGTACAAATCTTTCACTTCTTCAATTAAGTCCAATCCTAAGTATTTTTTTATTTTTGTTACTGTTATAAATGGGATTATTTTATCAATTTTCTTTTTGGATTGTTCATTGTTTGTGTATGGAAATGTGACTGATTTTTGTGTGTTGATTTTACATCCCACAATTTTACTCAATTTATTAGTTCTATCCTCTTTATTGGGCTTCCCTGGAGGCTCAGCTGGTAAAGAATCTGCCTGCAATGCAGGAGACCTGGATTTGATTCCTGGGTCGGGAAGTTCCCTTGGATAAGGGATAGGCTACCCACTCCAGTATTCTTGGGCTTCCCTGGTGACTCAGATGGTATAGAATTTGCCTACACTGCAGGAGACCTGGGTTTGATCCCTGGGTTGGGAAAAGCCCCTGGAGGAGGGCATGGCAACCCACTCCAGTATTCTTGCCTGGAGAATCCCCAGGGACAGAGGAGCCTGGTGGGCTAGAGTCCATGGGTTCACAAAAAGTCGGACATGACTGAACAACTAAGTACAGCACAGCAAGTTCCTTTTATAACTATTTTGTTGAGAGTTTTAATCATGAAAGTGTGTTTAATTTATAGTTAAATGCTTTTTCTGAGAAATGATCATGTGCTTTTTTTCTTTCAATTTGTTAATGTGTTATTATTCATCCATCAATGGACAATTGATTTGCAAATGTCAAACCATCCTTGCTTCCTAGTTTTAAGTGTGCTGTTTAATTCAGTTTGCTAGTATCTTATGAGGGTTTTTTGCATATATGTTTGTCAGGGGTATTGCCTCATAGTTTTCTTGTGGTATCTTTGTTTGGTTTTGGAATCAGGGTGATGCTGGTCTCATAAAATGAGCTTGGCAATCTTTTTGTATTTTTGGAGGAGTTTTAAAACATTCAGTATTAATTCTTTGAATGTTTTGTAGGACTCACCTATAAAACCATCTGGTCCTGGACTTTTCTTTGTTGGAAGATTTTTGATTACTGATTCAGCCTCTTTATTTGCTATTGGTCTGTTCAAGCTTTCTATTTCTTCTTGATTCAGTTTTGGTAGGTTGTATATTTCTAGGAGCTTGTTCATTTCTTTTAGGTTATTAGTGTATAATTGTTCATATTATTTCCTTATTATCCTTTTCATTTCTAAGGCATCTATTGCAATGTCTCCTCTTTTCATTTCTGATTTTATTTAGCTGAGTCTTTTCTCTTTTTTCTTAGTATAACTAAGGGTTTGCTGATATCTGTATCTTTTCAAAATGTCAGCTTTCAGTTTTGTTGGTTTTTTTCTGTTGGTTTCTATTATTTATCTGGTTTAATTCTTCTATAATCTTTATCAATTCCTTCCCTTTTATTTTTGCTGTTGCAATATCACAAAAGCTTTGATATGTTTTAATTTTCATTGTCTCAAGATATTTCTAAAATTCTCTTTTGCTTTATTCTTTGACACACTTGTAATTCTATAGTGTGTTGTTTAGTTTTCACACATTTGTAAAATTTTTTTGTCAAGATGGTATTGATTTATAGTTTCATCCTCTTATGGTCAGTAAAGGTACTTGAAATGATTTTGATCTTTAATTTGTTAAAACTTTCTTTTTGATCTAATTTATTATGATTTATTTATGATCTATTTATTCTGACTAATGTTCTGTGTTTGTTTGAGAAGTATATGTATTTTGTTGTTGGGTTGGAAAGTTCTTTATATGTCTGTCAGGTTCATTTGGTCTGCAATGTTGTTCAAGTTAGCTATTTTTTTATTGATCTTCTGTCTGTGTGTTCTATCCATTATTTTAAGTGAGTTGTTCAAATCCTATACTATTCCTGTATTGCTGTTAATTTCTCCTTTTAGATTTGTCAGTATTTGCTTTATGTATTTAACTGCTCCAATGTTTCATGCTTACGTATTTATAATAGCTATATCTTCCTACTGAATTGAGACTTTATCATTTATAATGACCTTTGTCTCTAGAGACAGTTTTTGACTTAAATTTTATTTTCTCTGATATAATAGCCACTTCTGCTTTCTTTTTATTACTATTTGCATAAGTATCTTTCTTCATGCCCTCACTTGAAGATATGTGTCTGAAATAGACTGTATTAAGCCTAAAGTGAGTTTCTTATAGACAGTGTATCACTAGACTTTGTTTTTAATCCATTCAGGCACTTAATGCCTTTTGATTGGGGAACTACATCCATTTACATTTAAAGTAATTATTGATGGGTAAAGACTTATTATTTCCATTTTATTAATTATTATGTCAGTTTTGCAGTTGTTCTTGCTTTTTCTTTTCCACTTGTCTTCTTTTGTTATTTGATGATTTTTGTAGTGATTCTTTTGACTCTTTTCTTTATCTATTATAGGGTTTTTTCTTTATGGTTATCTTGAGCTAACATAAAATTTATTGCAATTATAAGCATCTCTTACATGTTGATAACTTCAATCACAAATAAAAACTCTATATTTTTACTCCCTTTTCCTACACATTTTGTGTTCTTATAGTCAGAGTTTGCTTCTTTTTCTACTGTGTATCCATTAAAAATTTTTATCTTTTACTGTTATATTAGGGTTAAAATGAGCAACCCACTCCAGTACTCTTGCCTGGAAAATTCCATGGATAGAGGAGCCTGGTAGGCTACAGTCCATGGGGTTGCAAAGAGTCGGGCATGACTGAGTGACTTCACTTTCAGGGTTAAAATTAATTTAGACACCACCATTACAGTTAGTGTTACAATGTTAAATTATTCTGTGAAATGGCAATCCATTCCAGTATCCTTTCCTGGGAAATCCCATGGGCAGAGGAGACTGGCTGGCTACAGTTCATGGGGTCACAGAAGAGTCAAATAAAACTTACTGTCTAAACAGTCCATTAATAAGTTTTATCTTTTTACTGTTAGGGTAGAAACTATTTTAGGCACCATAATTACAACTAATATTATAATGTCAAGTTATTCTATATTTGTCATAGCTTTACTTTTGTCAGTGAGATTTATGTTTTCATGTTGCTGTTTGGTATGTTTCAATTTGAAGAACTCAAGCATTTCTTGTGTAATAAGAGAGGCTGGGTGGTCATGAACACTGTCAATTTTTGTTTGTCTATAAAGACTTTATATCCCCTTCAATTTTCAGCTTTATTGAGGTATAATTAACAAATAAAATTGTAAGACACTTAAAATGTACATCGTGATTTGATATATGTGTACGTTGTGGAATGATTTGTCTCTCCTAATTAGTGATCACTTATGTTGATGTCTATAGTCTGTTATAGACTATATGGGCTAATTTGGTGGGGGAAGCTAAGTGAAATAAGTCAGACAAAGAGACAAAAACTGTTTAATGTCACTCATATGTTGAACCTAAAAATACAACAAACTCATAGTTATTTTGGAACTATTGACTATAACAGAAAAGAAGCAGACTCACAGACATAGAGAACAAACTAGTGATCGCTAGAGAGAAGTGGGGAGGGGCAATGCAAGGGTAGGGGAATACAGGGTACAAGCTATTATGTATGAAATAAGCTACAGATATATATTGTATAATATGGGGAATATAGCAGTATTTTATAATAACTATAAATGAAATATAACTTTAAAAGTTGTGAACTTGTAAACAATGCTACTATGAACATTGGGGTGCATGTATCTTTTCAAATTAGTGTTTTTTTTTTTTTACCCAGAAGTGAAATTGCTGAGTCATATGGTAGTTCTATTTTTAGTTTTTTCTAAAAAGCTTCCATGCTGAGGGTGTGGAGAAAAGGGAACCCTCTTACACTGTTGGTGGGAATGCGAACTAGTACAAACACTATGGAGAACAGTGTGGAGATTCCTTCAAAAACTGGAAATAGAACTGCCATACGACCCAGCAATCCCACTGCTGGGCATTCACACCGAGGAAACCAGAATTGAAAGAGACATGTGGATTTCCCATCGTGCTGAGGCGGGTGGCATGGCGGAGAAGGATGACACCGGATTTTGACGAAGAGGTGGTTTTTGAGAATTCTCCACTTTACCAGTACTTACAGGATCTGGGACACACAGACTTTGAAGTATGTTCTTCTCTGTCACCAAAAGCAGAAAAAAGCACAGTGACAGAGGGACAGCAAAAGCCTCCTGCAAGAGTCCTGCCAAAATACCTGGAATATTATAGTCACTCAGTGAATGTAAACTCCATTTACTGGCCTGCTCAGGAAATGAACTAATAAGCAAGGCATCCTGTTAAAAGCGGCTGAAACCATCAAGAGTTGGATTTTGGCTCAGTCCAGTAAGAATGATGACTTACTTCACAAGTTGGTGGAGCCATCTTCATTCTTCAGTGATACTAGGACTGTGGTAAGCAACCCTATTAAGTGGATCCTGTTATTATCCTCTTTGCAGATGAGGAAACTGAACAGAAAAATTAACTTGCTTAAGTTGTGGGACCAGGATATAAACCAGGCACTAAGTCTTGACACTGAGACTTGTTGAGGGATATTGGATTCCGACTCGATTCACTCCATACTATACTGCAACAGGAAGTCCTGTTACAAGAGGATGTGGAGCTGATTGAGCTGCTTGATCCCAGTATCCTGTCTGCAGGGCAACCTCAACAACAGGAAAATGGACACCTTCCAACACTTTGCTCCCTGGCAACCCCTAATATTTGGGATGTCTCAGTGATATTTGCCTTCATTAGTTTGCTTGTTATGCTTCCCACTTGGTGGATTTTATCTTCCTGTCTGGTATGAGGAGTGATTCTATTTGTTTATCTGATCATAAGAGCTTTGCGATTATGGAGGACAGCAAAACTACAAGTAACTCTAAAAAAATACAGTGTCTATTTGGAAGATATAGCCACAAATAGCTGAGGTTTTACAAACCTTGTGAGAAAAGCTTTATGTCTCATTCAAGAAACTGAAGTCATTTCCAGAGGATTTACACTGGTCAGTGCTGCTTGCCCATTTAATAAAGCTGGACAGCATCCCAGTCAGCATCTCATCGGTCTTCGGAAAGCTGTCTACAGAACTGTCAGAGCCAACTTTCAAGCAGCAAGGCTAGCTACCCTATATAGGCTGAAAAACTACCCCCTGAACTCTGAGAGTGACAATGTAACCAACTACATCTGTGTGGTACCTTTTAAGGAGCTGGGCCTTGGACTTAGTGAAGAGCAGATTTCAGAAGAGGAGGCACATAACCTTGCAGATGGCTTCAGCCTGCCTGCGTTGAAGGTTCTGTTTCAGCTCTGGGTGGCACAGAGTTCAGAGTTCTTTAGGCGGCTAGCCCTGTTACTTTCTACAACAAATTCACCTCCTGGGCCCTTACTTACTCCAGCACTTTTGCCTCATCGTATCTTTTTTTTAAAATTTTTTAATTTTTTCAAAAACAATTTTAGGAATCTTTACATAAAAACAACCTTATCTTAAAATGGAGTAACTTTGGTTTTACGAGCAGCAAGCAAAGTACAGAAGCAAAAATGCGTTACAGGAGCATTAAGTTCTACATTAGGTCACAGCGTCTAATCTGAAATCACACCCATAATATAATTTTTCAGGATATCTGGGAAATAGTTATTTCCCAGGATGTCTGAACCATAGCTACTCTATTTTGACTTTTAATTGTAAAAAAAAAAAAATTTTTTTTTAATAGCCAAAGCAGATTTCACCATTAATGACGTCAGTGTTTTTCTAGGTATGAGAAGATGCAAGAATTGGAACGCATAAAACCTTTTTCTGAAAAGATTTCTATCTGAAGGCCTGTTCTGTCAGTTTTTTTTTTATTTTCAGAGCACAGAGTGCCTCATTCCTGATTTTCACCCTGAACTTCTCTCAGGGGGTGTTGAAAGTCAGCAGCTTGCAATGGTCATGATGTAATCTTTGTAGGGGCAGCTGGCAAGGACCAACTTCCAGTCAGCAGGGTTCCTTCATAGCCACATATCTGACCATGTGACACCATTTCATGGCCATTGTGTCCCGAGGTGCTGGGAAGGCTCATTCCCAGATCTAGGGAAGTGGCCTCATCGTATCTTATCTGATGTGACTCAAGGTCTACCTCATGCTCTTCTGCCTGTTTGGAAGAGCTTAAGCACAGCTATGAGTTCTACCAGTACTTTGAAACTCAGCACCAGTCGGTACCCCAGTGTTTATCCATAACTCAGCAAAAGTCAAGAGAACTGAGTAATGTTCACACAGCAGTACGCAGCTTGCAGCTGCATCTGACAGCATTACTGAATGAGGTAATAATTCTTGAGGATGAACTTGAAAAGCTTGTCTGTACTAAAGAAACACAAGAACTAGTGTCAGAAGCTTATCAAATTCTAGAACAGAAATTAAAGTTAATTCAGCCCCATGTTCAAGCAAGCAACAATTGCTGGGAAGAGGCCATTTCTCAAGTGGACAAATTGCTACGAAGAAATACAGATAAAAAGGGTAAACCTGAAATGGCGTGTGAGAACCCACGCTGTACTGTGGTACCTTTGATGCAGCCTCCTCTACACATTGCAGACAAAGATCCAATCCCTGAGGAGCAGGAGTTAGAAGCTTATGTAGATGATACTGATATGGACACTGATTTCAGAAAGGATGATTTTTATTACTTGTCTCAAGAAGACAGAGAGAGACAGAAGCGTGAACATGAAGAATCCAAGAGGGTGCTCCAAGAACTGAAGTCTGTGCTGGAATTTAAAGCATCAGAGGCAGAAAGGCAGAAATGGAAGCAGCTTCTGTTTAGTGATCATGCTGTGTTGAAATCCTTGTCTCCTGTAGACCCAGTGGAACCCATAAGTAATTCAGAACCGTCAGTGGATTCAGATATGGGGAAAGTTGGTAAAAATGATACTGAAGAGGAAAATAATAAAACCTCTACAGCTGACAATGAAATAAGTAGTAGGACTGAGTATTTATGTGAATACCCTCTAGATGGTAAAAATAAAGACAATTCTGCAAATGAAGTCTTCTTCCAAGGAGCTGAAAAAAGAGCACATTACCAATGTGAGAGTGAAGATGAGTCTCCGCAGGCAGATGTAGATGGCCTGGCTCCTACCCACCCAGCCCCCAGGGTCTCATCACAGCCCTCCATCAAGCAGAGGCTGGCACAGCTACAGCTGTCCCCTGATTTCACTTTCACTGCTGGCCTTGCTGCCGAAGTGGCTGATAGATCTCTCTCCTTTACCACCATGCAGGAACAGACTTTTCGTGATGAGGAGGAAGAACAAATAATACAAGAAAATGAAAATGAGGTGTAGAAGAAAAGTAAGAACCAAGATTTATGTGAAGGATTTTATTCTTTTTTTGTGAAAGTGTTTTAACTTCAAGACTAGCTATAACGCTGGAAAGGGAAAATGAGTGTAAGTGTACTGTATTTAAAGCTAAGATGTGAATTTATAGGAAGAACCTGGGTTTGAACAACTGATCTGGAAATACTAGTTACCTATGAATGGCAGACCTTTTAGGAGAATAAGAGAAAGGTAGGGGCTCTCTTGAATAAATTGCTATTTTATTTGCGGCACAACTGATTGACTTGGAAACTCTTTAAGTAATCTTTAATAACAAATGAATTTATCATTTCTTGCCAGAATTTACTACCATAAAATGACTGGGATAATTCTGTTGCAAGAACATTAACATTTAGTAAGGCTCCTTTTTACTGTATTCTCGCAGTTAATAACTGCAGCTATTATGTCAATAACAAGTTGTTTGTATTTAATTTTTGTTTATACCAGTCTTAAAGATACATGTTCTGAATAAAAAAAGTTGAATTCATGAAAAAAAAAAAAGACATGTGTACCCCAATGTTCATCACAGCACTGTTTATAATAGCCATGATATGGAAGCAACCTAGATATCCATCGGCAGACGAATGGATAAGAAAGCTGTGGTACATATACACAATGGGATATTACTCAGCCATTAAATAGAATGCATTTGAATCAGTTCTAATGAGGTGGATGAAACTGGAGCCTATTATACAGAGTGAATTGAATCAGAAAGAAAAACACCAATACAGTATATTAACACATATATATGGAATGTAGAAAGATGGTAATGGTGACCCTACATGCAAGACAGCAAAAGAGACAAAGATAAAGAACAGGATTTTGGACTCTGTGGGAGAAGATGAGAGTGGGATGATTTGAAAGAATAGCACTGAAACTTGTATATTACTCTAAGTGAAATAGATCGCCAGTCCAGGTACGATGCATGAGACAGGGTGCTCAGGGCTGGTGCACTGGGACGACCCTGAGGGATGGGATGGGAGGGAGGTGGGAGGGTGGTTCAGGGTGGGGGACACGTGCACACCCGTGGTTGATTCATGTCGATGTATGGCGAAAGCTACTACAATATTGTAAGGTAATTAGCCTCCAATTAAAATAAATAAATTTAAAAAAACCCTCCATATTGTTTTCTGTAGCAGCTTACACTCCCACTAACAGTATTTTAGGGTTCCCTTTCCTCACATCTTCACCAACATTTGTAATTTGTAGACTTTTTGATGATGGCTATTCTGAGAGGTATGTGGTGATATCTCATTGTGGTTTTGATTTGCATTTCCCTGATTATTAGCAATGTTGAGTATTTTTTCATGCGCCTGTTGGACTCTGCATTTCCTCTCTGGAAAAATGTCTATTTAATTCTTCTGCCTATTTTTTAATCTGTTTGGTTGTTTTTTGATGTTAAGTTGTATGAGCTGTTTATATATTTTGTATGTTAATCCATCAGTATCATTTGTACATATTTTCTATCATTCAGTAGGTTATCTTTTCGTCAGTGGTTTTCTTTGCTGTGCCAAAGCTTTTAAGTTTAACTAGGTCTCATTTGTTTATTTTTGCTATCATTTCCTTCACTTTAAAAGAAGATCCAAAAATACTACCATGCTTTTTATTAAAGAATGTTCTGCCTATGTTTTCCTCTAGGAGTTTTACAGTTTCAGGTCATACATTTAGGTCTTTAATCCACTTTCATTATTTTTGTATATGGTGTCAGAGAATGGCTTTAATTTCATTCTTTTACAGCTGTCCAGTTTTCCCAGCACCACTTATTAAAGAGACTCTTTTCTCAGTGGAATATTCTTGCCTCCTTTGTCATAGATTAATTGGCCATAAATGCATGGATTTGTTTCTGGGCTCTCTGTTCTGTTCCATTGTTCCATGTGTCTGTTTTATGCCCATCCCATACTGATTACGTTAGTTCTGTAGCATAGCTTGAAGTCAGGGAGCATAGTTCCTTTAGCTCTATTCTTCTTTTTGTTTTGGCTATGCAGGGTCTTTAGTGTTTTTCTATACAGATTTTAAAGTTATTTGTTCTGGTTCAGTGAAAAATACCATTGGTATTTTGATAGGAATTGCACTGAATCCATAGATTGCCTTGGGTAATATAGTCATTTTCACAATATTGAGCCGAAGGCATGTCCATTAGAAATAAAATTTAACAGAAGTCTGGATTCTTGCCAGTCCTTCCTCTGCATTAAGATGGTTAAAGATCTTTCCACATGATGACACATGACCAGAAAATTGAAGCCATTGCTTCAGTTTCAGGTGCCCACTAAACAAAAGACATTTTGAAAAATTAAAAAAATAAGACATGGTTCCTGCTCTCAGGAAAAAACCAAAACCAAACAAACAAAAAACTATAAAATAGAGGAAGAGAATGGTAACATTAGTGTTTCTAAGGAAGTGTTATGACTTCTGATTAGTAAGGTATTAATCAGTCTTATCTGGGGTAATCAGAGCAGCCATCTGAAAAATGTGATATTAAGAGGGCATTGCAGAAGGGCTCAATGTGATCAAGGATAAGATCTTAGTCAACTCAGTGTTTTAAATCAGTTAACTGCCTTTTTAGGAACTCTTGACTTTCTGATACTTTGTTAATTCTTGATGGCCCAATATAAGTCAGTGCAGGGTTAACTGATTTTCCCAGTGAACTCAGGTCAGCTAACCTTTATCTGACTTCAAACTCCCATTTCATTCTTTTCATAATCCAGCCATAAGATCAAGTGACCTTCTCAGTAACTTAATTTTTCAAGTTTTGCCGAAAGTGTTTTCACTGGTTCCTTGTAACTCTGTATGGGATAAATCATGAGAAAATTTAACAAAGGCTTGTGTATCTACTTTTGTTGATGAATCATTTGCTTCTAGTCCTGGATTCTCCTACCTCTTCCTGCCTCATTAACTCTAATTGCTTCTATTCTGTTAACAAGTGGTTTTGTCTGCATTTTTGTTGGAAACAAAAGATCCTGTGAAGGTGGAGTCTGTCATGAGTAAAAATTATGTCAATGGAAGTGAATTATAGTCTAACCTCTTTTCCTTTAAATATAGACTTGAAATTATCATTTCGACATAAGGATTCAATAATCTGAGTTGGAACCAGTTCTGAGTTAATGCTGTACTGAGGGATGTTCCATTCCTGAACAGAGCAGGGGATTTAACGGCAATCTGTCAGCTAAATTATAATCTTTGAAAATCTCCCCCAAATGCTTTTTTTCTAGGTTCCTTACATACTTCTCAGGATATATTTGTACCTAAAGCAGACTAACGAGCCTGAAAAAACTGTGGATTTGCCATTTCCATTGATTTGTGGCCATTAAATGGAAACCCCTGAATCTACTAGTGGACGTGAGTCAGCTGCCGGAATTTGCTCATGAAGAGCCTCTCTACCTGTTCATCTGTCTTGGGCTGGGGGGCAGCTCTGAAGATAGTCCTGAGAAGTCCAGTGTTACAGAGCTATTTTCCAGGGCCTCAAGTTATATCTTGTGGTTGTGGTTGCCTGAGGGTCTAGGCTTATACTATAAATTCACCTATAGGGAAACTGACTCAAAATCACATTACATGTTGGCTCAGTGATAATTATGGAGATGATACAATATGTAAAAATACAAACAGAAACTGAACAAACTGGACCCCAATTGAAGTTCTGATTATGATGGGAAGTTCTTTTTGAATTTTACAAGTCTTTTGGGATTAAGTGAATTATGGTAATTAAACCTTTATCAGTGTTTGGGACATAGTAGGTGCCAAGTACATGTTTTTCTCCTTTGTCTTCCCTTCCTTTCCCTGTGAATGTAAAAACAATGATCATGTAAACTGACAAACATACCAGTCGATTAATTACTAAGCAAATCATTTTTAGGTACCTTACTGTGTGTTTGGTGTTACAGGATTTGTGTAGGACACCAGAGATGTTACATAATGGCCAAATCCTTAAAAATGTTATTATTAATTATTTTTAATGTTTTAAAATGTATATCACATAAAAACGACTATTTTAAAATTACTTTAACAAAAATTTTAATCAAAACAAGTGTATAGTTCCGTGGCATTTAATATATTCATAATGTTGTGCAATAATCACCCCTGTCTTCTGAACTTTCTTATTTTCTCAAGCTGAAACTTTGTATCCATTAAATAATTATACCCCATTTCTTCCTCCCCTAGCCTCTGGTAATCACTATTCATTTTACTTTCTGTTTTTATAAGTTTGACTCTTCTGGTATCTCAAATATGTACAATTATGCAGTAGTTGTCTTTTTGTGACTCACCTATTTCACTTAGCATAATGTCCTTAAGGTTCATCCATGTTGTAGCATGTATCCGAATTTCCTTCATTTTTAGGGTTGAATAAGGAGCCTGGTAGGCTGCAGTCCGTGGGGTCGCTAAGGGTCGGACACGACTGAGCGACTTCACTTTCACTTTTCACTTTCCACTTTCACACATTGGAGAAGGAAATGGCAACCCACTCCAGTGTTCTTGCCTGGAGAATCCCAGGGACGGGGGAGCCTGGTGGGCTTCCGTCTATGGGGTCACACAGAGTCGGACACGACTGAAGTGACTTAGCAGCAGCAGCAGCAGCAGCAACATATCATTGTATTTATATAGCCCATTTTGTTGATTCATTCATCTGTTGATGGACATTTGGCTATAGTGAACAATGCTACTATGAACTGAGAGGTACAAATGTATGTTTGGGTGCCTACTTTCAGTTTTTTTGGGTATATATCTAGAATGGAATTGCCGGATCAAATGGTAACTCTATTTTTAATTTTTTGAGGAAATGCCAAATTGTTTTATGTAGTGGCTGTGCCATTTTACGTTCCTACCAGCAATGCACAAGAGTTCCAATTTCTCCATATTCTCATCATACTGTTATTTTCCACTTTTAAGAAATAACAGCCATCCTAATGAGTGAAAGATTATCTTTTTGTGGTGTTGCTTTACATTTTTTCTAATGACTAGAGGTGTTGACATTTTTTCATGTGCTTATTGACCATCTGTATATCATTTTTGGAGAAATTCCTTTTCAAGTCCCTTTTCCATTTTTGAATTGGGTTGCTTATATTTTCATGTTAAGTTGTAAAAGTTCTTTAAATATTCTGGAAATTAATCTCTTACCAGATACCTGACTTGCAAATATTTTCTCCCATTCTATGAGTTGTCTTTTCACTCTCTTGATAGTGTGCTTTGGTGCACAAAAGTTTTTAATTATGATGCAGTTCAATTTATCTGTATTGTGTTTTCTGTGTTATTTAAAGAAATCATTGTAATTCCTATATAAAGATTTTTCCTTATTAAGAAACATGCTTTTTTTTTTTTTTTGTAAAGAAAAGTCTTAATGGAACTAGACCAATGGATAATCATTTCTAATTGAAGAGGGTAAAAACTAAGTATATAGTTGTTCAGAAAAGGAGAGAACAATCCAAGTTCCTGAAAGAATCTTAATTTTACATTAATTTACTTCTAGCAAGAAGAGACAAATTGGAAAAACAGAAGATGCAGTGTTTGCCCAATCAAAAGGGAGCTCTAGGATGAAGACAAACACTTGGAGTAAGTGATTGTTGGATAATCATTTCAAAGAAATAATTTGGATTTGTATAGTACTTTGTTTATATTTATTGATTACATATGCTTTTATCTCCCTAATCCAAATTAACCTTCAGGAACAGGAGAAAGCTTGTTTTGAGGTGGTAGACCGATGGTGCATGGGAGTAAATGGTTAAGCAATTTTTGTAAGCAAGTAAATCTAATTTTGCGATCCAATCTGGGAGATCCTTCACTTGTCACTGAAAATTTCCATTTGTATGGTTAATATTTTTTAATGTCATGCCAATCATCCTATCAAATACCTTTCACATCACAGTATGAATTTGCAATAAAATACTGAGTAGTTCCTTAAGATTGTATGGGTCTGTTAAAAATTCCAAACTGAATTTTATTGCGCTCTAATAGTTCAAGGCTAACTCTCAATTTCTGTTTGTTATATAATTTTTTGTTGGACTGGTATTCAAACACACCATTCCTTTATCCTATTCCTTTATTTCTTGGGGGCTGAATTTTCTTCTTAGAACTAGTTGATCCCCAACTTTGGGGCCAGATCATGCAGGGTCCTGTGTGTCTAGAGTAGACCAGATGTATGCATTTTATCTGGCATGGACTGGGCAGCCATTGAGGAGACAGGATTATATAGGTTTGTAGGAAGGCTCGCTCTGACAGCATTATGGAAAAGGGACTCAAAGCAGGTAGGATGGGGCTGATGGTTTTAATTCTTCCCTTTTCCTTTCATATCACAACCTCACTGGGGAAAGGATCCTTATATTGGGTATCATAATCCCATGCTGAAAGAGGGAGAAAGGGGTTTTCAAAACAGAAATACAACCAACACCCAAACACAAACATGTTCCTATGGGTTTCTGCTGTCAAAATCCTGAGATGTCTTTTGTAATGTTTACCAGGCAGCCAGCCCGTCAAGCAGGCTCACTAGCACTGAGCTTTCACCTTCCTTTTTTGTAAGCTGGCAGATTTCTTCACTTGCAGTTTGCTTAAATTCTCTGTAGAGCAACTGCTCAGATGCTGAACCTTGGCAATTGGGACATGCAATTTATATTCTGAAATGAAAGCTCTATATTTGTAATTTCCCCTTGAAAAATTTCAAATATATACAACAAGAGAGAGGATGTTATGATTTCTCCCATACATTTCCATCATCCGTGTTCAGTAATTAGGAATATTTTGCCATATTTGCTTTATTACTAAACATATTTTTTGCCAAATTATCTTAAAGCTAATTCCAGACCTCATGTCATTTCATGCCTACATGCTTCTGTGGGCACCTTGTAAAAATATAAACATTTTATTATGTAACTACAATTCCATCATCCTATTGAATGATATTAAGAAGAATTCCTTGGTATTCTCTAATATACAGCCTACATTCAAATGTCCCTGATTGTCTAAAAATATCTTTCTATAGATGGTTTGCTGAACTAAGATCCAAATATGATCAAATATATTTTATAAACATTCTGTTGTGCCCCAGATATTAGGCTTTTCCCCCACCTAACAATTTCCTTAATCCTAGCCTTTTCAGTTTGCATTTGGGTAAACTACAATTTTGGAAGCCATTCAAATTCATTTCATTAAAATAGTTACTATGTGTTTTAGGCTGAATAATGACCCCTGGTAATCAGTTCAGTTCAGTTCAGTCGCTCAGTTGTGTCTGACTCTTTGTGACCCCATGAACCACAGCATACCAGGCCTCCCTGTCCATCACCAACTCCCGGAGTTCACCCAAACTCATGCTCATTGAGTCGGTGATGCCATCCAAACATCTCATCCTCTGTCATCCCCTTCTCCTCCTGCCCTCAATCTTTCCCAGCATCAGGGTCTTTTCCAATGAGTCAGCTCTTCACATCAGGTAGCCAAAGGATTGGAGTTTCAGCTTCAACATCAGTCCTTCCAATGAACACCCAGGACTGATCTCCTTTAGGATGGACTGGTTGGATCTCCTTGAAGTCCAAGGGACTCTCAAGAGTCTTCTCCAGCACCACAGTTCAAAAGCATCAATTATTTGGTGCTCAGCTTTCTTTACAGTCCAACTCTCACATCCATACATGACCAGTGGGAAAACCATAGCCTTGACTAGACAGACCTTTGTTGGTAAAGTAATGTCTCAGCTTCTTAATATGCTATCTGGTAATAAAACGGGTCCTAATCTCAGGAAACTGTGAATGTTACCTTCTACTGCAAAAGAATCTTTGCACATGTGATTAAATTAAGGTTCTCTCCATGGGGAGAGCATCCTGGATCAACAGGTGGGCAATAAATATAATCACAAGTGTCCTTTTAAGAAAGAGGCAGAGGGAGATTTGACACAGGTTGAAAGACCATGTGATGGAAGTAGAAGGAAAGAGAACTGTAGAGAAGACACTATACCACTGACTTTGGAGGAAGAGGTCACAGGACAAGGAATTCAGGTTATTAGAGACAAGAAAAGGAAAAGAATTCTTCTTAGAAACTTTAGGGAAGGGGCATGACCCTCCAGGCACCTTGATTCTGTCCTAGTGAAACTGATTTCAAGTTTCTGGCCTCCAGAATGATAAGAGAATACATTTGTGTTGTTTTAAGGAACTAAGTGGACAGTAATTTGTTACAGAAGCCACAGGAATCTAATATACTATAGTTCAAAGGTATCGACTAAGAAAGAATTCCATTCTCTGTAGAAGATGAAATAATTCAGAGACCAGAGCTTCTGGAGAGGCAACGTTTAGTAGAGGGAAGGGTAATGACCTGGGAACTGAATTCTTGATTCCACCCTGCCAAGTTTATGGCCAAGTCACTTTTCTGAGATTCTGTTCCCACATATATAATGATCGAGGGAACAAATGGCATAAATAATACTCGAGGGCCCTTTATTCTCTCTACCCTGTTTCACCAGATGAAATCAAGTAAGGGCAGAGGAAAACAAGAGAATTCTTATAAAAGGCCTTGAGGCTGTAGGAGATGTGGGGAAGGGAGGAAGGAAGGAAACATTGCTTGGCAACAAAAGTTACTTTACATCAATGTTTGCCAATGTTTGCGCAGACTTGGGGTGTGTTTATGTGCTGTAGATGGCATTGCCTTGGGTCTTATTGAGAGCAGGGCACTGGCCAGTCCATGTTTTCTTCCGAGTCACAGTATAGCCACAGCAGCCTGATCTCTGAATCAGGGGTATAAGGGGCACCAAACCTAAAGGCTGAAGACAATATCTTTTGAGATTTCTCATCCCAGAGAAGTCTCTGAATGCAGAACTTGGGGGCCTCTGAGCTTTTTTTTTATGTAACAGCTTTCCTAATAAACCTGGAAGAGGCTTCCTCATAAATAAACATTTAGGAAGTGTGTAATGGTCCCTCTACTGGGTTAAAAGGTTTTTATGTAAAATCATTCAGTCTTCACAAATGTCTCTATGAAGTAGTTATCAGCACCTCTGTTGTGCTGGAAAAGAAACTGAGGCTCAGAGAGGATATGACTTTCCCCATGGTGAAAATAGCTGATAAGTGGCCAAGTCTGAAATTGGTCGCAGGCCACCTGGAACCAATGGCCATGTATGGGAGACGCTTTTCTCTTTGAAAGGTAACTTGAGGTGAGGTGGATGGGCACATAAGGCATCTAGCTGTGTGTCAGACTCCCAGTCTGCCTTTTCTCTAAATTTTTGCTTTTCAGTGTTGACTTCTTAGATGAAAGAACAATGAGAAAACTTTGTGAGTGGACTTAGAAACTGCCATAAAAGGAGCACAGTCACTTCTCACCTACCACCTAGAATCACTTTATTAGTGCCTAAGAATTTGGAAAAATCTGAACTTGTGTTGCACTGGTAATCTCTAAGATATACTTTCAGTTCAGTTCAGTCGCTCAGTCGTGTCCGACTCTTTGTGATCCCATGAATCACAGCACACCAGGCCTCCCTGTCCATCACCAACCCCTGGAGTTTGCTCAGACAGATATACTTTACTATTTACCTCAATACTTGATTCTTTTTTCTTGGATATTGTTCTTAAGTCTTCCTTATATTATATGTTCTTTCAGTCCAAGAATATTTTATGCTTTTTTTTCTATACCCTCCCATTTCTCCAGAGTGTTGCTGAGCATATGAAATAAGTTTTAAAGATTATTTACTTTGGGTCATAGAAAGGTACATGGAAGAATATATTTTTCCCCCATCTTAAAGTGGAGATAACGATATTCACCTGAATAGAAAGAGATTTTATTTTGACCACATTGTTTTCCTAATACAAAGACTGGTTTCTTCTGAAACCAGTCTCTGAACATACCTTTTGGGATCCATGAGAATCTTTTCCTTTAAAAGGAGTCAATACATTTCCTGACATTGAAACCAATTTATCTTTTCCTATGTTCAGGATAACTTAGTTCACTCTATAATCGATCAGGGCTTCCCTGGTGGCTCAGATGGTGAAGAATCTGCCTGGCAATGCGGGAGACCTGGGTTCTATCCCTGGGTTGGGAAGATCCCCTGGAGGAGGGCATGGCAACCCACTGCAGTATTCTTGCCTGGAGAATCCTCATGGACAGAGGAGCCTGGCGGGCTAGAGTTGAAAAGAGTTGGACATGACTGAGTGACTAAGCACAGGATAATTGATCAAGGTGGATCTGTGTACACACACATCCTACCTGTACATAATATTATTTTCTGAACCAATTGAAAGTGGCAGACTTAATATCTATTTTACCACAAATATTTCAGTGAATATTTCCTAAAAAGAACTTTATCTTATGTAAATACTGTATAATTATTAAAATCAATGGGATTTTATACAGAATCATTTATTTAATTATTGATACAAAACTATTTTATAAACAACAGACCTTATTCAGATTTTTCCAAATGTTTTACTAATGCCATTTATAGTAAAAGAAGCAAAAGAGGTTTTTCCTGGTCCAGGATCCGATTCAGAATAACAGGTTGCATTTAATTGTTGTGCCTTTTTTGTCTCCTTTAATCTGAAATTGCTTGTTAGTTTTGCTTTGTCTTTTATGACCTTGACCCTTTATTTTTAAAGGCACAGACCATTTGTTTTGTAAAAGTGCCCTCAATTTGGATTTGTTAAATTTCATCTCTATGATTCAATTAAAGATATATATTTCTGGCTGGAATACCATTGAAGTATTTTTCTGTCCTGCTAAGATTGTGGGTTTGTCTGTTTCCTTTTTAGTTTTGTAATTTTTTTTGCCTTATATTCCAATGCTGTGTTGTTAGGGGTATATGAATTTGCTATATATTTCTTCGTGGGTTAAAACTTTTATAAAGTGTCCTTCTTTACCTCTAGCAGTGCTTTTTGCTTAAGTCTATTTTAAATATGTATCAGATCCTGTCAGTACTCTCCTTTTTTCTTGACTCTTGCCATTTTTGTGCACAGTGGTGCTTATTGTGATCATCTGTGGCTCTCCATCTGAGGGCTTTCTCTGGTAAACTAGGCTTGTGTGCAGGGCAAATAGGCCATTAGTTCTGGGAAGTTGATGCCCCAGTAGCAGTCCTTATCTTAGGTTAGATGGGAACTGGAGGATAAATACCTTAGCTTCGTCATTCATTGAGTAGGGCAACTCTGAGGAGTATTCTACATCTCTCAGAGATCGTTGGTGGGGTTGAGTCCCAGTTTCCTATAAGGTAATCTCAACACTAATACATCCAGTATTGTTTCCTTTCTTTCTTTTATCACTTGTCATTCTTCCCAGTTCTTCTTCTGGAGCTTCCTGGAATCACTTCCCAAATAAACTATGTGTTTTCAAATATTTGTCTTAGATCTGTTTCAGAAAGAACTCAACAAAAGACAGTTTTAAGTGATTTAGTGTTTGGATGATGTATCTCTTTTGATTTCCAGTCTTTTTGTATCCTTTTATTGTATGTATCTGGAGGAGGGCATGGCAACCCACTCCAGTATTCTTGTCTGCAGAATCCCCATGAACAGAGGAGCCTGAGAGTCGGACATGACTGAGTGACTAAGCACAGCACATTGTATATATATTTCAAGGAAGCAGTACATAGTCTTTTCTTTATTTAATAATACAGTCATTTGTGTTTTAATTGAATTATTTAATTTCCATTTAATGTAATGACAGATGTATTTGGGTTGAAATTTTAACCTTTGCTTTCTATTTCCCCTTTTAAGCTTTTTGCCTCTTCTTCACTTGTTTTAGATTGATTTAATGTTTTTCATTATTCTATTTTGGTCTGTGTTAGCTTGATATTTGCACCCCCCCGATAGCTCAGTTGGTAAAGAATCTGCCTGCAATGCAGGAGACCCCAGTTTGATTCCTGGGTCTGGAAGATCCCCTGGAGAAGGGATAGGCTACCCACTCCAATATATTTGGGCTTCCCTTGTGGCTCAGCTGGTAAAGAATCTGTCTGTAGTGCGGGAGACCTGGGTTCAATCCCTGGGTTGGGAAGAGCTTCTGGAGGAGGGAAAAGCTACCCTCTCTAGTATTTTGGCCTGGAGAATTCCATGGACTATATAGTCCATGGGGTCACAAAGAGTTGGACGCGACTTTCACTTTCTTTCACTTTACTACTATTGATTAGAAATCACCATATCTATCCTCAACTTACGAATATCAACTTTGCTAGTTGAAGCTGTGACTCATTGTTCACAGCTGACATTCATAGTTGTGTGGTTTTATTGCTATCAGTATCTTATGTCAATTCTTTCCTAGCTTTCATTACTCTTTTCTTTTTACTTGGGCAGAGCTGACCAATAATCTTACAGAGAGCTTAAAAGCAGGAGGGAGTAATGGTGAGAATGGTGAGGTTAGAGATCAGGGGAGGTATCATCATGGAACCAAAGAAACTATTTTTGATTTTGAGGGTTTTAATGACATCACCTTTTCCTTTGCTCCAGTTAACGTTTCCTTTAGAATTTTTCAGCTTCTGATTCTTTGCCACTGCTGCTGCTGCTGCTAAGTCGCTTCAGTCGTGTCTGACTCTGTGCGACCCCATAGACGGCAGCCACCAGGCTCCCCTGTCCCTGGGATTCTCCAGGCAAGAACTCTGGAGTGGGTTGCCATTTCCTTCTCCAATGCATGAAAGTGAAAGTGAAGTCGCTTAGTCGTGTCCGACTCTTAGCGACCCCATGGACTGTAGCCTACCAGGCTCCTCCATCCATGGGATTTTCCAGGCAAGAGTACTGGAGTGGAGTGCCATTGCCTTCTCCGTCTTTGCCACTAATCTCCCCATAACCGTCCTTCCAACTCTATCCTTCCTGCTTTCTCCTCCTGTTCCTTTCTCTAACTCTGTATTAGTTTACTAAATCTACTGTTACAAAGTACCATAAACTTGGTGATTTAAAAACAATTTTATTGTCTCACTGGTTTGGAAGCCAGAAGTCTGAAATCAAGGTGTTGGTAGGGCCATGCTTCTTCAGAAGGTTCTAGGGAAGAATCCTTCCTTGTCTCATTCTAGCTTCTTGTGGTTGCCAGCAATCCTTGGCATTTCTTGGCCTGCAGAAATATCACTCCAATCTTTGCCTACATGTTTATATGTTTTACTCTGTAGTTTCACATGGCAGTCTCCCCTTTGTGAATGCTCAAAATCTCCTTCTTCTTTTCCAGATACCAGTTATTGGTTTAGGGCCCACCCTAATCCAGTATGACCTCATCTTAACTTGCTTACTTTTGTAAAGACCGTATTACCAAATAAAAGTCACTCTGAGGTTCCAGAGAGATGTAAATTTTGTAGGAACACCATTCAACCCAGGAAAAACTTACCCTATTGTATAGTAAAAGTAGCACTGGCCTAAAAATTGGAATAGTCCTAGGTACTAATTCTGCCTGTGCTACTAATTTTATGGGTGGAGACTTTAGAATTCACAGGCAGAGGTTCAAATCTCAGTTGTCACTTAAACTCACTGAGCCTCAGTGTTTCCATCTGTAAACCAAGGATAATTATACCTATGTTTTAGGTTGGACTAAATAAGATCACACTTTTTAAGTGCTTGGCATAGCGCTTAGCACATTGTGGTGTTTAACAAATGCTGGTTTTCTACCCACATTCCTTAGTTTCTCCATGGTAAAATTATGAGGTTATTTTCAAAATTTTTCCAGCTTCAAAGTTATGATAGCTCCTTTAAATTGTTTCTTCATCATTCCTTGCCTGACCCATTTCTCTCTCATCTTTTCTTTTTGACAAATTAGCCTCTTCATTCCAGTGTTTTGTGCTCTTCCCCTTTCATTCTCTTCCTAATTCTCTTTTTCCCATTTTTATTCCTTGTGGATATTCATCTGCTTTGGCCAGTAACAGTCCCAGTTTATGCCTGTTGTACCAATGTAATTATTGATATTCATTCATAGTACTCCGACTTGGATCATGAGTTATATGGTCACCAGCTTAGAATATTTTCATAGTACTTGGACCTCCCTGTATCATTGCATGATCTACAATACATCATGTGTATTTTACTTTGTTTTGTGGGTTTGTTTCTTTGGCAGAATTGAGGGAAGCAATTGGGAAAGTTTTTCCATGTTTACCCAAAGTCTAGCAGGTATCTGGCTCATGGGAGCTGGTGCCCAGCAATGTTTGTTGGACATGTCAATGTCCTTGAAACCTTGCTTCTTTCTGTGTATAGCAGGTGCTCACTAAATAACCTTTAAATTGAAGTAGATTGCTGCCCTTTATGAAAGTGAAAAATGAACCCAATAGGAACACTATTCTTCTTTCTGCCTTCCTTTATTTGTTGTCATTAGCTTAGAGATCTCATTTTACTTCCAGATTTGTGACTCAAAAGAGCTAGCCTCACCCCTAGTGGTTTTGATTCTTTGAAAACTAAATTTATCCTTTTCACGACTCCAGTGGGTGCTGTGGTGACCTGCTTTCCAGTTGCTGTGTGCTTTAGGCAAGTGTGGTGGGGGTGGTTTAGTCGATAAATCATCTCTGACTCTTGTGACAATGTGAACCGTAGCCCGCCAGGCTCCTCCATCCATGGGATTTTCCAGGCAAGAATTCTGGAGTGGGTTGCCATTTCCTTCTCCACGGGATCTTCCCCACCCAGGGATTGAACCCTGGTCATTTCAGGCAGATTCTTTACTAACTGAGCTACCAGGGAATTCCCTTAGCCAAGTGTACCTCCATAATTAAAATCTTCCCACCAGCCTGGGTTCCTGAGGCTTTCTCTACTCTGTTGTCTGTTTCAGAAGCACTTTATCTGCCATCTTATTTCTAGCTTTGAGGGCACACCCTCTGCTGATTGCTTCATCTTGTGGCTGTGTCTGTATAAGAGAAATTAAGTGGATAATCAAATTAACAATGGGTTTAACTCAGCCTCAAAGCCACTTTGCCTGACACTTCTGTTGCTCAGTTCAGCACCCCACCCCAATTTTTTTATTTATGGGCTGGGATTTTCTATGCCATGGGAACATTTTCTGGGCCTTGGCATTTAGTTCAAATGGTAGAATACATTTCCCCTCTTCAGGAATTATGAATTCAAATCCACCTGGTTTGCTCTTTTATCTAATGGCTGAAAATCAGCACTTACTCAGCACTTACTCAGTTTTCAATAAACAATTATGGAGAATTTACTAAGTATGGTTAATGATACCAATAATTTTTGACTTTGGGAGTTCTGTAGAGACTGTGGAGGTGTGCTGCTCAAATCAACCTTCATGAGAACCTCCTGTTAGGAGTGTGGTTTGTTCATTGTCTCCAGCTTCAGCCTCTTTGGGACTATCCCCTACTCTCACACTGCCAGACCCCACTCCTCCTGGGCTCTTCGCAGCTAGTGACTGAGTGTGGCCATTTCTGCCCAACATAGAACCACCCTGCCATGGGTAATCTTTGCCTAAGGACTCCCAGTTGGCCTGACTTAGACTTTCTCAAAGCTGTTCTTTAGTCTGACCTTCCTATTATCCTGTCTTTTTTTCTTGTCTCTTTTTTCCCAAGAGTCAGACCTGCATCATGGTCTGCATCTGAAGACTCTCCCCATCAAGACTGCTGCCTCTTCTCTTAATTCTTCACAGGCATTTCTCCCAAGAAATATCCTGCATGACTCATTTCATCTTGACACCCTGCTTCTTGGAAGAATCAAGCCAACACAAAATCCCATCAAGTAATGTAGATGAAATGTGTGCACAAGTAATGCAGAATATCATCATTCCATTCCTCTCCAACACTAAGTGGTAGGATTAAAGTACAATAGGGACATACAATCTTAGATTTAAAAAAATGTATGTTTCGCATAGTATGTCATTTCCTTGAGGGCAAGGATGATGACAAATATAATTCTGTGTTCAGTTTACAGGACACATGACACGGGTGATTAAAAAAAGCATTTAACAGGAGAAAAATAATAGAAGAAGTAGCAATAATAATAGTAATTTGAAGGTTCCCTTTATGCCAGGCATTAGGTGCTTCATATAATTATTTTTAGTCCTCATAACAACCTCACAAAGAATATATTGTTGTCATGCTCATTTTGCACATGAGAAGAAATGAAAATATAGTAGTTGGATATATGGTTCAAGGTCAACCTGGAGCTAGTAAATGACCTTGCCAGGGTTTGGAGTCAGGGTCCTCTGAAGCCCTTAGGTTTCTCATGATATCCTTCTTAGTCCGAGGGGTGATCTTTAAACTTAGGCCAGACCTAAATCAACCTGGTAAGTTTGAGCAATATTCCTTCCTATGGTCTAGAGATAGGTTAGACTAGAGTCTTGGTCTATGAGTTATTTATTCTAAACATTTAGTGTGGTATTTTAAAGGAATTAGAAAAAATTTAAGATGTCTTTCTCCTTTCTTATTATATTTGTGATCTAGAGTCGTGGAGCAAGAGAGTAGCCAGACAGAAAGAAGCCAGACACAAAAGCTCATGTTATATGACTTCATCTGTATAAAAATGTCCAGGATAGGAAAATCTACAGTCATAATAGATCAGTGGTTGTCAGGAGCTGAAGGGAGACTAGGAAGTGACTGCTAAGGAGCTGGAGTTTCTTTTTTGGGTCATGAAATGTTCTGAAATTAGATGGTAGTGATAGTTGTACAACCCTTTGAATATATTAAAAACCATCGAATTATATATATAATTTAAAAGGGAAAATTTTTATGATATGAAATATCTCTAAAAAATTATACATACACACAGAAGACTCTCAGACTCTTCAAAAACTCATAACTGTTGAGTTAGATGAAGCTTCTCACATTATGAATTTTTTTTCTTAATTTCTCTTTCTGATAGTGAATAACACTTTGTTATTAGTGTATAGAAATGCAACATTTATGTTTAATGATCTTATATCTTACTTCACTGAACTCATTTATTCTAATAGTTTTTTGATGGAATCTTTAGAGTTAGCTATATGTAGTATCATGTCAGCTGCAAATAATAATTTTCTTCCCTTCCAATGTTGTTGGTGGTGTTCAGTTGCTCAGTCAAGTCCGATTCTTTGAGACCCAATGGACTGCGGCATGCCAGGTTTCCCTGTTCATCACCAGCTCCCAGATCTTGCTCAAACTCATATCCATTGAGTTGGTGATGCCATCCAACAATCTTGTCCTCTGTCGTCCCCTTCTTCTCCTGCCTTCAGTCTTTCCCAGCATCAGGTCTTTTCTAATGAGTCAGCTCTTTCCATCAGGTGGCCAAAATATTGGAGCTTCAGCATTAGTCCTTCCAATGAATATTCAGGACTGATTTCCTTTTGGATTGACTGGTTTGATCTCCTTGCAGTCCAAGGGACTTTCAAGAATCTTCTCGAACACCACAATTCAAAAGCATCAGTTCTTCGGCGCTCAGTCTTCTTTATGGTCTAACTCTCACATTCATACATAACTACTGGGAAAAGTGTAGATTTGCCTAGATGGACCTTTGTCAGCAAAGTAATGTCTCTGCTTTTTAACATGCTCTGTAGGTTTGTCTTAGCTTTTCTTCCAAGGAGCAAGCATCTTTTAATTTCATGGCTACAGTCACCATTCACAGTGATTCTGGAGCCCAAGAAAAGAAAATCACCGTTTCCATTGTTTCCCTATCTACTCGCCATGAGGTGATGGGACCGGATGCCACAATCTTAGTTTTTTCAATGTTGAGTTTTAAGCCAGCTTTTTCACTCTCCTTTTTCATCTTCATCAAGAGCCTCTTTAGTTCCTCTTCACTTTTTGCCATAAGGGTGCATATCTGAGGTTATTGATATTTCTCCTGGAAATCTTGATTCTAGTCTGTGCTTCTTCCAGCTTGGCATTTTGCATATGATGTACTCTGCATATAACTTAAGTAAGCAGGGTGACAATATACAGCCTTGACATATTCCTTTCCTGATTTGGAACCAGTCCTTTATTCCATGTCTGGTTCTAGCTGTTGCTTATTGACCTGCATACAGGTTTCACCAGGAGGCAGGTAAGGTGGTCTGGTGTACCCATCTCTTTAAGAATTTGCCACAGTTTGTTGTGAGTCACACGGTCAAAGGCGTTAGCATAGTCAATGAAGCAGAAGTAGATGCTTTTCTGGAATTCTCTTGCTTTTTCTATATCTAACGGTTGTTGGCAATTTAATCTCTGGTTCCTCTGCCTTTTCTAAATCCAACTTGAACATCTGGAAGTTCTCGGTTCACGTACTGTTGAAGCCTAGCTTGGAGAGTTTTGAGCCTTACTTTGCTAGCATGTAAAATGAGTGCAATTATGCAATAGTTTGAATATTGTATTTCTTGTCTGATTGCTGTAGCTAAGACTTCTAATGCATTTTTGAATAACAGTGGTGATAGTATCCTTGTATTTTTCCTGGTCTTAGAGGAAAAATTTTTCGCCACTGAGTATGATGTTAGCTGTGGACTTGTCACATACGGCCTTTATTATGTTGAGCTACATTTCCTCTATATCCACTTCACTTAAGGATTTTAATAGTGAATGGATGTTGGATTTTGTCAAGTGCTTTTTCTTAATCCATTGAAATGATCATGTGATTTTTATTCTTCATATTGGGTAAACCATATCCTTCAGATATCCTTCATATCTTCAATATGGTATGTCACATTGATTTTGCAGATATTGAACCATCTTTATTTCTTGGAATATGTTCCATATGATCATTATATATTATGTACTGTTGATGTTGGTTTGATAATATTTTCTGTTTATCAAGTATGTAGAATGTAATCTCCTTTTTTTTTAATAGTGTCTTTGTCTGGTTTTGATATCAGGGTGATACTGGCTTTTAGAATGAGTTTGGAAGTGTTCCTTCCACTCCAATTTTTTGGAGCAGTTTAAGAAGGAAAGGTATTAACTCAACTTTAAATGTGTAGCAGAATTCTCCTGTGAAGCTGTCTAGTCTTGTACTTTTGTTTGTTGGAAAATTTTTTTTCATTACTTGTCATCAATCTGTTCAGATTTTCGATTTCTTTCTGATTCAGTCTTGGAAGATTGTATGTTTCTAGGAGTGTATGTATCTATCCATTTCTTCTAGGTTGTTCAATTTGTTGGCAAATAATTGTTTATAGTGGTCTCTTAAGATTCTTTGCATTTCTGTGGTATTGGTTGAAATGTCTCTCTTCTCATTTTTTATTTTACTGATTTGGGACCTCTCTTTTCTTGATGACTAAATGTTTGTCAGCTTTGTTTATCTCTTTAAAGAACCAGCTCTTTGTTTCTTTGATCTTTTATATTGTTTTCAGTCTCTATTTCATTTATTTATGCTCTGATCTTTATTATTTCTTTCCTTTTACCAACATTGGGCTTTTCTTGTTCTTTTTCTAGTTTCTTTAGGTATAAATTTTTAGGTTATTTATTTGAAAATATTCTTATTTTTTGAGGTAGGCCTATATCACTATGAGCTTTCCTTTTAGAACTGCTTTGCTGCATCCAAGAGATTTCAAAACACTGTGTTTTCATTTTCATTTAGCTCCAAGTATTTTTTGATGTAGGGCTTCCCCAGTGGCTCAGTGGTAAAGAATCAGCCTGCAGTGCAGGAGCTGCAGTTTTGATACCTTGGTCGGATAGATCCCCTAGAGAAGGGCATGGCAACCCACTCTAGTATTCTTGCCTGGAGAATCCCATGGACAAAGGAGCCTGGCAAGCTACGGTCCATAGGGTCACAAAGAGTCAGACATGACTGAAGTGAGTTAGCATCCATGCACACATTTTTTGGATTTCTTCACTGATCACTGCTTGTTCAGTATATTGTTTAGCCTCCATGTGTTTGAGTGTTTTCCAGTTTTTTCTTGTTGACTTCAATGTTTGATATGATTTCAGTCTTCTTAAGATTACTGAGAGTTGTTTTATGGCTAGCATGTGGTCTATCCCATGGAATGTTCCATGTGAACTTGAAAAGAATGAACATACTTCTGCTTTTGGATGGAATGTTCTCTACATATCTATTAGAGTTCTTGAGTCTAAGGTATTGTTTAAGGTTAATATTTCCTTGTTGGTTTTCTGTCCATTGATGTAAGTGGGCTATTAAAATCCTCACTAGTGTTGTTATTGTCAATTTCTCCCTTTATGTCTGTTAATGTTTGCTTTATGTAATTAGACTCTCCTATGTTGGCTAAATGGAGAAGGCAATGGCAAGCCACTTCAGTACTCTTGCCTAGAAAATCCCATGGACAGAGGAGCCTTGTTGGGCTACAGTCCATGGGGTCGCTACTAGTCGGACAAGACTGAGCAACTTCACTTTCACTTTTCACTTTCACACATTGGAGAAGGAAATGGCAACCAACTCCAGTGTTCTTGCCTGGAGAATCCCAGGGATGGGAGAGCCTGGTGGGCTGCCGTCTATGGGGTCGCACAGAGTCGGACACGGCTGAAGTGACTTAGCAGCAGCAGTATGTTGGCTAAATATGTATTCTTGAGTGTTTCATCCTCTTCTTGGATTGATCTCTGAATCGTTATGTCCTTTATCTCTTGTTATAGTCTTTAAATTCTGTTTTGTCTGACATGAGAATTACTACTCTAGCTTTCTCTTTCTTTCCAATTGCATGGAGTAATTTTTCTATCTGCTTACTTTCAGTCTCTGTGTGTCTTTTAGATCTTATAGGCTGCATATATATAGGTCTTGGTTTTTTTGCATCCGTTCAGCCACTCTATATCTTTTCATTGGGGCATTAGGTCCATTACATTTAAAGTAATTATTGATAGGTTTGTTCGTTTGCCATTTTCTTACTTCTGGCTGCTTTTCTAGTTCTTCTGTTTTCCTTTCTTCTTTAAGTCTCTTCCCTATAGTTTAAGATTTTCTTAAGTATTATATTTACATTTCTTTATCTTTTTTGGGGAGTACTTATTATAGGTTTTTGGTTTGTGGTTAACGTGGGATTCACATCTATCTATCTATCTATGACTCTATATATTCCTTCTAGTGCTTGTTTAAGCTGAGGTTCAAATATATTTTAGAAGGACTTCATTTTCCCTCCTCAAGCCCTAGGTTTCTTACTTTGGATGTTATGTTTTACATCTTTTTACTTTGTGTATCCATTAACTACTTACTGTAAAGTTGATTTATGATTTTGTCTTTTAATCTTCACGTTGGCTTTTTAATTGGTTGATCCACTGCATTTACCATATATTTATCTTTACCAGTGAGATTTTTTTCTTTCATACATTTTTTCATTTCTAGTTATGACCTTTTCTTTTCCCTTTAACATCCTTGTAAGACCAGTAATGCAGTTTTATCATTTTTGTTTCGGAAACTCTTTCTCCCTCAATTGGAATGATAGCCTTACTCTGTTGTAACTTTTTTTCATTTCAGCACTTTAGATACATTATGCTATTCCCTTATGGCATGCAATTTCTACTTTAAAAGCAGCTAATAGCCTTACAAAGCTTCCCTTGTATGTGATTCACTTTTCTTCTCTTGCTGCCTTTCAAATTTTCTCTTTAAAATTTTCCATTTTAATTCTGAAATGCCTTGGTGTGGGTTTCTTTGGGTTCATTTCGCTTGGTATTCTCTATGATTTCTGGACCTGGATATTTTGTTTCCTTCTTCAGTTTAGGGAAGTTTTCAGCCACTTTTTTGGAGCTGCACCACATGACTTGTGTGATCTTAGTTCCCCTACCAGGGATTGAACCTGGGCCACATAAAAGTGAAAGTGCTAAGTCCTAATCACTGGACTACCAGGGAATTCTCATCAGCCACTATTTCTTCAAATAATTTTCTGGCCCTTTCTCTCTTCTCTTCCTGGGACTCCTATAATACAAATATTAGCATACTTGATGTTGTCATGAGTTTCTGAAAGTATTTTCTTTTAAAATCTTTTTCTTTTTATTGTTTTTATTGGATGATTCCCATTCTATCTTCCAGGTTACTTATACATTCTTATGTAGCATATGATCTCCTGTCAATTCCCTCTAGTGTATTTTTTTAAAAATTACATTTCTGTATTCTTCAGATCTGGTTGATTCTTTTCTCTATTTTCTAATTCTTTGTTGAAGTTTTCACCGTGCACTTTCATTTTTTTCCCCAAGTTCTGTAGATCTTTATGACTGTGGCTTTGAAGTCTTTATCATGTAAATGACTTATCTCTGTTTCATTAGGCTTTTTTCCGCTGGGTGTTTTTGTCTTTTCTTTTAGAATAAACTCCTCTAGTTCCTCATTTTGTTTGATTTTCTGTGGTTGCTTCTATGAATTAGGTGAAATAGTTACCTCCTTTGGTCTTGAAGATGTAGTGTTGGGTTGGAGCATTCCCTATGTAGATTGTATGTGCTGGGGTCACTTTGGCAGGCCAACTGGGGCTAAAGCAAGCATGGGTGAGGGGGAGAGTTGCAGGGTGCACTGGGTTGGATCAGGGTTACCTTGGTTGAATGGCTAAAAATGGAGCAGGTTCAGGTTAGAACTTTCCTAAGGCAGGTCAAAACTACTGTCCTGGTGGGATGGCTGGAGCTGCACAGTATACGCCTGGGCTGCTGCCTTGGAGGGTCAGCTGGCATTGGAATGGGTGTAGGGCAGGAGCATGTTGGGGTGGTGGCTTTGGTGAACTAGCTAGAGTGCCAGACTTTACAAACTCCAACCTGAGCTAGAGCTCACAGAGAATGAGTGTGAGACCTTTAAAAGCAGAGTCTAGATTTCCTTCAGCTCTCTGACCCTCCCAGACTTAAGCCCTATTGTTTTTCAAAGTCAGTTTTATGGGCTCATCTTCCCAGTGCTTGTCCCCAGAGCTGAGGTACCCAATGTGGGACTTGAACCCTTTGCTCCTTAGGGAGTATCTTTGCATTTGTGACATCTCCTTCTGCTTGTGGGTCACTGTGCTGGGGTTTGGGTCCTGACTAGATTACGGGTCTTCCCTTTCTACCTATGGTGATAAAGAAAAACCCATTGTTTTTCTTTGTATCCTTAACTGTAGATGAGCTGTTCTGCTAGTCTTCACGTCTTTTTCAGAGAGAGAGTTTTTCTAGAAGCAATTGTTTTCTAGAAGTAATTAATTGACAGTAATTCTGTCAAAGTAATTGTCTAAATGTAAAAGTTTTGGTGTCTGTGGAGGAGATGAACTCAGGGTCTTCCTGTTCTGCTGTCTTGATCCTGCCTCCTGATTCTTGATCCTTATCTTGTCTTCTGAGAAGCTGAATGGACTTTAGTCTAAAATGTGTGCATACAATCCATGCTTTTAGACTTCTTTTCAAGATTTCAATGTTCTCTATTTGGATGTGGGTGTCTGAACCAAATGGTCAGTCAAATTCTCGACTCTGGGTTTGGTCCTGGATCTAGTTGTCAGCCTCAGATGATGTCTCAGTGACTATGACAAACAAGATTACCCAGGCGAGACTCCTGTTTTCATAGGTGGATCTTGAGCAATTTCTGTCCCAGGTGCCTGGCAGGAACATTGATTAAGACATCCTTGCAAGTCTATTTGGAACCCAGGAGATTGTGCTGACTGCCAACACTATACACTCATTTGGCTCCCATGGGTGTGGGAACTTCATGTTCTTGGCAGAGGACAGAGAAGCTTTGATTTTCCCTACAAGTCCCTCCTGCCACTAAGTGCAGGGTGCCTCTGCAGGGATGGGTTCCAGGTGGGGAGCTTTTCCTTCCATGTTCCACTTTTAACTATGGCAACCAGTTGTTGTAGGGCTCTGAAGGAGTTTTTATCTCAATTTTTCTAGCTGTAGAGTGAGATTAATGAGAGTAGATCAGGTGTTGCGCTGATATGGGAAGAGTTTGAAAGAACCTTATGAATCATTATGTCCCACACAGATTTAGAGACAGTAAATGATAGTTCATGGCACAGCTGGGACTGAATCCAGGTCTCTAGACTCCCAGTCTAGGATTCTTCCTGTCTTGCTTTGACCTCTCCTAAGTAACTGTGTTCAGAAAAGTGGAAGCCAAAATAAATAGAGCATGGGTTGATTTATGAACTCAGAATCTTATGCTTTGCTCTATTATATATGCAGCAACTTTCCAAACTGGTCTTTGTGTTTCCTTCCTCTATCTTTCTCTTTAGGCTATATTTTAGCCATTTTGGGGATAAGTTTTCAAATATTTCTGAGGTAGAACCTCAGAATTCAGCTTATTTTAACTGCAATCTATTTCACATTTTTGAGTATATTTTCAGCATTATGGAGGTATTTGGTGGGTAAAAGATGAATAAGACCTAGCATCTGACCTGGAAGCATGTACAGTCTAGAAGAGCAAACAAGCATAAATATAACACAGAATGATAGTTGCTGTAATAGAAATCTACCTAAAGTATTTAGAGAAAATGTGCTGACTGAGTAACTGCAGGGAATGGATCTTGGAAGGCAAGGAGATGGAAACTAAGTTGGAATTTGAATAAAAGCAGCAATTGGAATTGAAAAATTAACTAACTTTTTAAAAATTGAAATATAATTGATATACAGTATTGGTGATGGACAGGGAGGCCTGGCGTGCTGTGATTCATGGGGTCGCGGAGAGTCGGACACGACTGAGCGACTGAACTGAACTGAACTGAACTGATTGTGCTAATTTCAAGTGTACAGCAAAGTGATTTGGTTATATATATATATATATATATATATATATATAATTTTAAAAATTCTTTTTTCAAATTTTAAAAATTAAAAAAAATTTAAATCACTTTGCTGTATATTTGAAACTTTCATAACATTGTTACTCAACTATACTCCAATATAAAATAAAAAGTTTTTAAGAAATTGAAGAAAAAACTTGATTAAGAATGAAAAAAATACTTTTCCATTTTAGGTTGTTATGAGATATTGAATATATTTCCCTATGCTAAATAGTAACTCTTTGTTATCTACCTATTTTATATATGGTAATGTGTATCTGTTAATCCCATACTCATAATTTATCCCTGCTTCCCCTTTGGTAACCAAGTTTGTTTTCTGTGCCTGTGAGTCTGATTCTGTTTCATAAATAAGTTTATTTGTACTATTTTTTAGTTTCCGTGTATTAGTGATATCATATGGTATTTGTTACTGACTTGCTTTTTAATTCATGCTTCTACTTAGGTACTACCTTGTTTAGCATAACAAAAATTATATTGCAAATGCTTCCAAAAGATAACATCCAGACTGGTACAAGTTGGAACTTAGGCTGCTTGCAGAACAACTCACTGGGAAAGTTTAGGACTTGGCTCAGATACTGTTTAAGTAACACACCATTATTTTTTAAATTTTTATTTATTTTTTAATTGAAGGGTAATTGCTTTACATAATTTTGTTGTTTTCTGTCAAACATCAACATGAATCAGCCATGTCCCCTCTCTCTTTAACCTCCCTCCCATCTCCCTCCCCATCCCACCCCTCTAGGTTGATACAAAGCACCTGTCTGAGTTCCCTTAGACATACAGCAAATTCCCATTGACTATCTATTTTACATATGGTAATGTAAGTTTCCATGTCACTCTCTCCATGCATCTCACCCTCTCCTCCCCTCTCCCCACGTCCATAAGTCTATTCTCTATGTCTCTCCATTGCTGCATTGCAAATAAATTCATCAGTATCATCTTTCTAGTTTCCATATATATGTGTTAGTGTACGATATTTACCTTTCTCTTTCTGACTGGCTTCACTCTGTATAATAGGCTCTAGGTTCGTCCACCTCACTAGAACTGACTCAAATGCGTTCTTTAGTTGGCTGAGTAATATTCCATTGTGTATATGGACCACAGCTTTTTATCCATTCATCTGTCAATGGACATCTAGGTTGCTTCCATGTTCTAGCTATTGTAAATAGTGCTGCAACATGGGGGTACCCGTGTCTTCTTCAATTTTGGAGTAGCACACCATTATTGATGAAGCTAACGACAAGCACTGCTGTCCCTACAGCCAGAAAACAGATAGATATGGCTCTTAAGGTTAAATCAGTAACATTTGTTAATATTTTTTGAGCATTTATTGTGTGTTGTACTTTGTGCCTGTTACAAGCACTATATTATTTAATTCTTACACTAATGATATAAAGCAGGCACCAGTATTTTTTACAGGTGAGAAAACAAAAGCTCAGAGAAGTAAAGAAGTAATTTTGCCCAAGGTCAGAGAGTAGAAAGTAGTGAGCCAGAATTTGAACTCAGGAGTGTCTCATTCCAGGGACTGAACGCTTAACTCATGTGTGTGTGTGCTCAGTTGTGTCCAACTCTTTGCTACCCCATAGACTGTAGTCTGCCAGACTTCTCTGTTCATGGAATTTTCCAGGCAAGAATACTAGAGTGGGTTGCCATTTCCTACTCCAGGGGTTCTTCCTGACCCAGAGATCAAACCTGTGTCTCTTTAATCTCCTGCACTGGCAGGTGGATTCTTGACAACTGCACCACCTCAGGGTTGTGTCAATTTCCATCCCTCTAGCAATACATGAGATGCAACTTGCTTTCCTATGACAATACATAGAAATTTGCTACATTCTTTGTCACACCTTCTTGGTCCCCCACAGAATGGCTGCCCCATAGTTTAGGTAATCTCTTATTGGTCGACATTTATTTTATTTCCAGATTTTCAGTATTACAAACAATCTATCCTTGAACATTTCATGTGTCAGTTTCTGAATCTCCTTCTAGGAAATACCTACAAATGGAAACCCTGCTTCAAAGGCTGCTGCTGCTGCTAAGTCGCTATGCACGTGTAATTTTTGCCACTCTGACAGATGAAAATGAAAACAGCCTTTGAATGTTTATTTTTTCTGATACTGTATCTTCACATACTTACTGCCTGAAAGGAGTAGTCATTAAGAGCAAAGTCCTGGAATGAGATTGTCTGGATGTGTCCCCAGTGTTCTCATTTGATGACTCTTTGTGAGGAGCCAACCAAGGGCAGATTACTTAACTCTCTCTGCCTCACAGGGCTGTTAGGAGAGTTTCATGGGCTAATACTTGCAAGGTGCTTCTACCATAATTTATGTGATTCTCCTAATTAATTTAATTTCACTGGAGAGAATGTGTATTTAGACAGTATATGTCCTGCTATTCAGTTATGTGGTGACTCCTCTCATCTTTTCAGTTCCTTTTTAAATGTGCTTTACTTTTCTTTATTTATACTGTTCACATTTCTTTAACCTTCAGTTCAGTTCAGTTCAGTCACTCAGTCATGTTCGACTCTTTGTGACCCCATGAATTACAGCACGCCAGGCCTCCCTGTCCATCACCAACTCCCGGAGTTCACTCAAACTCATGTCCACAGAGTCGGTGATGCCATCCAGCCATCTCATCCTCTGTCGTCCCCTTCTCCTCCTGTCCCCAATCCCTCCCAGCATCAGAGTCTTTTCCAGTAAGTCAACTCTTCACATGAGGTGGCCAAAGTATTGGAGTTTCAGCTTTAGCATCAGTCCTTCCAATGAACACCCAGGACTGATCTCCTTTAGAATGGACTGGTTGGATCTCCTTGCAGTCCAAGGGACTCTCAAGAGTCTTCTCCAGTACCGCAGTTCAAAAGCATCAATTCTTCGTCGCTCAGCTTTCTTCACAGTCCAACTCTCATATCCATACATGACCACGGGAAAAACCATAGCCTTGACTAGACGGACCTTGGTTGGCAAAGTAATGTCTCTGCTTTTTAATATACTTTCTAGATTGGTCATAACTTTCCTTCCCAGGAGTAAGCGTCTTTTAATTTCATGGCTTGCAATCAGCATCCGCAGTGATTTTGGAGCCCCAAAAAATAAAGTCTGACACTGTTTCTCCATCTATTTCCCATGAAGTGATGGGACCAGATGCCATGATCTTTGTTTTCTGAATGTTGAGCTTCAATCCAACCTTTTCACTCTCCTCTTTCACTTTCATCAAAAGACTTTTGAGTTCCTCTTCACTTTCTGCCATAAGGGTGGTGTCATCTGCATATCTGAGGTTATTGATATTTCTCCCGGCAATCTTGATTCCAGCCTGTGCTTCTTCCAGCCCAGCGATCCTCTTTAACCTTTCTCCTAAGCTTTTCTGATTACCAAAGAGAGTCGAACACATGATAGTTAAAGAAGAAATAATTTTAAATAAATTAATAAACATTCCTGATATTTAGTTGAGTCATTTTGTTGAGAGTTTATACAATGTTACAGATTTCAGGTTACTTTTATTGTTACATTATATCCCAGCACTAGAGCCCACTATCAGTATAATTAGGTCTGAATTCTAATCCTAGTTCTGATTTTAATTAGTTTTTTAATGAGTTTTTTGACTATATCCTTTCACCCTTCTGGGCTGTTTCCTTAGGAGAAGTAAGGGAATTAGACTATGCTATTTTAAGCTCTCTTCTTACCCTAACATTTTATTATTCTTTATATTCAAAAGACCTAATCGCCAGAGAGCCTGACCTGTAGGTTGGGGTCAAGTTACACAGTAAAGAATCTGCCTGCAATGTGGGAGACATGGTTTGATCCCTGGGTTGGGAAGATCTGGAGAAGGGAATGGCAGTTCACTCCACTATTCCTGCCCGGGAAATCCCATGGACAGAGGAGCCTGGTAGGCTATGGTCCATGGGATCGCAAAGAACTGGACAGGAGTGAGTGGCTAACGCTAACAGTATCAGAAGTTCTTTAGAAGGAAATCCTATGATTGTAGGGTACAGTGAATAAGAGATTAAAAACTCACCTTCCCCACAATGCTCCCTAATAGTATGTGTACTTTTTTTGGGAAGATGATTCCTTATTTTCTTCCACAAATTCATGACATACCTCAGAGAGCTAGTTCAAAGCCCTTCTCTGGAAGTGAAGTGAAAATTGCTCAGTAGTGACTCTTTGTGACCCCATGGACTATACAGTCCGTGGAATTCTCCAGGTCAGAATACTGGAGTGGATAACTGTTCCCTTCTCCAGGTGATCTTTCCAACCCAGGGATCAAACCTGGGTCTCCCACATTGCAGGTGGATTCTTTACCATCTGAGCCACAAGGAAAGCCTTCTCTGGAAGGCACTTTCTTATTGGCCTCCTTTGATGTGGCAAATGCCATACTGAGGGAAGAAATTCACTGTACAGATTCCCAAACAATAAGAGTGTTGAAATTCATCGCTGTGGGGGAAGATATAGACTTTGATAGAGTTTCAGTCACAGGAAAAACTTGGAGGAGGCTGGAAATAAAATGCCACACTGTATGAAACTTGGGCCAATGACCTTTTTCTGGGGTTAGTTGGTCTGATAGCTACAAATATTAAGTTAACTCAAACTGAATTGAGCAAATGATCTCTAATAAAACTGGCACACTGGAACATCCTCAGATTACATTTATAATTTTGTTTGGATCTGTAAATGGCTACTGTGTAGGGACTGTGGTAGAGAGGCATATAGGAGGAAGAACTCTGGAGAGTAGTGATGAGTCAAGGATGTGACCCCAAGGTATATCTCCTACTTCGGAAGTAAAACCTTTGTGTCCCTGGGGAGGAGCAGCAGAGTTAGTTTCTCTGAAGCTGGGATGTGTTTGGTTTGGCATTTGCCCTGGGCTGTTATATTCTCTCTCCAGAGTGGTCTTGAAGCTAGGAAGCTGAACAGATGGTAAGGACCCAGTAAGGTGTCTGAGAGACGGAGGGAATGAAAAACAGAGCTAATAGAGCAAATAGGACAGGCAAGATGAGTCTGGAAAGACAAGCCACACCTGCTGAGATGACAGGAGAATGAGGAAATAAGAAAACAGCCTGTTGGGTGGGACCCACATACTTTTCAATCAACTATACAGATGCTTTTCTTGGAGTGGAGACTAGGTGTTATCTAGTTAGTCAAGTTTTAACTGCAAGCTTGACTTTCTCACTCCTGCTCATAATTTCCCCTCCCCCATTTATTCAATAAAACACTTCACATTTATACACCATCAGAAATATATTGTTTAGTAGGATAGAGTCTGATCTTAAAAAGTTTACAGCCATATATTCAACCAACCAGAGCAGTATATAATTCTGCTTGTTCTCATCTTTGCTTTCCAAACCCCACAACCTTGTTTATTTATTAAGCAAACTCTCATGTGTGTTGTGCCATGTTTCAGGTAGTTTTCCAGGCATTACAGATGACTGCACATTTCATGTTCATAAAAACCCTATGGGGTAGGGGCTGTTACTATTCTCATTTTATCTATAAGAAAACTGCGGGCATGGATGTTAAATAACTCTCCCAAAGTCATATAGCTAGTAAGTGGCAGAGCTGAGATTTGAACCAGTGACTCTGGCTCCAGAGTCTATGGTCTTAACAATTTTACCACATTGCCTGGTCTTGATTTTGAATTGGTAGTTGTTTACAAAAAAGAAAAATATTTGAATGATGAACACAGGATCTAATTTTAACCAATTTCCTGTTGGAGAGGAAAAGAGTTCATTTTCTTTTTTAAAATAAGAGCCAAAAAAAAAAAAAAAGAGTCGTTTGCTTCTAAGTCATTTTAGAACCTACATCATTTTTTCACTGTGCAAGAAATGACTTGAGAGAATAGGGTGCAATGAGGGAATGATTTAACTGTCCATTAGGGTTTCTTCCAAAGCTCAGGCTATTTCTATGAAGCCAAAAGAAAAAAGGCTTTCCTCGTGTTCACCGGGTCCAAAGCGATCGCCAAATCTGCTACCCTCCAGGTGGGTCTGCTCTTTTACTTATTAAACAGCTGCTGATGGGATTCCATTTATGTGCTGTTCCTGGGCTGGATGAGATGGACATCCATGGAAATGCACGCGTGACATCTGCATTAATGAACTTAAAATTTAAAGAAGGAGACTAAACCCACACATACCATCTTTAAACAACCTTCACAAATCTAGCAGCATGTGAGCAATCACTCAAATAAAGATTTCAGGGGTGAAGATCAGTGGGGAAACTTTATGGAAAGGCTGACTTTGGTTAGATGGGGAGATGTCATATTGAACCTATATACCTCTGCAGATTCTCTTAGTCTTCTCTGGTTCAAAGGCTTTGACCTTTTCCATCCATCTGCTCTGCCTCAGCGGGGAGCCTGACAAAGCCTGTGGTCTTTGACATTCTACCACCCAAGACTGGCCAGTTGCATGCCTGGACTCTCTGGTTCCTTCCACACTTTGAGAGTTGCATGATACATCATACTACTAAGCATGGGCTCTATCTGCCTAACCAGCTCTTCAGGGGTCCAGAAGACACAGCCTAGAAGAGAGCTGTCTTGGGCAAAGAGCAATAAGAGCTGGAAAGAATTTGGGCAGGTAAGTACTCTTTCCTTTACATCCTTCAATGAATTCATCCAGGACAGTTGGAGACATTCTGGGTAGCTGAGTAGGTGACCTGCTAAGTGACTGAGATTCTTCAAGCTCATAGTGAAGTAGAGGCCATTGCTGTTATGTTATCTTTTATTGCATGTCATCATTCCCTGTGTCCCTTTCTTTTTCCTTCACTCTTGTCCCACAATTGCATTTCCCTAAAGAAATATCCCATAATTTTTGCCACAGTTTCTGTTTTCTAGAAGTTTTGGAGTAAGACAGAAGAGATGAAAATCTTGTAGAGTATAGGATATACAAAGGAATGATCTGGATTGAGAACATTTATGTTGGGAATAGCCATGGTCAAATTTTAGAGGGCCATGATGAGAGACATAGAGATTCTTGGAAAGCTTTTGAACAGAGGAGTGCCATAGTGGAAGCTGGGGTATAGGAAGGTAGATCAGTTCAATTCAGTCACTCAGTTGTGTCCGACTCTTTGCGACCCCATGGACTGCAGCATGCCAGGCCTCCCTGTCCATCACCAACTCCTGGAGTTTACTCAGACTCATGTCCATTGAGTCAGTGATGTTATCCAACCATCTCATCGTCTGTCGTCCCCTTCTCCTCCCACCTTCAATCTTTCCCAGCATCAAGGTCTTCTCCAATGGGTCAGTTCTTCATATCAGGTGGCCAAAGTATTGGAGTTTCAGCTTCAGGATCAGTCCTTCCAATGAATATTGAGGACTGATCTCCTTGAGGATGGACTGGTTGGATCTCCTTGCAGTCCAAGGGACTCTCAAGAGTCTTCTCCAACAGAACGCTTCAAAGGCATCAATTCTTTGGCGCTCAGCTTTCTTCATAGTTCAGCTCTCACATCCATACGAGTGATGGGGCACTACTGGAAAAAACCATGAAGGTAGATCAGGTTGAAATAAAAACTGGGGTGGTGGAGGTGGGGAGAAGAAGACGATTTATGATTTAAATGTGAGGATGAATATAGGACCACGCTGTAGAAATTAAATGGTGGATGAGGAACCTTAGGAAGGCTTTTTAAGCTATCTTAGTAAAATAGGAAGTCATTCACTAGACATGAGTAAGAGGAAGGTACAATGAGAAGATTAAAGGAGTGGGGAATGCCAGTGAGTGTGACACTCCTGAGGTCATGCTACTGAGCAGCCGTGGTTCAGTCTGGGTCATAATGCTTTATGCTGAGCCTGGCTATGTGGCTGTAGTTCTTCCTGCTCTCTACCAATATGCTTCTAGGGCCCATGTGGGAATTCTCATTTCATGATGAGTTTGTCTACTATAAAAAGAAATTGCCAGGCTCTTGTCCGCATTCCACTGCGCTGGGAGGGGCAGGAGCCCTAGCTCGAGCTAGAAATAAACCCCATTCTTGCTTAATAAACAAATGGGACCTAATTAAAATCAAAAGCTTCTGCACAGCAAAGGAAACTATAAGCAAGGTGAAAAGACAGCCTTCAGAATGGGAGAAAATAATAGCAAATGAAGCAACTGATAAAGGATTAATCTCCAAAATATACAAGCAGCTCCTGCAGCTCAATTCCAGAAAAATAAATGACCCAATCAAAAAATGGGCCAAAGAAGTAAACAGACATTTCTCCAAAGAAGACATAAACATGGCTAACAAACACATGAAAAAATGCTCAACATCCCTCATAATCAGAGAGATGCAAATCAAAACCACAATGAGATACCATTTCACACCAGTCAGAATGGCTGCTATCCAAAAGTCTACATGCAATAAATGCTGGAGAGGATGTGGAGAGAAAGGAACCCTCTTACACTGCTGGTGGGAATGCAAACTAGTACAGCCACTATGGAGAACAGTGTGGAGATTCCTCAAAAAACTGGAAATAGAACTGCCATATGATCCAGCAATTGCACTCCTGGGCATACACACCGAGGAAACCAGAATTGAAAGAGACACATGTACTCCAATATTCAATGCAGCACTGTTTATAATAGCCAGGACATGGAAGCAACCTAGATGTCCATCTGCAGATGAATGGATAAGAAAGCTTTGGTACATATACGCAATGGAGTATTATTCAGCCATTAAAAAGAATACATTTGAATCAGTTCTAATGAGGTGGATGAAACTGGAGCCTATTATACAGAGTGAAGTAAGCCAGAAAGAAAAACACCAACACAGCATACTAATGCATATATATGGAATTTAGAAAGATGCAAATGATAACCCTGTATACGAGACAGCAAAAGAGACACAGATGTATAGATCAGTCTTTGGGACTCTGTGGGAGAGGGTGAGGGTGGGATGATTTGGGAGAATGGCATTGAAACACGTATGTTGTCATATGTGAAATGAATCACTAGTTCAGGGTCAATGCATGTTGTAGGATGCTCGGGGCTGGCATGTGGGGATGACCCAGAGGGAGGATAAAGGGAGGAGGGAGGTGGGAGGGGGGTTCAGGAGGGGGAACTTATGTAAACCCGGGGCGAATTCATGTCAATGTATGGCAAAACCAACCAATATAATATTGTAAAATAATTTGCCTCCAATAAAAAATTAATTAAAAAAAAAAAAAGAAATTGCCAGAGTACTGATGAGATACTTACATTGTCTATTCAGTATATATCTTGTTAACTATGTTTTGTTAATTTTGTAAATTAATTTGTTAACAGGTTAATATGTTAAAATTTTGCTAATTAAAATTACTACTATGGAAATTGTTCTTTACAGTACTTTTTAAAGAACAAAGAGATGAACCCTGTGGTTGTATATCAGTTGGCTCTTCTTGTAAAGCCAGAGTAACCACACAGCACTCATGTAGTCATGACTTTTGTCTAGATCTTGCAGTTCATGAGAAGTCAGAAGTGGGTGGAGCAAGCCATGTATTCATTCTGGATCTGAATTGCAAATGCGTAAGCTCCATTTTATTAATTTTGTGTAATCCTCAGCTACATTTAAAAAGACTTCTGAATACTTTTTGAATTGTCACCTACTTTATAAATTGGCCAGTAATTGAACACTTGAGTTTGTAATGAAGTTCCTGTGTCCAGGATAGTTTGTTTGCCTGGAAGAGAGAATAATTAATATTGCAAAGCATTTCTTGAGTACAGTTTATATGCTGAGGCAGGCAGGCAGAGGTCAACTATAAACCAAGGGAGATAATATAGCTACCCAGACTCTGAGGTAAGGCTAGCGAAGAATCTTTAAGTTAAACAAAAAAACCTGAAAACATGAAGTTTTTGATTTGTTGTGCATGATATTATGGTTTCCAGGGACTTGAAGTGTTGTCTGGCTGGTGACTCAGGAGTCTGCTTTTGACTCAGTTAGTCTGTCTTTCCGTGGTGGCACAGGTACCAAAGCACATCCTTTTTCAAGGGGTGGTATTCCAGTAGAGGTGCCCTATTTGTCTTTATGTTAAAGTGGTGATCATCATGCTTATGATAGGATCTCATTTCCTTTGAGCACACAAAATCTATCTTGCAGAGATCAAGCCTGATCCAGAGGTGAGTGTCTCAGCTGCTTTTTTGTCTGAGTTTATTGGTAGAGTCAGCTGCTTGTCGTCAGTAACCAACTGGTTTCAGTTTCATCACAGGAAGATGTGAGCCAGAAACAGCATTTAGAAATCAACCAAGGGCTTATGGGAATCTGACCAGTGTCATAGGTAGAAGGCTGAATAGTGCTGAGGAAGTTTCAGAAATGGGGGGGAATTTAAAAAGTGGAGGGAGTGTCACATTTTGAAGTGATGGGGGAGGGGCAAAAAGAACCAAACCATCTCGACAAGCAAGTGTTAGTACAAGGAACACATGGAGGAAAGCTGAAGAAGACACAGACTTAAAAAAAAAACAAAAAACCAACTGTTATCCTTAGGGGTGCTATGAGTTAGCTCTATTAACCACCAAGATCCTTATACCAGAAGATTTGAGCACTGCTTCAAACATTGCTACGAGATCATGGAAACTCTCTTGGCTTACTTTCTGTCAAATCATTTCCAGTCTTTCTACACATGAACTTACCTCGGTCCCCAGATGTGCTTGACTGTCTTCCCTTGTCTGGGCTCGGTGACATTTTGCTTTGGTCTGTTTATTGTGGTTCTGACCTATTAGCCTCACACAATGTCACCTGCAATATATGTCTGTTGGCATCATGTGTCTTGTTCATAGGTTTGATGTTTCCTATATATGAGCTGTCCATTCCTCAGGACACAGATGTCCAGTATTTATTGCTCTAACTGGCCTGTTAAGAAAATTCTCTTTCTGTGGAAAAAAACAAAAACAAAAAAAAACCAAAGTAAAACAGAACTTGACCAACAAACTAATTAATCAGCCCATCCCCCCAAATCCCCAAAGATTCTCATGTCTGGAGAGTAATTGCAGGGACCCCAAAGCAAGCTGCCTGGATTCCCAAGGCAAATGCCCACTGAGCGACTGAACTGAACTGATAATGATTTAAAATTTAGAGTTCAAAACTGTTATGTTTGCAGCAACCTAATATATATATAGCAAAAAGAACTATACTCAATATTTTGTAATTACCTATATAGAAAATAATCTGAAAAATGTATATAACTAAATCACTTTGCTTAGCTCTGAACCTAACACAGTATTGCCAATCAACTATATGTCAATTACAAAAGTTTTCTCAATTTGCTCCTAATTTTATATTTCTAAGTCTGGAATTGATAGATTATCTTTTAGTCTCTATATACATTTAATACCTTGTTCTAGCAAACCTTATTTTATATAGTTCTTTCCTTTGTTTTCTTTCTCTTTAATTTTCATTGCCACCCTCCGAGTCTCATGTTCTTAAATAATAGTCTCGACTAATCTTCCTACTGCTCGATGTATCCTCTTCAAACATCATCTTCACTGTGAAACTGTTGCCCTCCATAGCCTACAGTGCAAAGCAAGAACTCCTAGTTGAGTCTGCTCTAATGTAATCAACATACTTAACTTTAACTCTTCCTACTAGGTTTGGGAGAATCTGAATTCTGGGTAGGCTCGCAACGAGGTGGACTTGATAAGGAGGAGATGGAACATGTTATAAAAGCAGCTGTCAGGTCACCAGTACAGGTTTCTCAAATTCCATATTGAGTTGGCTCACTGTCCTATCAATGTTGGGCATAAGAAATGAATTAAATACCTGGGTGAAGCAGCCTCATGCAAATTTCAGATAAATACTTGATCTCTCTTGTGCTGATGCTAAATGAAATGAGAAGGCAGAAAATGGAAATGGGATTATGGTATAGCAGGCTGGATTTGAGTTAGACAAAGAAGAGAAAAGTTACAGTAAATATTTGAATGCATTTAACTCTAGTAGAACTTTTCTGATGAGGATTGTATGTGCAGTAAACCAATGAAGGACTAAATATATTTGCAAATATAAATTCATACCTAAAGTATTGTGGAGAACTATATGCTTTCTATTTAAGAGTAGACCTAAAAATTTTTTAGCTGACCACAGAGAGTTGGGAGTAGCATGTGAAAGAGAATTCTGGGGCATCTACTTTGAAAACGAGAGGAATGTGTTATCACTTTTACTTCTTTCTCATGATAATTGCATTAGGTGTGACAAATAAAGACTGACTTCCACACAGACGTGGAGCATTTCCCAAAATCTGAGGAGATCAGTCTCACAGTGATCTAGTATAGGTTGATCTTCTTCCTCCCTTTATTCAGCTTTTAGAAAATGGCTTATAACTTTTGCCTTCAGAGATGTAATGTTTGCTTTCCATGAACAATAACCCAGTAGGCCAGGTTTGGCTTAACGTTCTGAAAGATTCCAGCTGTAGCAAAGGTAGAATAATCCACCACCTAAGGGCACATGAGGCTGCATCAGATCTGAAGAATAGAAGTCAGGAACAATCAACGGGCATGTAGACACTGGGGCAAAGTGCTGATTTGGAAACCAAATTATATGTGGGTATTCCTGGCCTAGAATAAAGACTGGCCTCCTGGGACAAATTTCATCCTTTTATCTTTGAAGTAGACTATGAGAGAGGCTCTGTGGGTAGCTTTCTTTCCAGACAAAGAGAAGCTGGTAGAAGTTGGGTAGATGACTCTCATGGCCAAAGAGGTCAAGAATTCTGGGTACATGAGTGATGTGAGATGAGGAAAAGCAGGTGCTTCACACACTGAACATCTTAACTCTCAGCATGGGATCAGTAGCTACCTTTGAACCTTTCTCTTCCAAATCAAATACTAGTGATTTCACTTTGATTACAGGGACAATTACTTTCTCTTACTATAATGTTTTAAGTATTCAACTAGACTATATAAAACTGCCATTAACAATCTGTGAGGTCGATTTGCTGATGCTCAAAGTCTATATACGTATTCTAGTTTCTAGTTCTTGGATAAGTTGGAATTGATAAACTATAAACTGAAATAATCTATCTTCATCCCAATTGACATTTAAAAAATGTCCATTTATCATTCCTACATTATTAAAGTAAGTAGTTTAATGAGAGGGCAAGATGGGGTCTACAGTAATGCATAGTTTTTTGACTAAGGAATAAGCCAGCAGTTGATTTCCTCTCATATTTTTATCCTTATGGTATATGATGAAGCAATAAATGTTGTGAAATTGATATGATAAAAACTGGGATACTGTAACATATTCTGAGTGTCTTATATGGATCTGGGTCTAACCCAGGCACAATTTGAAGCAAAGATAATAATGTTGTATTCTTACTCACCCCCAACCCCCAACCATTCCTTTTGGTTGTGAACAGAGATTATTTTAAATCCAAAAGCAGGATTCACTTAAATGAGTTAATACATTTTTTTTTTTTTCTTTCTGACTTCACTCTGTATGATAGTCTCTAGATTCATTCACATCTCTTCAAATGACACAATGTCATTCCTTTTTATGGCTGGATAATTGGTGCTTTTGAACTGTGGTATTGGAGAAGACTCTTGAGAGTCCCTTGGATTACAAGGAGAGCCAACCTTGGATTGCAAGAAGATCCATTCTAAAGTAGATCAGTCCTGGGTGTTCATTGGAAGGACTGATGCTGAAACTGAAACTCCAATACTTTGGCCACCTCATGCGACAAGTTGACTCATTGGAAAAGAGTCTGATGCTGGGAGGGATTGGGGGCAGGAGGAGAAGGGGACGACAGAGGATGAGATGGCTGGATGGCATCACCAACTCGATGGACATGAGTTTGTGTGACCTCCAGGAGTTGGTGATGGACAGGGAGGACTGGCGTGCTGTGATTCATGGGGTCGCAAGGAGTCGGACACAACTGAGTGACTGAACTGAACTGAACTGAATATTCCATTGTATATATGTAAAAATGATATAGATGAACTTATTTGCAAAGCAGAAATAGAGACATAGATATAGAGAACAACTGTATGGATACCAAGGGAGGAAGAAGAGTGGGATGGATTGGGAGATGGGGATTTGCATGTATACAGTGCTATGTATAAAACAGATAACTAATAAGAACCTACTATATAGCATAAGAACTGCTCATTGCTCTGTGGTGACCTAGATGAGAAGGGAATCCAAGGAAGACGGGATATGTGTATATGTGTGGTGGATTCACTTTGCTGTAGAGCAGAAACTAACACAACATTGTAAAGCAACTATACTCCAATTAAAAAAAGTCGGATTCAATTGCTTGAATCTGGAATCCTAGGTCAAACTATACCCACTATGTTTTCCACAGAGCAGTCCCTGGACAGCTGTGCCAAACAAATTCGTTTGCTTTACCAAGAATGGAAATGACCCAGAATTGACCAAAATTTGGACTTGCCACTCTAGAGGAGGGCTAGTCTCTCAGTTAATGCAGAATCTTGAGTCTCTTTGGCTTTGCTGGTTCTATGTGGTTGAGAGAATTTATGAATCTGAAAAAAGAATTATGTTATCCTATAAAGAATTGAAGTTGTTCTTACCTTGCCTCATTAGTATTCCATTCATCAAAGGGTTATATATTTCTCCAAGGCAGGGTGGGAAAAATTTTCTGAAGGCAGGATGAGAAAGAAACTGGGCGAATGAAGGATGTAGAGTTGTGGAGGTAAAAGGAAAAGAACTAACTTGTGAGCTGTCTTCAAGAGGAATGAATACAAAGTATTAGCTTTCTCTGTTCATGTTTTTCCTTGCAGTTACCTCGACTATGAATATTGGTTTCAATAAGGAAGCAAAATGAATTCTGACAGGAAGGTTGGGAGCTGTGACTGGCAGAAGAAAAATGAAGCCAAACAGCATGGAGGTGTGTCACTCTTACTCACTACTGGGTTTTACCTTGATCTACACTCAGTTACGGAGAAGGCAATGGCAAGCCACTCCAGTACTCTTGCCTAGAAAATCCCATGGATGGAGGAGCCTGGTAGGCTGCAGTCCATGGGGTCGCTAAAGGTCGGACACGACTGAGTGACTTCACTTTCACTTTTCACTTTCACACCTTGGAGAAGGAAATGGCAACCCACTCCAGTGTTCTTGCCTGGAGAATCCCAGGGACGGGGGAGCCTGGTGGGCTTCCGTCTGTGGGGTCACACAGAGTCGGACACGACTGAAGTGACTTAGCAGCAGCAGCAGCACACTCAGTTATCAACATCTTTTCAAAATGCGTGTCACTCATTTGTGAAATAGCATACATGTCTTGACATTGAAGTAATGGATGAACTTTCAGGTACATTTTTTTGAAGTTAGCCTCTCTCCTTTTCTTTCCACACTGTGAATTCATTAGTATATCTGTCCATTCAAGAGTCATCCACTGAGAGCTCATTATGTGATAGGCACAGTGGTAAGCACTGTAGATTATCAAACACTTAGTTCCTAGAAATTTTATAACAGTAAACAATTTGCTTTTTTTAAAAAAAATTTTGCTTTTATTCTAAAATTTGTTTTGGTTTTATGACTCATGCTAAAGGTTTCAAACCAAGAATCCCCAAATGAATAAAGAAGGTGGAGATATTTGTGATGATTTATAGCTTTTTAGATCTGCATTGCATTGAACTCATAAAGGCACTACCATATTCATTATTTAAAATATTGCAAGCCAATTATGAGTAAGATAGGCTCCTGACTGACTCCAGAGGTGCCCTAGTTGTTGCTCAGAAGTCAAAGTACTAGCCTTTTTTGTTCTGTTTTCTCTGTGTTATCTGTATAACAGTTACAGAAAATGAATCCTTGTATTTGTCAGTATGAATTTTATGCCTATTACTATTTATGGTGTAATGCTACAGTAATACCTGCATAAACTCACAGGCATGGATTTAAGAAATGTGAAGGGAAAAGGAGACCATGAATCAAAAAAGCAGTGTTGAAATAACACAGAAAGAAATTGATAAAAGCAAGAAGTACACATCCTTAGGTGGGAGGATGGAAGAGAAACAAAATTGTAATTATCATTTAAAGGACTCATGAATAAATTACCCTTTTCATGGTCACAGTGAAAGAAATACAGGTGATGAGGGCTTCCAGTGGAAAGGAAGAATGGCAAGGAAGGGTTAGTAGGTGACTTGTCTCCCTCCTGAGAAGGAAAAAAAAGTGAAAACCTGAGCAATGGAGGTGATGGAATTCCAGTTGAGCTATTTCAAATCCTGAAAGATGATGCTGTGAAAGTGCTGCACTCAATATGCCAGCAAATTTGGAAAACTCAGCAGTGGCCACAGGACTGGGAAAGGTCAGTCTTCATTCCAATCCCAAAGAAAGGCAATGCCAAAGAATGCTCAAAATACCGCACAATTGCACTCATCTCACACGCTAGTAAAGTCATGCTCCAAATTCTCCAAGCCAGGCTTCAGCAATATGTGAACCATGAACTTCCAGATGTTCAAGCAGGTTTTAGAAAAGGCAGAGGCACCGGAGATCAAATTGCCAACATCGCTGGATCATGGAGAAAGCAAGAGAGTTCCAGAAGAGCATCTATTTCTGCTTCATTGACTATGCCAAAGCCTTTGACTGTGTGGATCACAATAAGCTGTGGAACATTCTGAAAGAGATGGGAATACCAGACCACCTGACCTGCCTCTTGAGAAACCTGTATGAAACAGTCAGAACTGGACATGGAACAACAGACTGGTTCCAAATAGGAAAAGGAGTGCGTCAAAGCTGTATATTGTCACCTTGCTTATTTAACTTATATGCAGAGTATATCATGAGGAATGCTGGGCTGGAAGAAGCACAAGCCGGAATCAAGATTGCTGGGAGAAATATCAATAATCTCAGATATGCTGATGACACTACCCTTATGGCAGAAAGTGAAGAGGACCTCAAAAGCCTCTTGATGAAAGTGAAAGAGGAGAGTGAAAAGGTTGGCTTGAAGCTCAACATTCAGAAAACAAAGATCATGGCATCTGGTCTCATCACTTCATGGGAAATAGATGGAAAAACAGTGGAAACAGTGTCAGACTTTATTTTTTTGGGCTCCAAAATCACTGCAGATACTGATTGCAGCCCTGAAATTAAAAGACGCTTATTCCTTGGAAGGAAAGTTATGATCAACCTTGATAATATATTGAAAAGCAGAGACATTACTTTGCCAACCAAGGTCCGTCTAGTCAAGGCTATGGTTTTTCCCGTGGTCATGTATGGATGTGAGAGTTGGACTGTGAAGAAAGCTGATCGCCGTAGAATTGATGCTTTTGAACTGTGGTGTTGGAGAAGACTCTTGAGAGTCCCTTAAACTGCAAGGAGATCCAACCAGTCCATTCTAAAGGAGATCAATCCTGTGTGTTCATTGGAAGGACTGATGCTAAAGCTGAAGCTGCAATACTTTGGCCACCTCATGCGACGAGTTGACTCACTGGAAAAGACTCTGATGCTAGGAAAGGTTGGGGGCGGGAGGAGAAGGGGACGACAGAGAATGAGATGGCTGGATGGCATCACCGACCCTGTGGACATGAGTTTGAGTGAGCTCCGGGAGTTGGTGATGGACAGGGAGGCCTGGCGTGCCTGATTCATGGGGTTGCGGAGAGTTGGACATGACTGAACGACTGAACTGAACTGAACTGAGCAATGGCAGTCAACGTCAGTGATAGCAGAGAGAAGAGATGGTGGTATAGCTATGAGGCTTAGGGAGGATTCTCCGACCACCTTCAAGGCTGAGTGTATGCCATGCAGGAGGGTATTTATGGAAAGAGTGGGCCAGCTACCAGTGAAGATGTGGCAAACACAAATGTGGAAGGTGTTGGGGAATCAGACTTAATGTCTCATTTCCGTGATAGTTTGGAATTTTAAATAACACCTTAGCAAAAGTTCCTGGTAGGAGGATTTGTCCCATATTTCAAACGTTTCTCAAGTGCTGGGAAATGGAAGTTTCCAACTGGCAGCATTTCATAATTCTGATAACCTGGGGAAATTAGTATAGCAAGTATAGGTTTCATTCTTGAATCACACACTCCCCTTCCCCTGAAAATATCAGTTTAATCATATGGTTACTTGAGGTGTTAGTTTCAGAGAAGGTTGAGCTACAGCATAGCTACAGCATAGTATAGGAATGATGCATTTTGAAGAAATCTAATGTGTGCTCCTACACTCAAGTCTCAGAGAATCAAAATAAGAACCTCTTCATTTGTAATAAATAATCAAATCTCAAATGAAGTCTATAGCTGTTTGAAAAACATTCTGCTGTCCTTTCTTCAGAGGTTCATGCTAATATATGCCTTGGACCCTCTCTCGACTATGGGTGTCCAATGGTCTTGGAATGAATGGTAATAATAACTCAGCCAATCAGTGCTTGTCTGAACAGTCTCCTGAGAACAGGTGCTGTGAAATACAGAAGGCGAGGAAGACTGGGTTGTGAAGGAGGATGAATTTACTGTCAGGAGTAGTTGGATTTGGACAAATACAAGATGAAAAAGAAAGGTCATTCACCCATTCCAGTGATGGGAGAAGAGAAAAGCAAAGTGGGGAAGTGAGGGGGAAAAAACCCCATTACCAAATTGACAAAAAAAACCCCAAAACCATCTAACAAAAACTAGATTGATGAATGACCTTTAGCTGTGGAAAGATACTATTCTGTTGAAACATGAACTGAAAGGATTTCTTTTGAGGGCTAATTTACATTTTTCTTTTTGCATGGTTAGTACATTTGTCTCTCTGAAAAAGAAAAATGGATCAGCTTGATGTAGCTTGATGTAAGCCATCAGTCAGGTGATCCCTGTGAGAGACATGACTAAAGCCAGATTAAGTCTCATTAGAAGAGGGGACATTTGGGAGCTTGCCTTGAGGTGGTATTTTATTGATACAATTTATGGAGGGATTTTCCTTCCCAGCTGAGTATGGCTAACACTGGTCTTGTTTCAGGGAAACAGGACCCTTCTAAGAGGTGCTGAGGGCATAGGCCCAATATAGTCCAGTGGTACTTGAAGACATTTGTGGTGGGCAAAAAAATCTCCCCAAAGATAGCCTTATCTGAAAACTGTGGATTATATTACTTTACCCATTGCTTATATGATTAAGGTAAGGATCTTTTTTTAAAAATTTTTTTCTAGGAAAAAAAAAAAACCCAATGCCATACCTAAGTTATCCCTCTCTCAAAATAATGCCAAAAGATGGGAACTGCTTTTGTTAATTCATATATATATATATATGACTGTATCACTTGACATGAGAGATTAAGCTTGATTATCCAGGAGGTCCAACCTAATCACACATGCCTTTAAAAGCTGAGAAACTTTCATAGTTGGGTCAGAGAGAGATGTGATGATAGAACAAGGATCAGAGTGATATACTGTGAGAAGGACCCATCCACTGTTGCTGGCTTTGGAAGTGGAGGGAGAGGGCTGCCAGCCAGGGAATGTGGGCAGCCTTTAGAGACTGGAATGTCCAAGGAAATGAGCTTCCAGAAAGAAACATGGTTGACCTCTAGAACGGTACGATAATAAATTATGTTGTTTTAAGGCACTGAGTTTACAGTAATTTATTATAGCAGTGAAAGAAAACCATCTCTTTGTTGTCTCTTGCTAGTTCATTTCATGGATTCTGTCTAAATTATAAAGCGCTGTGTTAAGCTAGCTCCCTAAGGAGAATTTTGACCATAGAATATGATTTTAAAAGCTGAATTAGGTAAATAGGTCTTCCAGTAGATACTTTAACAAGGTAATATAGTCACTCTTTTTTACTCATAAATACTTTTTGAGCCCTAATTATCAGCCAAGCATTTTATTAGGTTCTGGGAGTAAAATCTGAATGAAGATAGACTCTATCCTGCTCTTGAGTAGGAGTTTATGGATTTGTTGGGGAAGACTGACTATCAAACCAGAAATTCTAATGTGTAGAGTGGATAAACTTGCTTTTCTTTGTTGTCCTCACTATGGGAATTTAGAGTTCTTTCCTTTACTAAGTTAAACTAGTCACCCCTCCTTTACCCAATTTTCATCTTCGGCAAATTTGTTTAAATCAGGTTTATTGCCATTTCTCTAGTTATTTTTATCAGTTTTTAGGGGGTTATGAGGCTTATATCTTGTGTATATTATTGGCCTTGATTTTTCCGTTAGGAACTGGTGCAGCATGACCTTGCATTATCCCTCTGGAAAAATAAACCATAAAACAATCCCTCCTTGCACTAGTGCTGAAGTAGGAGAATAAAAAGTAAAAAACAAATAAGGCTACAGCCTCAATTTCAGGAGGTGAGCGAGGTACACACAGAACTTGCAAATAATTTAGCATTTCTTTCTGCTGAGCTGGTTCAGAATAAGTTGGAACAAATGATGAGTGGGAGTTATTTTATGAGTAAAATAATTCAGGTCATAGTTGTTTGTTGCTACCAATTATTTTCTAAAATTAGAAGTCCTAAAGGTGTTGGCAGGTTCTTCTGGTGAAGGCATATCAAGCCACTGGTGATCAGCTCCCGAATTCTGACAGATACATCTACCCAGTCAAGTACCTGGATCAAGAATAACTCGGTTAGTTTTCCTTCTTGACTCCCGTGCCCCTCCTTTTGTTGACTCTACCAACAAAGGGAGGATATCAGGCAAAGGGAATGATACATCTATTACTAAGCAAAAATGTTTGGAAGACTTAGCAGCTGTAGAGTTCTCTGCCTGTTAACATCTAGTCAGATATTTTCATCTGAAAGGATGGTCTTTAATCCCCTTTCTGTGTTTTAAGGTGATGCCCTTTTAAAAACATGGCCCTGATTCATGCAGATTAAATAGTGTTCGAATTGGCCAGAAAAAGAAAATAATAAATAGATGTTCTTATTTGTTTCTGTTGGTCCTTTATTCACATTTCAGACATTGTACTTCTGTGGCAAGTCTAGTCTCTGGCCTCTGCAGGAAGGGTACAGTGACTCTGAAAGGGAGTGTGCAGAAGTGGCAGACAAATGAGAGAAACTACGTTGAGTTAAATCCTTTCAGGGAGGTGATCTGTGACTGTGTGATAAAATGCACAGAGGTTCATTGCGCTTCCTCTTCTCACACATGGTTGCCTTGTCGTCCAATCCCGTCTGTATGTGCCTGCAGAGAGCAAATGACAGCTGCTACAAATTGGAGGTACAGAGAGGGTGTGGTGTGAGAACAAAGGTGCTGGGAGTGGGCATGTGACAGATTGAGGGAAGAGCAGGTGACAAGCCTGGGCAGAGACAAGAAGCAACATTCAGGCTGTGCTGTGCTTAGTCACTCAGTTGTGTCTATCTGTTTGCGACTACAAGAGGCAGATAACCAGAGCCTGAGAATATCACAAAGCTTCAAAGTCAAGGCTGTGAATTGATAAGGGATTTCTCTGTCTTCCATTTTACACATGAAGAAATCATCTTACCTATTCTGTAGATTCAGGTGTCTAACCAAAAATTCCATTTGGGAGGGAAAAATGCCAGAATTCTTCCCCACCCTCTAACAGATTTGTTCACAGCAATTTTTATACCAAGGCAATGTATCAGGTTTGGTGCAGATGACCTGGGTCACCTAGGGAGAAATTATTCCCATGATTCAGCCATGCCTGACACACTCAAAATTTAGATATATAGAGGGGATAAGGAGCCTGCATAGAATATTTAACAGGCAAAAACAATAGAGTCAACCAAAAATCATGAAAACAGTGGTCTCATAAAAACCAAGGAAGAGAGTTTCATGGAGTGAACTGTGGACTCACGGGGAAAATAGCATTAAAGTGTGAAAAGATGTGTCTCCTGGATTTGGAAACATGAAAAAGAAGGAAGTCAGGTTAGAATGGGTTTTTCATTAACTAATTCTTGATGTCGACACACATTTTTTTGAGGACTTACTATGTAACAGAAATTATTCACTGGGTGTTTGAGAATCGATGGATGAAAAAACAGACCTGATGTCTACTTTCATGGTAACTTATGGAGGGAGGCAAATAAAAAATAAAGCAACAATTGCAAAGGCAGGAATGACCTTGGGATATTGGAGGAAGAGAAAAAAGATCATTTCATCTGAGGCATAGTGATTGAATAGGCTTCCTTGGTAGCTCAGCTGGTAAAGAGTCTGCCTGCAATGCAGGAGACCCCGGTTCAGTTCCTGGATCAGGAAGATTCCCTGGAGAAGGGATAGGCTACCCACTCCAGTATTCTTGGGCTTCCCTGCTGGTTCAGATGGCAAAGAATCTACCTGCTATGTGAGAGGCCTGCGTTTGATCCCTGGGTTGGGAAGATCCCCTGGAGGAGGGCAATGGCAACCCACTCCAGTTTTCTTGCCTGGAGAATGCCATGGACAGATGAGCCTGGCGGGCTCCATGGGGTCACAAAGTCGGACACAACTAAGAGACTGAGCACAGCACAGCACATAGTGATTTAACAGAAGGGAAGTATTAAGAGAAAACATGAGATGACCAGGGGCCAGATCACAAAGGAAAAGTCTACTAGATTACATGGTAGGGGACTGAAAGTTTATCACACATAACAATGGGAAGACTTTAGAGAAGTTTTTACATGGGTGCAATGCTATTGATTTTAAGAGTGAATGAGAGGTGAGAAAGTGAAGACTATAAGTAAAGTCAACTTCTTCAAGATATCCTGCTGGGTAGAGTAGTGACTAACATTTATTTAGTGCTTGTCATGACCCGGTCAATATTTTAACTACTTTTATCATCACTAATTTAATACTACCTACTCCTATGATGTACAAAGCTAGTGGAGGTGATGGAATTCCAGTTGAGCTATCTCAGATCCTAAAAGATGATGCTGTGAAAGTGCTGCACTCAATATGCCAGCAAATCTGGAAAACTCAGCAGTAGCCACAGGACTGGAAAAGGTCAGTTTTCATTCCAATCCAAAAGAAAGGAAATGCCAAAGAATGCTCAAACTACCGCACAATTGCACTCATCTCACGTGCTAGAAAAGTGTAATGCTCAAAATTCTCTAAGCCGGGCTTCAGCAATATGTGAACTGTGAACTTCCAAATGTTCAAGCTGGATTTAGACAAGGCAGAGGAACCAGAGATCAGATTGCCAACATCTGTTGGATCATCGAAAAAGCAAGAGAATTACAGAAAAACATCTACTTCTGATTTATTGACTATGCCAAAGCCTTTGACTGTGTGGATCACAACAAACTGTGGAAAATTCTTACAGAGATGGGAATACCAGACTACCTGACCTGCCCCTTAACAAATCTGTGTGCAGGTCAGGAAGCAACAGTTAGAACTGGATATAGAACAACAGACTGGTTTCAAATTGGGAAAGGAGTACATCAAAGCTGTAGATTGTCACCCTGCTTATTTAACTTATATGCAGAGTGCTGCTGCTGCTGCTGCTGCTGCGTCACTTCAGTCGTGTCCGACTCTGTGTGACCCCATAGACAGAAGCCCACCAGGGTCCCCCTCCCTGGGATTCTCCAGGCAAGAACACTGGAGTGGGTTGCCATTTAGAGTAATTCATGTAAAATCCTGGGCTGGATGAAACACAAGCTGGAATCAAGATTGATGGGAGAAATATCAATAACCACAGATATGCAGATGATACCACCCATAAGGCAGAAAGTGAAGAACTAAAGAGCCTCTTGATGAAAGTGAAAGAGGAGAGTGAAAAAGTTGGCTTAAAATTCAACATTCAGAAAACTAAGACCATGGCATCTGGCTCCATCGTTTCATGGCAAATAGATGGGGAAATGGTGGAAACAGTGACAGACTCAATTTTTTTGGGCTCCCAAATCACTGCAGATGGTGACTGCAGCCATGAGATTAAAAGATGCTTGTTCCTTGGAAGAAAAGCTATGACCAACCCAGACAGCATATTAAAATGCAGAGACATTACTTTACCAACAAAGGTCCATCTAGTCAAAGCTATGGTTTTTCCTGTAGTCATGTATGGATGTGAGAGTTGGATTATAAAGAAAGCTGAGTGCCAAAGAATTGATGCTTTTGAACTGTGGTGTTGGAGAAGACTCTTGAGAGTCTCTTGGACTGCAAGGAGATCCAACTAGTCCATCCTGAAGGAAATCAGTCCTGAATGTTCATTGGAAGGACTGATGTTGAAGCTGAAACTCCAGTACTTTGGCCACCTGATGCAAAGAACCGACTCACTGGAAAAGACCCTGATGCTGGGAAAGATTGAAGGCAGGAGGAGAAGGGGACGACAGAGGCTGAGATGGTTGGATGGCATCACCGACACAATGGACATGAGTTTGAGCAAGCTCTGGGAGTTGGTGATGGACAGGGAAGCTTGGCGTGCTTCAGTCCACAGGGTCTCAAAGAGTCAGACACGACTGAGCAGCTGAACTGAACTGAACTCCTATGATGAAGCCAGATCTATTACTAGTCACAAGTCAGGAAAGTGAAGCATAAGAGAGAACTTGGAATAAAAGTCGTTTTCATTTTTACTTGCTTGTTTTTCTTTTGAGAGGACAGAGGTAGAGCTTTTATTTTAATGAGAGAGAAAATGGAAAGTATGAGAATAAATTCAGGTAATTTTATTGATCGACAGATGTTATGAGTCTTCCCCCTTACAGTGTCAATTTTCTCAGTGTTCATCAGCTGAGGAAGGAGTTTCCAGGAGGTGCAGGGTGAAAAGTGACCAGGCAGGAGAGGAGGATATCAACGTGCTGGGAAATGTTTAACAACTTATTTTCTTATTTTCCTCTAAAAGCTTATCCTTTACACTGAGATCAATAGTCTGTGTAGTTAACTTGCAACATGAGGTAAGGATCAAAATGCATTAGTTTTCAAATGGCAATCCAATTTACCCAGTATTGCTTATAAAATGACTATCCTTTTTCTCTTTACTAAATTGCAGTGTCACCTTTGTCAATTAGCTGATCTTATATGTCTGGATCTGCTTCTGGACCCTTAAATCTCCCAACTCCACTGGTCAGTTGAAAACCTGTATTTTTTCACCACCATTTTCAGTCTGTACAATGAAGGCTTAAATAAGATCTCTTGGGTTTGCTTTTACAACTACCAGGAATTTTATTGAGGTCAAGTGTGAATATCTACATATGAAATACAAGGTCCACCCATTACCTTCGCCAAATACAATATGAGGTAGATAAGAAGAGTATGAGGCATTGCTCAGTTTCCCCTATGGGACAGAAAATTTTATTTAACAGCTGGGAATGCTGTCAGCATTCAGCCCTTACGTGCCAGTCGTCCTCAAGATCACTATACACAACCACCTTGCCCAAAGTCACATCCTCTTCCTGGGGTGGCCCACATCAAATGGCTGCTCTTATTGACTGCCAATATCATGGATTGTGAAGCTAAAGGGCTCAGGAGGTAGAGGCACTATGGAGATTAATGGGGCTTTACCTGTGTCTGCTGGTGGAGATGTTCCTCCTTGAGGAACTGAGACCTCTAACTCTAAAGAGCCTTGAGTTACAACAGGAAGCTTCTCCAAAAACTTGGGGAAACTCCCCAAGTGGGTCACCAGGAGTGATGGTAAGTGGGGCCATGTCTACTTCCACTGCTTAGTTCCTGGGTTCATGTATTCAACCTATTAGTGATCTATTAGAAATTGTATAAAGGTCAATGATTTTTGAAGTACAATATTCTAAAGGATGGGATTCTATCCTTGCAAGGTATTGCCTCTGATCTGTCATTTTAGTGAGTTCTCCTTGGTTCAGTATGAGCTAAGAGATTTTGCAACCATGTGCCAACTCCTGTATTTCCTTTGCTGTTGTTCTCTTGATATGAGGTGCTGATAGATAGAGTGCCTGATGAACTCTGGACGGAGGTTCGTGACATTGTACAGGAGACAGGGACCAAGACCATCCCCATGGAAAAGAAATGCAAAAAAGCAAAATGGCTGTCTGAGGAGGCCTTACAAATAGCTGTGAAAAGAAGAGAAGCGAAAAGCAAAGGAGAAAAGGAAAGATATAAGCATCTGAATGCAGAGTTCCAAAGAATAGCAAGGAGAGATAAGAAAGCCTTCCTCAGCGATCAATGCAAAGAAATAGAGGAAAACAACAGAAAAGGAAAAACAAGAGATCTCTTCAAGAAAATTAGAGATTCCAAGGGAACATTTCATGCAAAGCTGGGCTCGATAAAGGACAGAAATGGTATGGACCTAACAGAAGCAGAAGATATTAAGAAGAGGTGGCAAGAATACACAGAAGAACTGTACAAAAACATCTTCACGACCAAGATAGTCACGATAACGTGATCACTGACCTAGAGCCAGACATCTTGGAATGTGAAGTCAAGTGGGCCTTAGAAAGCATCACTATGAACAAAGCGAATGGAGATGATGGAATTCCAGTTGAGCTATCTCAGATCCTAAAAGATGATGCTGTGAAAGTGCTGCACTCAATATGCCAGCAAATTTGGAAAACTCAGCAGTGGCCACAGGACTGGAAAAGGTCAGTCTTCATTCCAATCCCAAAGAAAGGCAATGCCAAAGAATGCTCAAACTACCGCACAGTTGCACTCATCTCACACGCTAGTAAAGTCATGCTCCAAATTCTCCAAGTCAGGCTTCAGCAATATGTGAACCGTGAACTCCCAGATGTTCAAGCAGGTTTTAGAAAAGGCAGAGGCACCAGAGATCAAATTGCCAACATCCGCTGGATCATGGAGAAAGCAAGAGAGTTCCAGAAGAGCATCTATTTCTGTTTCATTGACTATGCCAAAGCCTTTGACTGTGTGGATCACAATAAGCTGTGGAACATTCTGAAAGAGATGGGAATACCAGACCACCTGACCTGCCTCTTGAGAAATCTGTATGCAGGTCAGGAAGCAACAGTCAGAACTGGACATTGAACAACAGACTGGTTCCAAATAGGAAAAGGAGTACGTCAAGGCTGTATATTGTCACCCTGCTTATTTAACTTCTATGCAGAGTACATCATGAGGAACGCTGGGCTGGAAGAAGCACAAGCTGGAATCAAGATTGCTGGGAGAAATATCAATAACCTCAGATATGCAGATGACACTACCCTATGGCAGAAAGTGAAGAGGAACTCAAAAGCCTCTTGATGAAAGTGAAAGAGGAGAGTGAAAAGGCTGGCTTGAAGCTCAACATTCAGAAAACAAAGATCATGGCATCTGGTCCCATCACTTCATGGGAAATAGATGGAAAAACAGTGGAAACAGTGTCAGACTTTATTTTTTTGGGCTCCAAAATCACTGCAGATACTGATTGCAGCCAGGAAATTAAAAGACGCTTACTCCTTGGAAGGAAAGTTATGACCAACCTTGATAGTATATTAAAAAGCAGAGACATTACTTTGCCAACCAAGGTCCATCTAGTCAAGGCTATGGTTTTTCCCGTGGTCATGTATGGATGTGAGAGTTGGACTGTGAAGAAAGCTGATCGCCGAAGAATTGATGCTTTTGAACTGTGGTGTTGGAGAAGACTCTTGAGAGTCCCTTGGACTGCAAGGAGATCCAACCAGTCCATTCTAAAGGAGATCAATCCTGGGTGTTCATTGTTCATTGGAAGGACTGATGCTAAAGCTGAAACTCCAATACTTTGGCCACCTCATGCGACGAGTTGACTCACTGGAAAAGACTCTGATGCTAGGAAAGGTTGGGGGCGGGAGGAGAAGGGGACGACGGAGAATGAGATGGCTGGATGGCATCATCGACTCTGTGGACATGAGTTTGAGTGAACTCCAGGAGTTGGTGATGGACAGGGAGGCCTGGCGTGCTGTGATTCATGGGATCGCGGAGAGTCGGACACGACTGAGGGACTGAACTGAACTGAACTGAATGTAGGACGCTGGGACAGTGAGTCAAATACCTTCTAAGCTTTCAGGCCTGAAAACAGAAACTAATCCTTACCTTGAATAGTTGCATATTAGTTTCAGAATGAATTGTTATCTTTTCCAAGGTAGAAGGGGTCTAATGCAGTCAACTTGCCACCAGTTGGCTAGTTGGTCTTTATTATTGTTTAATAAACCACCCCATAAATTAGTGACTTAAAATAATTCTATTTTGCTCTTGATATCCTGGTTTAAGAAGTCAGGAAGGACTCACCTGGCTAGTATGTTTCTGATACCTGTGGCTTCAGCAGGAGTATCTGAGGCTAGAGTATTCAATTCTAAGGTGGCTTTTTCCTCAGAAGTCTGATGTCTCCATGTACCTTTGCCTGTCTCTCTCTCTTTGTACATGGTGTCTCGTTATTCAGGTCTCTGTAGATAGCTTGGTCTTCTCATAGAGTGGTTGTCTCAAGGTGGATATCTCAAGCTGCTTGTTGGGCAGATGGTTTCTCTCAAAAAAAAAAAAAAAGGTTCTAGGAAAGAGCATTCTGAAAGGTCCAATAACAGTTGCAAGGCTTCTTGCCCTTAGCTTTGGAAGTTACAGAATGTCTGTATTTCTACTGGTGAGTCATTAAAGCTCAGCCTGGATCTGAGATAAAGGAGGAATGGATTCTACCAATGGATGGGGGGATGGCATGTGCATACAGGGAAGAGAGGAATTGATGGTGGCCATACTGGAGACAAACTACCACAGTCTCATTAAGAGTCCTGTAACAGCGATTTAGGGTTGACAGGTAGGAGATCTAGCAGTAGTAGTAGCTGGATCAACTTTGATAAGTGGGAGCCCGTGCTTTTCAGCTCATACAAGGCCTCCATTTCTGCCACCATGGCTACTTTGTCCATGTGTTCAATGCAAGGAATGGCCAGTGCAAGCTAACGTATGTCAACTGTCAAATAACTTTGTCAATCAGTCCATTCTAGAGGAGATCAATCCTGGGTGTTCATTGGAAGGATTGATGCTAAAACTGAAACTCCAATACTTTGGTCACCTCATGCGACGAGTTGATTCACTCGAAAAGACTCTGATGCTGGGAGGGATTGGGGGCAGGAGGAGACAGGGACGACCGAGAATGAGATGGCTGGATGGCATCACTGGCTCTGTGGACATGAGTTTGAGTGAAGTCCAGGAGTTGGTGATGGACAGGGAGGCCTGGCATGCTGTGATTCATGGGGTTGCAGAGAGTCGGACACGACTGAGCGACTGAACTGAACTGAACTGATTCTCTTTCACAGTCACCACTGAATAGGAATATAATTCAAGCACTGTCTTCTTAGGCTTACACCCACATACTGAGCTGGCCAATCCATGGACCAAGCTTAATCATTTTGCCTTCACATATATAGTCAATGTTCTCCAGAGAAACAGAACCAATAGGTGATATATGTGTGTATTTAGGCCAGAAGTTGCTGTAGAACCAGGAAGAGTGGATGCCTTAGCTTGAACGCCAACAGGCAGGAGCGTTCCCATATGCAAGGGAGGATCAACCTTTTGTTCTATTCTGGTCTTAGTTGGTTGCATGAGGCCCACCCACATTCTGGTTGGCAATCTGCTTTACTCAGTCTACCAGTTTAAATGTTAATCTCATCTAAAACTACCCTCACAGAAACAATCAAATAATGGTTGATCAAATATCTGGACACCCTATGGTCCACTCAAATTGCCACATAAACTAACCATCATGGTAAGCTGGTCTTAAAGTAATTGCTATGTGGCCATATGTTTGAACTCCTGCAATGGTGGTTGATGTCAATGCTGATCTAGCTACCTGCTCATGGAGCTTGCTTGAACCCTCCAGTCCTTTTCATGCTCAATCTCAGATGTTCCAGTTGCATCTCATGATGGCCTGTTGCTGGGCCTTCAGACCTTATTGTGATTTTGTAGGTCTGACAGCTTTATGATCAGCGGTTCTAGCTGGTGGTTCACCTGATGTTCCAGGAACTAGCTCTCTATCTCTACTATGGTTCAGTAGAACAGCAGAATTTGTTGTCATCAGATACATGATTTTCCACTGCAGGGGCTGTGGTCATATGATTCAAGAATCAGGACCACTTGTACCACAGGCTGGGTCTGCTAGCTTTCTCTTTCCTGCTTTGGGCCGACAGAGCCCAAGAATTCTGAAGTGGGTAGCCTATCCCTTCTCCAAGGGACCTTCCTGAACCAGGAATTGAACTGGGGTCTCCTGCATTGCAGGTGGATTCTTTACCATCTGAACCACCAGGGAAGCCTGGTAATATCCCAGGTATGGAGTATAGTCCCTTCAGAACTTGAAGAAGCCCTTATATGTTGTACTTTTTGATAAGAGATACAAAGTAAAATAATCGATACTTTACTTTGGAGGAAATGTCCAACATGCTCTAGACCACCAAGCCTCTAAAAATTTAATTGATATGTCAGTCCCCTGAATATTTGTAGAATTTATCTCCCACTTTCTTCTGTTCTGAGAGATGCCCAGGTGGTCCAGGCAAATACATACGGTTAACAACTACTGTTGTCCATTTCTAAGTGAATGTGAATTGTTTTTTTAATTTTTTGGGGTAAGATTGGAAAGTAATGCATTTGCCAGATCAATTGTCCCAACAACATTTGTGGAATATTCCTTAATTTTACTACTTATTAAAAATGTTAGTTCATATATGCATGAGTTGGATTGGGATGTCCAACTCTGTGACACCATGGACAGTAGCCAGCCAGGCTATCCTGTACATGGAATTCTACAGGCAAGAACACTGGAATGGGTAGCCATTCCATTCTCTAGGGGATCTTCCCAACCCAAGGATCAAACTCAGGTCTCCTGTATTGCAGACAGATTCTTCACCATCTGAACCACCAGGGAAGCCCATATGTCCTAGCAGTTTTAAATTAAAATTTGATTTAAAAAAAACCCCAAATATAAGATATTCAGATTTTCTATTTGTTTTGTTAGTTTTTTAAAAGCTTTTTCCTTAAAAAGTTTTTTTTTTCTTTTTCTTTTTTTGCCATACCTCACAGCGCATGAAATCTTAATTCCCTAACTGAGGATCCAATCTGTGCTCCTGTGGAAGAGCAGAGTACTAATCACTGGACCACTGGTGAATTCACTTGTTTTGTCAGTTTTGATAAGTTATGTTGTTGTGTTCTTCCAACCTACTGATGGTGATGTTCTTGGCTGGGAGTCCCTAAGGCACTCGCCAGCCCTACAACCTTACAGAATCCTCCCCTATCCTTACTAATATTGTCACTGGCCTGGCCCTTGTGGTTTTATTATGAATGCTGGATGCACTTCAGCAAAGAACTTTTAAGAACAAGATTTATTACTCACAGGTCCTAGAGAGTACACAGCATGCCTGAAAGCCACACAGCAAGGTCTTAGAGACAGAGAGAGAGAAAACCTGGAGCTCTGCCTTTACTAGGGTCCAAGAGTAAGATGTCTAGGGCATTGTGAGTTCACTGTTGATTGGTGAATTTAAAGCATAAGTGTGGGAATTCAATAAATGCATGAGTTACTAAAGTGGTCAGTTATCTAGGTTACCCAGGGCTTTATAAAAGGAGTATTTCATGAGTAGGAGTGGACTAGTTCCTTATCTAGTTGTTTTGTTCTGTCATACAGCTGGCAGTACGTTTATTTGAGATGGATATCTTTGAAATGGATGCCTCAGCAATCAAAAGCACAATGTCAGGCACTTACATTGTAATTAAAACTTAATGTCAGGCCTGTTCACATGTTTTTCAAGATATTTGTATATTTCATGTAAGTTATGCTATTTACTGGCAAAAAGTTGTTCAAAAAAGCACTTTTTTATTACTTTTAATATCTATAGGATCTTTTATCCAGGTCATTAAGAACTTTTCTGTACAGTTCTGTATATTAATGTCACCTCCTCAATCTGCTTCTGTTAGGTTCCTGTGTTTCTGTCCTTTGTGCCCATCTTTGCATGAAATGTTCCCTTGGTATCTCTAATCTCTAGCCTTTCCCATTCTATTGTTTTCCTCTATTTCTTTGCATTAATCACTGAGGAAGGCTTTCTTATCTTATCTCTTTCTTTCTTATCTCTCTCCTTGCTAGTCTCTGTAACTCTGCACTTATTTGGGTATATCTTTCCCTTTCTTCTTTGCTTTTCACATCTCTTCTTTTCTCAGCTATTTGTAAGGCCTCCTTAGACAACCACTTTGCCTTCTTGCATTTCTTTTTCCTGGGGATGGTTTTGGTCACCATCTCCTATACAATGTTACAAACCTCCATCCATAGTTCTTCAGGTATTCTGTCTACTAGATCTAATCCTTTGAATCTATTCGTCACCTCCACTGTGTAATCATGAGGAATTTGACTTGGGTCATACCTGAATGGCCCCTTGCTTTTCCCTACTTTCTTCAATTTGAGCCTGAATTTTGCAACAAGGAGCTGAAGATCTGAGTCACAGCCAGCTCCAGGTCTTGTTTTTGCTGACTGTATAGAGCTTCTCCATCTTTAGCTACAAAGATTATAATCAATCTGATTTCAGTATTGACCATTTTGTGATGTCCATGTGTGGAGTCATTTCTTGTGTTGTTGGAAGAGAGTGTTTGCTATGACCAGTGTATTCTCTTGGCAAAACTCTGTTAGATTTTGTCTTGCTTCATTTTATACTCCAAGGCCAAACTTGCCCGTTACTCCAGGTATCTCTTGACTTTCTACTTTTGCATTTCAGGCCCCTATGATGAAAAGGACACCTTTTTTGGTGTTAGTTCTAGAAAATCTTGTAGGTCTTCATAGGATCATTCAACTTCAGCTTCTTCGACATTAGTGGTTAAGGCATAGACTTGGATTATTATGATGCTGAATGGTTTGCCTTGGAAGCAAACCGAGATCATTCTGTCATTTTTGAGATTGCATGCAACTACTGCATTTCTGACTCTTTTGTTGACTATGAGGACTACCTCATTCCTTCTAAGGGATTCTTGCCCTCAGTGGTAGACATAATGGTCATCTGAATTAAATTCGCCCGTTCCTGTCCATTTTAGTTGAGTCAGTTCAGTCAGTTTAGTCACTCAGTCATGTCCAGCTCTTTGCGACCCCATGAACCGCAGCACACCAGGCCTCCCTGTCCATCACCAACTCCCGGAGTCCACACAAAACCATGTCCATTGAGTCGGTGATGCCATCCAACCATCTCATCCTCTGCTGTCCCCTTCTCCTCCCGCCCTCAATCTTTCCCAGCATCAGGGTCTTTTCAAATAAGTCAGCTCTTCGCATCAGGTGGCCAAAGTATTCGAGTTTCAGCTTCAGCATCAGTCCTTCCAATGAACATTCAGGACTGATTTCCTTTCGGATGGACTGGTTGGATCTCTTGCAGTCTAAGGGACTCTCAAGAGTCTTCTCCAACACCACAGTTAAAAAGCATCAATTCTTCAGCGTTCACCTTTCCCTATAGTCCAACTCTCACATCCATACATGACCACTGGAAAAACCATAGCCTTGACTAGACAGACCTTTGTTGACAAAGTAATGTCTCTGCTTTTCAATATGCTGTCTAGGTTGGTCATAACTTTCCTTCCAAGTAGTAAGCGTCTTTTAATTTCATGGCTGCAATCACCATCTGCAGTGATTCTGGAGCCCCCCAAATAAAGTCAGCCACTGTTTCTGCTGTTTCCCCATCTATTTCCCATGAAGTGATGGAACCGGATGCCATGATCTTAGTTTTCTGAATGTTGAGCTTTAAGCCAACTTTTTCACTCTCCTCTTTCACTTTCATCAAGAGGCTCTTTAGTTCTTCTTCACTTTCTGCCATAAGGGTGGTGTCATCTGGTTATCTGCTGCTGCTGCTGCTAAGTCACTTCAGTCGTGTCCAACTCTGTGTGACCCCATAGACGGAAGCCCACCAGGCTTCCCCATCCCTGGGATTCTCCAGGCAAGAACACTGGAGTGGGTTGCCATTTCCTTCTCCAATGTGTGAAAGTGAAAAGTGAAAGTGAAGTCGCTCAGTCATGTCCGACCCTTAGCGACCCCATGGACTGCAGCCTACCAGGCTCCTCCATCCATGGGATTTCTAGGCAATAGTACTGGAGTGGCTTGCCATTGCCTTCTCTGCTGGTTATCTGAGGTTATTGATATTTCTCTGATTAGTTCATTGATTCCTAAAATGTCGATGTTCACTCTTGCCATTTCCTGTGTGACCACTTCCAGTTCACCTTGATTCATGGACCTAATATTCCAGATTCCTATGCAATATTGCAGAGAAGGCAATGGCAAGCCACTCCAGTACTCTTGCCTAGAAAGTCCCATGGACAGAGGAGCCTGGTAGGCTGCAGTCCATGGGGTTGCTACGAGTCAGACATGACTGAGCGACTTCACTTTCACTTTTCACTTTCACACAATGGAGAAGGAAATGGCAACCCACCCCAGTGTTCTTGCCTGGAGAATCCCAGGGAAGGGGGAGCCTGGTGGGCTTCCGTCTATGGGGTCACACAGAGTCAAACACGACTGAAGTGACTTAGCAGCAGCAGCATGCAATATTGTTCTTTACAGTATCAGACTTTACTTTCACCATCAGACACATCCACAACTGGGTGTCCTTTCCTCTTCAGTTCAGCCTCTTCATTCTTTCTGGAGCTATTTCTTTGCTCTTCCCCAGTAGCTTATTGGACACCTACAAACCTGGGGGGGCTCATCTTTCTGTGATGATGTGAGGCTCATCTTTTTTTTTGCCTTTTATACTGTTCATAGAGTTCTCAAGGCAAGAATACTGAAGTGGTTTGCCATTTCCTTCTCCAGTGGACCATGTTTTGTCAGGCCCTGACTAGCAGGGACATGCCCTTCAGCTGCTCCACATAACCAGAGGACATGTCCGGTGCCCTGGTTGTCCCACTGCTTGTCCTGTTGAGTGTGTAAAACCTTCAGTAGCTGCTAGGTGTTGGTCAACATGCTGCAGGGGGGACCTGGGAAAAGTCCCTGCTGGATAGCCATGATGGTGTGGTCATTCACCTAGAGCCAGACATCCTGGAATGTGAAGTCAAGTGGGCCTAGGAAAGCATTACTACAAACAAAGCTAGTGGAGGGGATGGAATTCCAGCTAAGGTATTTCAAATCCTAAAAGATGATGCTGTAAAAGTGCTGCACTCAATATGCCAGCAAATCTGGAAAAGTCAGCAGTGGCCAAAAGGCTGGAAAAGGTCAGTTTTCATTCCAATCTCAAAGAAAGGCAATGCCAAATAATATTCAGATTACCGTACAATTGCACTCATTTCACATGCTAGCAAAATTTTGCTCAAAATGCTTCAAGTGAGGCTTCAGCAGTATGTAAACCTAGAACTTCCACATGTCCAAGCTGGATTTAGAAAAGGTAGAGGAACCAGGGATCAAATTGTCAACATCCACTGGATCATAGAAAAAGCAAGGGAATTAAAAAAAAAATCTACTTATGCTTCATTGACTACACTAAGGCCCTTCATCGTGTGGATCACAACAAACTGTGGAAAATTCTTAAAGAGATGGGAATACCTGACTACCTTAACTACCTCCTGAGAAACATGTATGCATGTCAAGAAGCAACAGTTAGAGCCAGACATGATACAATAGATTGGTTCAAAATTGGGAAAGGAGTATGTCAAGGCTGTATATTGTCACCCTGATTATTTAACTTCTATGCAGAGTACATCATGTGAAGTGCCAGGCTGGATAAAGCCCAAGCTGGAATCAAGATTGCAGGAGAAATATCAATAATCTCAGATATGCAGATGATACCACTTTAAAGGCAGAAAACAAAGAAGAACTGAAGAGCCTCTTGATGAAAGTGAAAGAGGAGAGTGAAAAAGCTGGCTTGAAACTCAACATTCAAGAAACTAAGATCATGGCATCTGGTCCTATCACTTCATGGCCAATAGATGGAAAAAGTGGAAACAGTGACAGATTTTATTTTCTTGGGTTCCAAAATCACTGTGAATGGTGACTGCAGCCATGAAATTAAAAGACATTTGCTCCTTGGAAGAAAGACTATGACAAACCTAGACAGCGGTTAAAAGCAGAGACATCACTTTGCTGACCAAGGTCCATATACTCAATGGTATGGTTTTCCAGCAGTCATGTACAGATGTGAGAGTTGGACCATAAAGAAGACTGAGCACAAAAGAATTGATGCTTTCAAACTGTGGTGCTGGAGAAGACTCTTGAGAATTGCTTGAACAGTAAGCAGATTAAACCAGTCAATCCTATAGGAAATCAGCCCTAAATATTCATTGAAAGGACTGATGCTAAAATTGAAGCTCCAATACCTTGGTCACCAGACCCTGATGCTGGGGAAGACTGAGGGCAAGAAAAGAAGGGAGCGACAGATGATAAGATGGTTGGTTGACATCTCCAACTTTATGGACATGAGTTTAAGCAAACTCAGGGAGATAGTAAAGGATGAGGAAGCCTGGTGTGGTGGAGTTCATAGGGTCTCAGAGAGTTGGACATGACTTGGCAACTGAACGACAACAGCAACAACGGGATCTTTAGTAATATACCTTATTTCTTTTCTAGTATTTAGACATTATATCTTCTTCCTTTTTCTTAATTTCTCTTGCTAGAGATTTATCGATTTTATTAATCTTGACTTGTTAATTTTTTCTATTGTTTTGCCATTTTCTGCCTTTTCCCCCCTACTTTTATTTTTTATTTCTTTTCTTCTAGTTATTTTGAATTTTCTTTTTTCTCTCTCCTTTTTTAAACTAGCATCTTTGGGTTTCTCTGGTGGCTCAGACAGTAAAGAATTCTGCAATTCAGAAGACCAGGATTCGATCCCTGGGCTGGGAAGATCCCCTAGAGGAGGGCATGGAAACCCACTCCAGTGTTCTTTTTTTTTTTTCTATTTTTTTATTTTATTTTATTTTTTTACTTTTTTTTTATTAATATATTTATTACATATTGTTTAAACAAAACAATCCAAGGAAATAAAGCAATAATGAATTTACATGCACCTAACAAAATTACCTCAAGTACACAACACAGAAACAGAATTACAAAGAAAAAAATGAGCAATACAGAAACATATAGAGAGATTTTAACAAGCTTCTATTAGAAACTATATATCCAGGAGACAAAATATTGTTAACATATAAAAAGTTTGAACAACTAAATCAACACATGTTTTCTTTTTTTTTTTTAAATCAAATAATCCAATTTTATTTATTTATTTTTTCAAGTTGAACAGACTAAATTTCTTTTTTTGTTTGTTTTTTTTTTCCAATTTTATTTATTTTTTTTTCAAGTTGAACAGACTAAATTTCTTTAAACAAACTTACTTATACTCCAGAGTCCTTTAAAAACTTAATAGCATTTATACAGTGAAGGTATTTGATTTTCTTGTAACTAGCACTTCAAATGCAACAAGCATTTGAAGCAACAAGCATTTGACCCAACAAGTAAAACTTTCTACAATTCATAACTTTTATAAATAAAATAAATTAAATGTACAGTGAATAAGTTCTCTGAAATATTTCAATATTTCTGCAGGTTTAGTAACATCGTAAAATACATTTCAACTAAAATTCACAAATCTAAAAACCTGTTAGGCATTTTTAGGCGTTTTAAGATGGAAATGAAGACCAATGTTACATCGTAATATGCCAATTACAAATAGTACTTCAAATAGCAAATACTACAGTTTGTCCCAAACTTTAAAAACTATTCATGAACTCAACACTGAACTATTGATGGCTATGAGAATTGTTTCCTAGCCTTTTTGAAAATTTCAACCCATTTACGTTTAAGGTAATTATTGATAAGTACGATCCCGTAGCCATTTTCTTTATTGCTTTGGGTTCAAGTTTATACACTCTTTCTGTGTATCCTGTCTATAGAAGATCCTTTAGCATTTGTTGGAGAGCTGGTTTGGTGATGCTGAATCCCCTCAGCTTTTGCTTGTCTGTAAAGCTTTTGATTTCTCCTTCATATTTGAATGAGATCCTTGCTGGGTATAGTAATCTGGGCTGTAGGGTATTTTCTTTCATCACTTTAAGTATGTCTTGCCACTCCCTTCTGGCCTGAAGAGTTTCTATTGAAAGATCAGCTGTTATCCTTATGGGAATCCCCTTATGTGTTATTTGCTGCTTTTCCCTTGCTGCTTTTAATATTTGTTCTTTGTGTTTGATCTTTGTTAATTTGATTAATATGTGTCTTGGAGTATTTCGCCTTGGGTTTATCCTGTTGGGGACTCTCTGGGTTTCTTGGACTTGGGTGATTATTTCTTTCCCCATTTTAGGGAAGTTTTCAACTATTATCTCCTCAAGTATTCTCTCATGGTCTTTCTTTTTGTCTTCTTCTGGGACTCCTATGATTTGAATGTTGGAGCGTTTAACATTGTCCCAGAGGTCTCTAATATTGTCCTCATTTCTTTTAATTCGCTTTTCTTTTTTCCTCTCTGTTTCATTTATTTCTACAATTCTATCTTCTAGTTCGCGTATCCTGTCTTCTGCCTCTGTTATTCTACTGTTTGTTCCCTCCAGAGTGTTTCTGATCTCATCTATTGCATTATTCATTGTATATTGACTCTTTTTTATTTCTTTTAAGTCCTTATTAAATCTTTCTTCCATCTTCTCAATCCTTTTCTCCAGGTTATTTATCTGTAACTCCATTTTGCTTTCAAGATTTTGAATCATTTTCACCATCAAAATTTGAAATTCTTTATCAGGTAAATTCCCTATATCTTCTTCTTTTGTTTGTGTTGGTGGGCAATTATCTTGTTCCTTTACTTGCTGGGTATTTCTCTGCCTCTTCATCTTGCTTATATTGCTTTGCTTGGGGTGGCCTTTCCCTCTTCTTGCAGTTTGTGGAGTTCTCTTTATTACGTAGTTTCTTCGCTGTGTGTGGGGTTGGACGGGTGACTTGTCCGGGTTCCCTGGTTAGGGAAGCATGTGTCGGTGTTCTGGTGGGTGGAGCTGGATTTCTTCTCTCTCCTTTAGAAGACAATGGGCTGCTTTTCTGGGAGCCTGATGTCCTCTGCCAGAATTCAGAAGTTGTTCTGTGGACTTTACTCCGCGTTCAAATGTTCTTTTGATGAATTTGTGGGGGAGAAAGTGGTCTTGGCATCTTATCCCTCCGCCATCTTGTTTCTTCCTCCCCAGAACACTGGATTCTTATATTCCACTTGGTCGTGGAGTATCTCTTCCCAGCTGCTCCAGCAAGGCGCAGCCGCTGTACCTTACCTTGGACGAGGGGTATCTCCTCAAGGCCGCGCCTCCTGCTTTGAATGTAGATCAGCTCCTCTTGGCCCTCTGGTGCCCAAGCAGCCACCGCCTCCTGAACGTGGTACAGCTCCTCTCGGCCACCTCCCTAACCCTGGGTGCGGGGTAGCTCATCTCAGCCACGATTCTGCACGTGGTCGGTTTCGCCGGAGCCGGGCGTCTCCTGCGCCTGCGCCGCCGGAGCCGGGCGTCTCCCCCACTCCAGTGTTCTTGCAAGGAGACTCTCCATGGACAGAGGAGCCTGGTGGGCTACAGTCCATAGGGGTCGCAGAGTCAGGCATGAAAAAGCAACTAAGCACAGCACAGCATCTTAAGGTGGATATAGATTTTTATACCTTCCTTCTTTTCTGTATAGTACTGAAACTAGCACATTTTTAATTAAGGTTCAGTGAAAAAATTGGCTTAAAACTCAATATTCAGAAAACGAAGATCATGGCATCTTGTCCCATTACTTCATGGCAGATAGAGGGGGAAACAGTGGAAACAATGACAGACTTTTTTTGAGGGGGGCTCCAAAATCACTGCAGATGGTGACTGCAGTCATGAAATTAAAAGACACTTGCTCCTTGGAAGAAAAGTTATGACCAACCTAGACAGCATATTAAAAAGCAGAGATACTACTTTGCCAACCTTTGTTGTCAAAGTCAAAGTCTATCTAGTCAAAGCTATGGTTTTTCCAGTAGTCATATATTGATGTGAGAGTTGGACTATAAAGAAACCTGAGCATTGAAGAATTGATACTTTTGAACTGTGGTGTTGGAGAAGGCTCTTGAGAGTCCCTTGGACTGCAAGGAGATCCAACAAGTACATCCTAAAGGAAATCAGTCCTGAATATTCATTGGAGGGACTGATGCTGAAACCCTAAAACTTTGGCCACCTGATGTGAAGAACTGACTCATTTGAAAAGACCCTGATGCTGGGAAAGATTGAAGGCAGGACCACAGAGGTCGAGATGGTTGGATGACATCACCAACTCGATGGACATGAGTTTGAGTAAGCTCCAGGAGTTGGTGATGGCAGGGAAGCCTGGTGTGCTGCAGTCCATGGGGCCACAAAGAGTAGGACACAACTGAGCGACTGAACTGAACTGAATTAAGGTTCTAAGTTTATTTACTGTTAATATCAAAGAGTCGGACACGACCGAGCAACTGAACTGAACTGAACTGAATATCATTATAAATCTGTTAGGCTTAATGCTTTTAACTTGTGTTTGTGTTCTAGTTTCCTTTTATGATCTATTTTCTTCTTTCCCTTTTTATATCTCCTAAATTGAATATCTTTAGTATTCCATTTCTCCTCTGCTATTGACTTTAATATATTACTGCTGACTTTCAAAAAATGTTTTTCTATTCTCAAATTTTCTAAAAACCTTATAGTTTTCACTCCTGCTTTTTTTTGCTTGTGTATTATATATTTTATTTTTACATAGACACTAAAGGCTACAATAGTGTATTATTTTTAACAATTAAGCCTATTCAGTTCAGTTCAGTTCAGTCGCTCAGTTGTGTCTGATTCTTTGCGACCCCATGAATCACAGCACGCCAGGCCTCCCTGTCCATCACCAACTCCCGGAGTTCACTCAAACTCATGTCCATCGAGTCGGTGATGCCATCCAGCCATCTCATTCTCTGTCGTCCCCTTCTCCTCCTGCCCCCAATCCTTCCCAGCATCAGAGTCTTTTCCAGTGAGTCAACTCGTTGCATGAGGTGGCCAAAGTATTGGACTTTCAGCTTTAGCATCAGTCCTTCACCTATTAAAGAGATTTAAAAATATCCGTATGAATAATCTTTTAAAAAGTCATATGTTTTTCAAAGTTTTTAATTTTTTGGTGCTTCTCATTCGTTCTTGTTGAACTGGATTTCTATTTGGAATCATTGCCTTTCAGTCTAAGAAATTTCTTTTAGCATCTTGTAATTTAGGTGTGCAGGTGAAACATTCAAGTATTGCATGTCAAAAAGTGTCTTTGTCTTTCTTTCACTTTCACTTTTGATGAACAGTTTTTCTGGTCATAGAATGCTAAATTATTTCTTTTAACATTAAAAAAATTCCATTGTCCTGTGGATTCCATTATTTTGGGTGGAAAATCACCATTATTGATTATCTGCCCTCCTAGCCTAAATATAGGAGAAGGCAATGGCAAGCCACTCCAGTACTCTTGCCTAGAAAATCCCATGGATGGAGGAGCCTGGTTGGCTGCAGTCCGTGGGGTCGCTAAGGGTCGGACACGACTGAGCGACTTCACTTTCACTTTTCACTTTCACACATTGGAGAAGGAAATGGCAACCCACTCCAGTGTTCTTGCCTGGAGAATCCCAGGGACGGGGGAGCCTGGTGGGCTTCCGTCTATGGGGTCACACAGAGTCGGACACGACTGAAGTGACTTAGCAGCAGCAGTAGCAGCAGCAGCCTAAATATTGATAATTATTTTCAGTTTAGTGATTTTTTTTTCTGGTGTGTCCATCCTGCTGATAAGCCTATTGAAAAATATCTTTATTTTTCTAATTTTATTTTTGATTTATAGCATTTCTACTAGCTTTTAAAAATTGTTTTTAAAGTATATTTGATTTATAATGTTGTGTTAGTTTCAGGTATAGGTCAAAAGTGTATCAGTTATACATACACATGTATCCAATAGGTCTATATAGAGTGTTGAGAGTTCCCTGTGCTATACATTAGGTCTTTATTAGTTATCTATTTTATATATAGTAGTGTGTATATGTCAATCCAACTCTCCCCATTTATCTTCCCTGTCTCGACTTTCCCCCTGGTAACCATTAGTTTGTTTTCTACATCTGTGACTCTGTTTTATAAATAAGTTCATTTGTATCATAGTTTTTAACATAATTTTCATATCTCTACTGAAATTCCCTGTCTGTACATGTGTGCTGCCTTTCTTTTTCTTTAGATCTTGTAATATGTTCATTATAGTTACTTCAAAATCCCTGTATAATAATTCGAATCTCTGATTTATATCTGGATCTGATTTTATTGAGTGTTTTCTCCCTATATTAGTCATCTCAGCTGCAAACACAAACCACAGAGTGGGTGACTTAAATAACAGACATTCACTTTCTCATAGTTTTACAGGCTGGAAGCCCAAGTTCAAGGTACTGGTAAAGTTGGTCTCCAGTGAGTCTTTTCCTTGCTTGCAGGTGGCCACCTCTCATGTTGTTCTCACATGGTGACTTTCCTCTGTAAGCATGGAGAGAAAGTAAGGTGTCTGGTGTCTCCCCTCTCCTTATGAGGATACCAATCTAATCAGAGTAGAACTTGACCATTATGAAGTTGTTTAACCTTAATTATCTTCTTAAAAGCTCTCTCTCCAAATATTAATACAATTACGTTAGGTTAGGGCTTCAATATATGAGTTTTATTTTATTTTTTTGGTGGGGGAGGAATAGGAGCCACAATTCAATTCATAACACTTTCCTAGGGATAAGTTATATGATCTAACTTCTTTATCTGTATAGTAAAATTTGATTGAATTTTAAACTCTTAAGTGTAAAGAACACTGGGCTTCCCTGGGGGGTCAGTGGTAAAGAATCCTCCTGCCAATGCAGAAGATGCAGATTCAATCACTGGGTTGGGAAGATGCCCTGGAGAAGGGAATGGCAACGCACTCCAGTATTCTTGCCTGGGAAATCCCATGGACAGAGGAGACTGGTGGGTTACAGTCCATGGAGTTGCAAAGAATCAGACATGACTTAGCAACTAAAAACACACAGACAGAGTATTAGATCTTGAAGTAAATAATATTTTTGCCTGGGAAAGTCATATCTCTTCTTTTGTCAGGCCACCAGGAGACTGAGTTAATCTTGTTTGGGATTTAGTGGTTATGTTAGGTGGATTCACTTCACAATGGCTTTAAAGTATTTGATGGTGAGATAAGGCTCTTTCCTGTAGCAAGCTTGGGATCTGTGTGCCTGGAGCTTTCCTTGTTCTTGGCATTTAGCAGCCCCACATGCCTGCATGTCAGGGAGTCTCTCTCATTTATATTGTTTTTCCAATGACAGGTCGCTGCTGCCGAGGCCCAAAATGGCCAGTGTTTTTCTCAGTTCTTTAGCCCTGACATCCAACTTGATCAGACCCCTTGTATCTGAATCTCAGAGGAGCCTCTTTTAGTTGTTCTGTCCATTTTTCAGTGATACACTTTTATTGCCTTGTACTCAGTGTAAGGAAAATTTCTTTCAGTTTTCCTATTCTCAGACTTCACATGCTCACTTCACGGCAGGCCTCACATGCTTGCATGGTGCGGTTCCCTCGGGTCTTTTGCCACATTCCAGCTACAGGCAACCCTGTCTTCATACTTAATGAATGCCTAGATTTGGTGATGGACAGGGAGGCCTGGCGTGCTACTGTTGATGGGGTCGCAAAGAGTCGGACACGACTGAGCGACTGAACTGAAGTGAACTGAACTGAGAATGCCTGGAGGATTTCTGTTAGTTCTTCTGCTTTTCCTTCAGACACCAATGTCCCTTCTGTCTAGGCCTCAGCATTCTTTCTCAGTGCCTCTGGTCTGATTCTAGTCTTTCCTGTGAATGCGTAGAGAAGACTTATGGACAAATATTGGCAGATGGGTGGAGATTCTCTTTGTGTCTGGGCATTTTAGAGATTAAAGCTTTATTTAAATAAAGTTCAGCTGCTTTTTTTCCTCCCATGTCAAAGGAAGCCTCCTTTTACTTCTGCTCTGCCAGGGATGACAGCGGACACAGGACCGTTCATTTCTAGGAGTGTGAGCTAAAACAAAGACTCAGATTGTCAAACAGGCTCACAAGAATCAGAAATTATTAGCCAGTATCAAATTTTAATAATGATTTCAGTTAGAAATGATAAAGAGTCTCAGACAGAGCAGCAGGAGATCTGAGATGCTAAGGGTGGCTGTCAGGTTTTCCCCTTCTACATCAAACACATGCTGTCTAGTTCAGAGTAGACAAGATCTCTGAGTGACGTATCGGGACATTATCTCCTGGAGTGGAAGTATTTAGTCTAAAATACACCTCCATTTAATACCCTGGTTTGTGTGACATTTTCTAGAGGGCATGGCTTATAAATCTATAGATTTTAAGTTTATTATTTTTATTTTGTTGATGTAATTGACACATAGCATTAGATTCAGATATACAGCATAATGCTTCAATGTATGTATACACTGTGAAATGATCATCATAATGTCTAGTTGATAGTCATTACCATCCTTGGTTGTAATTTTCCCCCTTGTGATTAGAACTTTAAAGATCTATACCCTGCCTCTAGCAACCACGAATCACTTCTCTGTATCTGTGAGGTTTTGTTTTGTTTTTGGATTCCAGATATAAGTGAGGTCAGGTAGTATTTGCTTTTCTTTGTCTGACTCATTTCACTTAGCATAATGCCCTCAAGGTCCATCCATGTTGTCATAAGTGGCAGAATTTCCTTTTTTAATGACAATAATATTCTATTATACATCATATTATTTACCTATTCATCCACCTATAGACCCTTAAGTGAGTATGCAGTGAATAACAGGGTGCGGATTTTTTTGAGCTAGTACTTCTATTTTCTTTAGCTAAATACCTAGACGTGGGATTGCTGGATCATATGGTAGGTCTATTTTAGATTTTTGAGGAACCTCCATACTGTTTTCCAGTGGCTAGACCAATTTGTAGTCCCAATAATAGTGCAGGAATGTTCCCTTTTCTCCACATCCTCACCAACTCTTGTTATTTTTTTGTCTTCTTGATGATACCCATTCTGACAGGTGTGAGATACTATCTCATTGCATTTTTGACTTGCATTTCCCTGATGATTAATACTCCATCCAGCTTGCTGACTCTATTTCCCAAAGAATTACGTTGTGCCACGTAAACAATCTAGTAGGCTTCAGATGGGCATCCTCTGGACCTCGGATAATCCCTCTGTTATATAGCTCCCTCTCAGCAGTCATTTGGAGAAGGCAATGGCAAGCCACTCCAGCACTCTTGCCTGGAAAATCCCATGGACGGAGGAGCCTGGTGGGCTGCAGTCCATGGGGTCGCTATGAGTCGGACATGACTGAGCGACTTCACTTTCACTTTTCACTTTCACACATTGGAGAAGGAAGTGGCAACCCACTCCAGTGTTCTTGCCTGGAGAATCCCAGGGATGGGGGAGCCTTGTGGGCTGCCGTCTATGGGGTCACACAGAGTCGGACACGACTGAAGTGACTTAGCAGCAGCAGCAGCAGCAGCAGCAGTAAAACCAATGAAGCTGCTATGAAGAAAGTATTCATTTGTTACTTTAGGGGGAAAGAGGATATTGATTATGAAACTTGCCCTTGCTACATGATATATTTGATTTTCCACTTGATAACTATGTCAGCTTTTTTGGGCAGGCTCATCTGCTGTCTTTTAAAAATATAACTGTTATATAAAAGAGAGTATTGACAGTAATAGAAAACAGCTTCTAAAGAGGAAATGATTACAGGAAAGAGGAAGTTCATGGGCATCAAATAATGGTGTCAGCAGTTTCATGCAAGAGTAGTATAATTAATGTCTTAAGCTTCTGAAGTCACAAAGAATTCAAGAGAGAAAATCCCTTATCTATTCTTCTTCCTCTTCCCCAACTGGACAAAAAATAATTTGGGAGCATTACGCCATAGTTTTGTGGCTTAGGTTAAAGGTTGGGGTAGGGTACAGGCTCTCAGTTATCATTTACTGTAACCATGTTCAGAAAAAAATTCTAAACAGTATTGCTGCCTCTGAAACTGCTAGAATTTCTGAGTTAAATAAAGTCTCATTATTTCAGGGATTTACTCTACCCACAAATTAAAATATACCTAAGAAAATAATTCTGGTATTTTCCTTCCTGGAGAAGATGGTAAGTTAATATCTAAATCACAAAGATCTGCTACTCTTTCCAAGGGGGAAAGTCTTTTTTCTGATGTACTTTTGCTAAAGTAAAAATAAAAATGACTAGCTCCTTTCTCTTTTTATTTTTCTAATTTATTAAAAAATTTTTTTTGGATGTGGACTAATTTTTTTTTAAGTCTTCACTGACTAGACCACTAGGGAAGTCTCCTCCTTTCTGATCCCATGGACTGTAGCTCACCAGTTTTCTCTGTCCATGGAATTTTCCAGGCAAGACTATTGGAGTGGGTTGCCATTTCCTACTCTAGGGGATCTTCCTGACCCAGGGATGAAACCCATTTCTCTTGCATCACCTGTATTGGCAGGCTGACTCTTTACCACTAGTGCCACCTGGGAAGCCCTTTAAATAACTACTATATATTAAGTGACAAATCCAATAGGTGACCAAAGCAAAAAACCAAAACAGATGAAACACAAAACTTATTTGGTGAAAAAAGTGAAAGTGAAAGCCACTCAGTTGTGTCCAACTCTTTGGAAACCCATGGACTACACAGTCCATGGAATTCTCCAGGCCAGAATACTGGAGTGGGTAGCCATTCCCTTTTTCAGTGGATCTTCCCAACCCAGGGATCGAACCCAGGTCTTGTGCACTGTAGGCGGATTATTTACCAGCTGAGCCACGAAGGAAGCCCAAACTTATTTAGGTTGTACCCTAAATAAGACTTCATGTTATCTGCATAACATTTTTAGCCAGGAAGAAACTAAAGGTTGGCATTTTACTGAAATATAAAGCTTCTGGGACCAGAAGCATGGCTATTTATCTTGGAATCCTTAGAATCTTGCACAATGTTTGGAATATAATAAGTTTTTAAATGAATGTTTGAATAAATACATGGGTGAATAAACAAGAAGAAAATCTGGAACTGACTGTTATAAGGTAGCATGCTGCCATAGGAACTGTGGAGACGTGGGAAAGCTCACATAGTCATCATGGTCAAGTGAGCATCTGATAATTTTGATTCTGGCAAAGCCCAGCATCCATCCCGGGCAGTTGCCACCCACCAGTAGGACAAAGATTACATAATCTAACTTTAACTTGCCCTTCCAGCTTTATCTCTCAGCGTCCTGTATATGAATTCTCTCCTTTGGTCAAACTCTTCTAATCATTCTCTGAACACTTCATACTCTCCTGCTTCTCTATGCCTTTGTTCACACCGAACTTGGAATCTATTCTGCATCTTTGCTTATGAAATCCTACCTATTCTTTCAGGTCTTATCTTAAACACAAAATACTTCAAGAAGACACCCCCACCCCTCCCCCACCAGTCATCCTTAGTCTAAACAAGACTGCTTTAGAGCACATTATCTCTTCAACCACACCCATCATTCACATATTCCTTCACTAAAATTATTTGAGAGATCAAGTTATCCACTTCACAAATCATTTTCTCCCTTTATAAGGCATTAAAGTTTGATGAATTGACTGATTAATTTAGCATTATAAACTTATTGATTACTTACATATTTATTAAGCATTAGGGGTTACCAGACTTTCCTGGTGGCTCAGATGGTACAGAGTCTGTCTACAATGCAGGAGACCTGGGTTCGATCCCTGGGTTGGGAATATCCTCTGGAGAAGGAAATGGCAACCCACTCCAGTGCTCTTGCCTGGAAAATCCCATGGATGGAAGAGTCTGGTAGGTTACAGTCCATGGGGTTGCAAAGAGTCGGACATGACTGAGCGACTTCTCCTTACCTTACCTTACCTTACCTTAGGGGTCAGAGGCAGAAAAAGGAGTCTGAGAAGTAGGTAGAGAGGTTGTTTTGTAGACGTGGGAGGAACACTGAAAGAATGCTGTGTCATAAAGACAGTAGAGGAGGAGACTTTTAGGAAAGGATGATTTATTATGTTAAATGTTGCAGAGTTATAAAGGTGAAAGAGGATTTGGTTTGTTACTATATAATCAGATAATGATGTCTGAGATAGTCTAGTTTCAGACTATACTATAGCACGTAAATTAATACAGGGCAAAAGCCAGATTATAAGGAATTTGGAATGAGTAGAGGATGAGGAAATAGAGGATGCAAGCATTTGGAAAAGTTTAATGATGAGAAAGAGAGACACAGGATAGCATCTCAGGAAAGGAAGAAGATTTCCTTCTTTTTTTTTTTTTTTTTAATTGTTGTGGTGGTGGTAGCTTTGTTTTGAGAACGAAAGAACTATTGACAGGTTTAACTGAAGATGAAGATGGAGGAGAGGAGAGTCATTTGAACAGTGCTCACCAAGGGTTGCCTCATTGAGGAAATTTGTATGACTATCCATCACCAAACTCTCATGACATCAAAAGTCTGAAAGACTTTTGCATTATGAAATAGAATGCTTAATAGTAGGACTGGAACATCTTGTTTGTTAAAAGAGAAATTAGAAGGTGACATCACTCACCTTGTAAAAGGATTACAAAAGGATTGTTAGGTTGTTTTAAGTGCTAATTTCTCAAGTATTTCTTACAGGTCATTAAATGCTCAACAATAGTAAAAACTAACAACTATAGTGTTCTAAACCAATGCTGATTAAGTATCACCAGAAATTAATATTAAAAATTGAAATAATAGCATTATTTAGTTCAGTTCAATCGCTCAGTCGTGTCCGACTCGTTGCGACCCCATGAATCACAGCACGCCAGGCCTCCCTGTCCATCACCAACTCCCAGAGTTCACTCAAACTCATGTCCATCGAGTTGATGATGCCATCCAGCCATCTCATTCTCTGTTGTCCCCTTCTCCTCTGCCCCCAATCCCTCCCAGAATCAGAGTCTTTTCCAGTGAGTCAACTCGTCACATGAGGTGGCCAAAGTATTGCAGTTTCAACTTTAGCATCAGTCCTTGCAATGAACACCCAGGATTGATCTCCTTTAGAATGGACTGGTTGGATCTCCTTGCAGTCCAAGGGACTCTCGAGTCTTCTCCAACACCACAGTTCAAAAGCATCAATTCTTCGGCGATCAGCTTTCTTCACAGTCCAACTCTCACATCCATACATGACCACTGGAAAAACCATAGCCTTGACTAGACGGACCTTAGTTGGCAAAGTAATGCCTCTGCTTTTTAATAGGCTATCTAGGTTGGGCATAACTTTCCGTCCGAGGAGTAACCGTCTTTTAATTTCCTGGCTGCAATCAGCATCCGCAGTGATTTTGGAGCCCCCCAAAATAAAGTCTGACACTGTTTCCACTGTTTCCCCATCTATTTCCCATGAAGTGATGGGACCAGGTGGCATAATCGTAGTTTTCTGAATGTTGAGCTTTAAGCCAACCTTTTCACTTTCCTTTTTCACTTTCATCAAGAGGCTTTTGAGTTCCTCTTCACTTTCTGCCATAAGGGTGGTGTTATCTGCATATCTGAGGTTATTGATATTTCTCCCAGCAATCTTGATTCCAGCTTGTGCTTTTTCCAGCTCAGCATTAAGGACATTATTATTTAGAGATACTTACATTCTTACATTTAATTTAAAAAAGTTAAATTTTTTTTTAACTTTACCAAAAAGGAAGCTAAGTTACCATTCTGTCCTCTTAAATATAAAGTACTTGGGTCTCTGATGATAGGAAAGATTGAAGGCAGGAGAAGGGGATGACAGAGGATGAGTTGGGTGGATGGCATCACTGAGTCAATGGACATGAGTTTGAGCAAACTCTAGGAGATAGCGAAGGACAGGGAAGCCTGGTATGCTACAGTCCATGGGGTTGCAAAGAGTCAAAAATGACTGAGCCACTGAACAACAGCAACAATCTGGGTCCCTGAATGAGATCCTTAATTGTTTTTTGTCTTGTGGGAAAGTCCTATCAGAAAACTCATTTGAACCACTTAGGTGGGCTGGAACATGGCCAAGGAATGGACAAGGAGATGACTCATCATCTAGGAAGTTCTGAATGCACATGACTTTCCAGAAAACTAATGTTATACCTATAGTCAATATTTTATTATGAGAAATGCTGTATGAGATAAAAATGAAAATCTTTATGTTCTATAACATTTTTTAGACCATCAAAGGTGATATAGCACCTACTTAGGGAAAGTACTGTGATTTTAACTACCATATACACTGATAGAAGAGCCTTAAGAATTATGGCAGTATAGTGCTGAGATATTTGACAGGGGCAAAACAATTCTTGGGTTCCTTAGAATGAAAGTATTTTTAGATACTTGAATCCTACAGAGCTGCAGAAGGACCTGATGAAGTATTTATTTGTGTTCTGACCAGCACTTGCATTTGAAAAATTATTCAGGTTTGTGGGGAAAAAGCACTGAAAAGGAGTAGAGGGAAGAGCGCCCAGTACTCACACAGGGCTAGGAATAATGTGTTGCCACTAGACTGTAGCTTTAACTTACATGCAGAGTACATCACGAGGAGCACTGGGCTGGAAGAAGTACAAGCTAAAGTCAAGATTGCCGGGAGAAATATAAATAACCTCAGATATGCAGATGACACCACCCTTATGGCAGAAAGTGAAGAGGAACTCAAAGGCCTCTTGATGAAAGTGAAAGAGGAGAGTGAAAAGGTTGGCTTGAAGCTCAACATTCAGTAAACGAAGATCATAGCATCTGGTCCCATCACTTCATGGGAGATAGAAGGGGAAACAGTGGAAACGGTGTCAGACTTTATTTTTTTGGGTTCCAAAATCACTGCAGATGCTGATTGCAGCCATGAAATTAAAAGACGCTTACTCCTTGGAAGGAAAGTTATGACTAACCTAGATAGTATATTAAAGAGCAGAGACATTACTTTGCCAACCAAGGTCCGTCTAGTCAAGGCTATGATTTTTCTCATGGTCATGTATGGATGTGAGAATTGGACTGTGAAGAAAGCTGATTGCCGAAGAATTGGTGCTTTTGAACTGTGGTGCTGGAGAAGACTCTTGAGAGTCCCTTGGACTGCAAGGAGATCCAACCAGTCCATTCTAAAGGAGATCAGTCCTGGGTGTTCATTGGAAGGACTGATGCTAAAGCTGAAACTCCAATACTTTGGCCACCTCATACGACAAGTTGACTCACTGGAAAAGACTCTGATGCTGGGAGGGATTGGGGGCGGGAGGAGAAGGGGATGACAGAGAATGAGATGGCTGGATGGCATCACCGACTCGATGGACATGAGTTTGAGTGAACTCTGGGAGTTGGTGATGGACAGGGAGGCCTGGCATGCTGTGATTCATGGGGTCACAAAGAGTCAGACATGACTCAGCGACTGAACTGAACTGAAATAGACTGTAAAATGTCATAATTCACAGGTGGGGTACTTAGAGATTCTTGCTTCTTTAGTGAGAACTAATTAGATCTAGAATAAACACAGCTCTGGTCTTGCCTGACAAATTTTAAGAGCAAGACCTAAAATGATCAAAAGTTCCAGAAAAACTTAACTGCATCCTAGAGCAAAGCTCAGTAGTATTTTTAGAATAGGAAAATACTCATTATTCCACAAGACAAAATTCATAATGTCTGGCACCCCATCAAAAATCATCAGGCATGCAAAGGAGCAGAGAAATATGACCCACAATGTGAGAAAAATCAATCAAAACCAATCCCTAACTGGTACAGATGTTAGAATTAGCAGATGGGCATTTAAACTGTTATTATAACTATATTATATATGTTCAATAAAATGAGAACATAGAAGACATAAAGTCCCAGATCAACTTCTAGAGTTTAAAATGACTATGCCTGAAACAATAAATGTAATAGATAGAATTAATGACAGATTAGACATCACAGTTTCTTCGGCATTACTGGTTGGGGCATAGACTTGGATTACTGTGATATTGAATGGTTTGCCTTGGAAATGAACAGAGATCATTTTGTCATTTTTGAGACTGCATCCAAGTACTGAATTTTGGACTCTTTTGTTGACTATGATGGCTACTCCATTTCTTATAAGGGATTCTTGCCCACAGTAGTAGATATAATGGTCACTGAGTTAAATTCACCCATTCTAGTTCATTTTAGTTCACTGATCCCTAAAATGTCAATGTTCACTCTTGCCATCTCCTGTTTGACCACTTCCAATTTACCTTGATTCATGGACCTAACATTCCAGGTTCTTATGCAATATTGCTCTTTAGAGCATCGGACCTTGCTTCTATCACCAGTCACATCTACAACTGGGTGTTTTTTTTGCCTCTATCTCTTCATTCTTTCTGGAGTTGTTTCTCCACTGATCTCCAGTAGCATATTGGGCATCTACTGACCTGGGAAGTTCCTCTTTCAGTGTCCTATCTTTTTGCCTTTTCATACTGTTCATGGGGTTCTCAAGGCAAGAATACTGAAGCAGTTTGCCATTCCATTCTCCAGTGAACAACATTTTGTCAGAACTCTCTACCATGACCTGTCCATCTTGGGTGGCCCTACACAGCATAGCTGTTTCATTGAGTTAGACAAGGCTGTGGTCCATGTGATTAGATTGGTTAATTTTCCTTGATTGTGGTTTCAGTCTATCTGCCCTCTGATGCCCTCTCTTAGCACCTACCGTCTTACTGGGGTTTCTCTTACTTTGGATGTGGGATATCTCCTCTCAGCTGCTTCAGCACTGCTCCCATTTTCATTATAGGGGACTGGACTGCAAAAGTAGGATGTCCAGAAACACCTGGACTAACAGGCAAATTTGGCCTTGAAGTACAAAATAAAGCAGGGCAAAGGCTAATAGAGTTTTGCCAAGAGAACATAGCGGTCATAGCAAACAGCCTCTTCCAACAACACAAGAGAAGACTCTATACATGGACATCACCAGATGGTCAACACTGAAATCAGGTTGATTATATTCTTTGCAGCCAAAGATGGAGAAGCTCTATATAGTCAGCAAAAACAGGACTGGGAGCTGACTGTGGTTCAGATCAAGAACTCCTTATTGCCAAATTCAGACTGAAATTGAAGAAAGTAGGGAAAACCACTAAACCATTCAGGTATGACCTAAATCAAATCCCTTATGATTATACACTGGAAGTGAGAAATAGATTTAAGGGACTAGATCTGATAGAGTGCCTGATGAACTATGGATGGAGGTTCGTGACATTGTATATGAGACAGGGATCAAGATCATCTCCAAGAAAAAGACATGCAAAAAAGCAAAATGGCTGTCTGAGGAGGCCTTACAAATAACTGTGAAAAGAAGAAAAGTGAAAGCAAAGGAGAAAGGAAAGATATACCTATTTGAATGCAGAGTTCCAAAGAATAGCAAGGAGAGATAAGAAAACCTTACTCAGTGATCAGTGCAAAGAAATAGAGGAAAACAATAGAATGGGAAAGATTAGAGATCTCTTCAAGAAAATTAGAAATATCAAGGGAACATTTTATGCAAAGATGGGCTCAATAAAGGACAGAAATGGTATGAACCTAAAAGAAGCAGAAGATGTTAAGAAGAGGTGGCAAAAATACACAAAAGAACTGTACAAAAAATATCTTCACGGCCCAGATAATCGCAATGGTGTGATCACTCATCTAGAGCCAGACACCCTGGAATGTGAAGTCAAGTGGGCCTTAGGAAGCATCACTATGAACAATTCTAGTAGAGGTGATGGAATTCCAGTTGACCTATTTCAAATCCTAAAAGCAAATTTGGAAATGTCCGCAGTGACCATAGGACTGGAAAAAGGTCAGTTTTCATTCCAATCCAAAAGAAAGGTAATGCCAAAGATGCTCAAACTACTGCACAATTGCATTCATCTCACACACTAGTAAAGTAAAGTTCAAAATTCTCCAAGCCAGGCTTCAACAATACATGAACTGTGAACTTCCAGATGTTCAAGCTAGTTTTAGAAAAGGCAGAGGAACCAGAGATCAAAATGCCAACATCCTCTGGATCATGGAAAAAGCAAGAGAGTTCCAGAAAAGCATCTATTTCTGCTTTATTGACTATGCCAATGCCTTTGACTGTGTGGATCCAACAAACTGGAAAATTCTTCAAGAGATGGGAATATCAGACCACCTGACTTGCCTCTTGATAAATCTGTGTGAAGGTCAGGAAGCAACAGTTAGAACTGGACATGGAACAACAGACTGGTTCCATATAGGAAAAGGAGTACATCAAGGCTGTATATTGTCACCCTGCTTATTTAACTTATATGCAGAGTACATCATGAGAAACGCTGAGCTGGAGGGAGCACAAGCTGGAATCAAGATTAGGGGAGAATATTAATAACCTCAGATATGCAGATGACACCACCCTTATGGCAGAAAGTGAAGAATAACTATAGAGCCTCTTGATGGAAGTGAAAGAGGAGAGTGAAAAAGTTGGCTTGAAACTCAACATTTAGAAAACTAAGATCCTGGCATCTGATCCCATCACTTCATGGGAAATAGATGGGGTAACAGTGGAAACTGTGTCAGACTATTTTTGGGGGCTCCAAAATCACTGCAAATGGTGATTACAGCCATGAAATTAAAAGACGCTTACTCCTTGGAAGAAAAGTTGTGACCAACCTAGATAGGTTATTAAAATGCAAAGACATTACTTTGTCAACAAAGTCCATCTAGTCAAGGCTATGGTTTTTTCAGTAGTCATGTATAGATGTGAGTGTTGAACTATGAAGAAAGCTGAGTGCTGAAGAATGGATGCTTTTGAACTGTGGTGTTGGAGAAGACTCTTGAGAATCCCTTGGACTGCAAGGAGATCCAATCAGTCCACCCTAAAGCAGATCAGTCCTGAATATTCATTGGAAGGACTGATGTTGAAGCTGAAACTCCAATCCTTTGGCCACCTTATGTGAAGAGCTGACTCATCTGAAAAGACCCTGATGCTGGGAAATATTGAAGGGAGGAGGAGAAGGGGACAGCAGAAGATGAGATGGTTGGATGGCATTGCCGTCTCAATGGACCTGAGTTTGGGTAAATTCTGGTAGTTGGTGATGGACAGGGAGGTCTGGCGTGCTGCAGTCCATTGGGTCACAAGGAGTCACACACAACTGAGCGACTGAACTGGACTGAACTAGACATCACCAAAAAAAATAGTAAATTTGACGACACAGCAATAGAAGCAATCCAAAATGAAATACACCCTGAAAAAAGGAATTAAAAATGAACAGCATCAGTGATCTTTCAGACAACTTGAAGCAGATTAATATAAATGAAATATATTTCATATATTTAATATAGATGAAAAAGGAAATACAGAAAACTATTTGAAGAAATAATAGTTGAGGGTTTTCCAAATTTAGTGAAAATAAAAACCTACAGATTAAAGAATTATATTGAAATGTAAATACAAGCAACTTGAAGAAAACAATACCAAAGCACATCATTATCAAACTGTTAGAAAATGATAGAGAAAAGTCTCATAAATGGTAAAAAAAAAGATATAGTATGTATAGAGGAACAAAGATAATGATGGTAACAGATTTTTTCCATCGGAAACAATGCAACTGAGAAGAAAATGACTCAACATCTTGATGTATATACAAAAAAAACCCAAAAAACTGTTACCAAGAATTGCATACCCTGTAAAGATGTATTTGAGAAACACAAGTGAAATAGGAATTTTTAGACATGCAAAGGTATGAGCAGAGGCATACAACAAGAAATGTTGAAAAAACTTGTTTGGTCAGAAGGAAAAAGATAGCAGACAGAAATATGGATGCTCAAAAAGAAATGAAGAGCACTAGACATACTAACTACATTTGTAAATATACAAGATCAGTTCCGTTCAGTTGCTCAGTAATGTCTGACTCTTTGTGACCCATGGATTGCAGCATGCCAATCTTCCCTGTCCATCACCAACTCCTGGAGTTTACTCAAACTCATGTCCATTGAGTCAGTGATGCCATCCAACCATCTCATCCTCTGCTGTTCCCTTCTCCCCCTGCCTTCAATCTTTTCCAGCATCAGGGTCTTTTCAAATGAGTCAGCTCTTCACATCAGTTGGCCAAAGTACTGGAGTTTCAGTTTCAACATCAGTCTTTCCAGTGAATATTCAGGACTGGTCTCCTTTAGGATGGATTGGTTGGATCTCCTTGCAGTCCAAGGGACTGTCAAGAGTCTTTTGCAACACCACAGTTCAAAAGCATCAATTCTTCAGCACTCAGCTCTCTTTATACTCCAACTCTCACATCCATATATGACTACTGGAATAATCATAGTCTTGACTAGACTGACCTTTGTTGGCAAAGTAATGTCTCTGCCATTTAATATGCTGTCTAGGTTGGTCATTACTCTCCTTCCAAGGAGCAAGTATCTTTTAATTTCATGGCTGCAGTCACCGTCTGCAGTGATTTTGGAGCCCCCCAAAAATAAAGTCTGTCAGTTTCCACTGTTTCCCCATCTATTTCATGAAATGATGGGACCAAATGCCATAGTCTTAGTTTTCTGAATGTTGAGTTTTAAGCCAGCTTTTTCACTCTCCTCTTTCCATTTCATCAAGAGGCTCTTTAGTTCCTCTTCACTTTCTGCCATAAGGGTGGAGTCATCTGCATATGTGAGGTTATTGATATTTCTCCCACAATCTTGATTCCAGTTGTGCTTCCTCCAGCCCAGTGTTTCTCATGATGTACTCTGCGTATAAGTTAAATAAGCAGGGTGACAATATACAGCCTTGATGTACTCCTTTCTTGATTTGAACCCAGTCTGTTATTCCGTATCCAGTTCTAACTGTTGCTTCCTGACCTGTATACAGATTTTTCAAGAGGCAAGTCACGTGGTCTGGTATTCCCATCTCTTTAAGAATTTTCCAGATATTTTTCTTATTTAAATATTTTGAAAGAAAATTAAATATTACAAAGGTAATAACAATGTGATGTGTGGTTCATAACATATTGTATTAGGGAGAATTTTAAAAAATTGTCCCCCAAGAACCATGCACTAATCTGTGATACCTTTGAATATTATAATATCATTATTGTTGTGTTATATTCTAATGTTATTCCAATGTTATATTTTACAGCATAGTTGACCTTGAGCTAGGGAGATTTTCCAATTGTACCTATGATTCCAATTGTAATCATAAGTGTACTTTTAAAAGCAAGATATTTTTCTCCATCTGGTGTTTGAGAGGAAGATGCAGAGATTGAAAGCACAAGAAAGATTTGATGTCCTGGTGCTGGTTTTGTAGATGGAGGGGTTTTTGTACAGAGATTGGAGAGTAGTCACAAGCAGCTGAGAATGACTCCTTGTGTACCATCAACAAGGAGGACTTCAGCTCTAAAATCACAAGGAATTGAATTGTCAGTGAGAGGAATGAGATTGGGAGGAGATCCCATACAGATGAGAGTGCACTGGACTTATATCTTGATTTCAGCCTGTGAGACCTCAAGTTGAAAATCTAGCCAGGTCATCCCAGACTTCTTATAGAATTGTGAGATAATAAATGGGTATAGTGTTAAGCCTCTAGTGTGTGAAGTCACTTCAGTTGTGTTTGACTCTTTGCGACCCTATGGACCCTAGCCTGCCAGGCTCCTCTGTCCCTGGGATTTTCTAGGCAAGGATACTGAAGTGGTTTGCCATGCTGTCCTCCAGGGGATCTTCCCCACCCAAGGATCAAACCTGTGTCTCTTATATCTCCTGTATTGGCAGGCAGGCTTTTTACCAGTAGTCGCACTCATCACCTGGGAGATCATAGTAATTTGTTATGCAGAAAACTAGAAAATCAATATACATATGTAGAAACTAATATACATATGTAGAAATAAACTATGTGACAAAACACAGAAACTGAAATGGGCAAATGAATGTATACTGTTGAAACAGAAGTTTTAGTTAATATTGTCAACAAAGGAGATAAATTTCAATTATCAAAGATATTCAGTTAATTTAGAAAGACAGAAAATAAAAAAAAAACAAATATCATGAGACAGAAAAAAGAAGTGAGATGATAGGCTTAAATCTAACCATATCTATAGTTACATTAATTGTAAATAGACTAAACACCCCAATTAAAAGGTAGAAATTATTGCATTTGATTAAAAGGAAGCTCTAACTATATGTTGTCTACAAGAAATGCACTTTAAATACAAAGACACAAGAAAATAAAAAATGAAAGGTTGAAAAATAATATGTTAACATTAGTCAAAAGAAAAGTGAAGTGGCTATAGGGTATATTAATAACTTAAAGCAGATTTCAGAGCAAAGACAATTACTTGGGATAAAGGAGGTCATTACATAATAATAGAGGTGTTAATTTATCAGGAAGAAATAACATTCCTGAGGGCTCATGCTTTCAGTAAAGGAGCAGAGAGCCTCGCTTCAAAATACATGGAACAAAAACAGCACTGAAAGGAGATGTAGACAAATCCACAATTATAATCAGATATTTTAATATAATTCTCTCAATAGTTGATAAAACAAGTAGATAGAAAATTAGTTAAGGTGTGTAACTTGAAAAACAATTAACCAGCATTTAACTAACTGGCATTTATAGAATACTTCATCAATTCTAGCAGTTTATTTTCAGATGCAGACATTTATTTTCAAGTGCATGTTGAATATTTACAAAGATCATATTCTGGGCCCCGGAAGTCTTAGTATCTTTAAAAAGATAGTAGTCATCCAATGTGTGTTCTCTGGCCACTAAGTTAGAAATCAGTAACAGAAGGATCTCTGGAAAATGACCACATAGTTGGAAACCAAACGACACATTTCTAAATTACTCATGAGTCAAAGGAGAAATCAAAAGGGAAATTAGAAAGTACTGTGAACGGATGAAAATGAAATCACAACATATGAAAATCTATCTGTTGGATGCTACTAAATTAGTAGTTGTAACGAAATTTACAGCACAAACCAAAGGAGAAAAAAGACATTCAGCTTGGAAAAGAAGAAATAAAACTGTCTTTATTTGCAGACAACTACTTAGAGAATTCAATGTCTTAAAAAAGCTATTAGATCTAATAAATGAGTTAGCAAGGTTGCAAGATGCTTCCCACGAGGTGCTAATTATAAAGAACTTGTCTGCCAAGGCAGAAGACATAAGAGATGTGGGTTTGACTTTGGATCAGGAAGATCTTCTGGAAAAGGAAATGGCAAATCACTCCAGTATTCTTGCCTGGCGAAACCCAAGGACAGAGGAGTCTGGTGGAGTACAGTCCATAGGGTCACAAAGAGTCAGACATGACTGAAGTGACCTAGCACATAGAAAAAATTGTATAAGCTAGCAATGAACAATCAGAAATTGAAAAAAAAATTAAAATAGCATCAAAAATATGAAAATACTTAGAGTTATATTTGACAAAAGATAAGACCTATATACATTGAAATCTGCAAAACATCATTGAGAAGATCTTAATAATGGAGAGATATACAGTGTTCATAGGACAGGAGAATCAATGTTGCCATGATGTCATTTCTCCTCAGAATAAGCTAGAAATTCAATATAATCCCAATCAAAATCCCCACAGACTTATACATATACATTGCAATATAATTATAAAATTCAAATGAAAAAAATAAGACTCAAAATAACCAAGACAAGTTAGAAAAGAATAAAATTGGAGGATTAACATTATCTGCTTCCAAGTCTTATAAACTAATATAATCAAGACAGTGTGGTAATGGTACACAGATGGACAAATAGGTAAATAAAATAGACCAGATATTGTGAAGATAGATTCACACATATATGGACAACTAAGGGCACAAGGCAATTCAGTGGAGAAAGGCTGGGCTTTTCAACCAGTGGTGCTAGAACAATTGGATATTTATATGCAAAACAAAGGACTTTAATATCTTACACTAGATACAAAGCTTAACTCAAAATGGACCATAGACTTAAATTTAAGAACTAAAACTATAAGATATCTAGAAGAAAACACAAAGAGAAAATCTTTTTGACCTTAGATTAGGCAAAGATTTTTTTAGACATGGCACCAAGGCCCAGTTTATAAAAGAAAAAAACTATAAATTGAACCTAATCAAAATGAAAAACTTCAGCATTTTGAAAGACTCTGTTAAGAGAACAAATAGAGAAGCCACAGACTGGCATAAAATATTTGCAAATCATATCTAATAACAGTTTCATATTCAGAATATATAAACTACTCTTAAAATCCAACAATAAAAACACAAACCCAATTTAAAAAAATGGAAAAAACTTGAAAAAACACTTCATCTAAGAAAATTTACTAATGGCAAAGAAATACATGAAAAGATGTTCAACATCATCTGTTATTCAAGATGTGTGTTTGTTCTTAGTTGCTTAGTTGTGTCCAACCCGGTGACCCCATGGACTGTTCCCGCCAGTCTCCTCTGTCCATGGGATTCTCCAGGCAAGAATACTGGAGTGGGTTGCCATGTGCTGCTCCAGGGGATCTTTCCAACCTAGGGATCCAACCCAGGTCTCCGGCTTTGTAAGCAGATTCTTTACTGTCTGAACCACCAGGGAAGCCCATTATTTAAGAAGTGCAAATTAAAAGAACAATGAGATTTTAATGTGAACCTGTTAGAATGGTTAACATTAAAATGTCTAACAAGTGTTGATAGGATGTGTAGGGGCTGTAATCCCTTATCCCACTGTTGGGGATGTAAAATGATACAACCTCTTTGGAAGACAGATTGGTAGGTTGAATAATGGCTACTCAGAGATGTTCATATCGTAATGTCCAGAACATGTGAGTAGATTTCATCTTAAAGAAACTTTGTAGATATGACTAAACGAAAGATCTTAGAGATCCAGGAGATTATCATATCCACATGAGTATAATATAATCACAAAGGTGTCCTTATAAGAGAGAAGCAGGAGAATAAGTCAGTAGTAGGATGTGTGATCACAGAAGTAGAAGTTAGTGTCCTGAGAAAGAGGCCAAGAACTTGGGGAATACAGGCAGACCAGCTATTAACAAAGGAAGGCAAATAAATTTTCCCCTGAATCTATCTTCCAGAAGGAACAGTCTGGCTAAAACTTTAACTTCAAAATTTTGACCTCTAGAGCTATGAGATAAATTTGTGTTGTTTTTAAGCCACTCATTTTCTTTTTTTTTGTAATTTGTTACAGCAGCAATAAGATGTGCAGATCCTTTAATGTTAAGCATATATCTAACCTAGAGGTAACCTAGTCTTTCCTCCCCTAGATATTTATGCAAGAGAAATGAAAGCACATGCTCATCCAAAAACCTATATGTGAGTGTTTAAACTGCTTTATATATGATAGACAAAACCTGGAAAAAGGTCAAATATCAAAGGTGAATGAACAAACTGATCATGGTATATCCAGATAATGGAATGTGGAGCTAAGCAATAAAGATAAAAACAAACAAACAAACAACTGTTGACAAATATCCCAAATGGATGAATCTCAGAATAATTATGATGAGTAAAAAAGCCAGAAAAATAGTGTACATACGATAAGATGCCATTTTCAAAAATTCTGGAAAGCTCAAGCTCATATATAATAATCAGTATTTGCTTGAATGGGAAGGAGGGAGAAAACAGGGAGGAGTGAAAGGGAGAGATTGTAAAAGGTCATGAGGAAATTTTGGACCGATGGATATTTTCATTGCCTTGGTTATGGTGATAGTTTCAGAAGAATATATATCATTAAAACATATCAAATTGTTCTTTAAATATAGCTCATTATTGCGTGGGAATTACACCTAAATCAGAGCAGCCTCAGCATCAAAAAAATACATCTCAGAGGGTTGTTGTGAAGCTTAAATGAGAAGCTATGCATATCACTTGCTGTAACTCCTGGCACCTAGTAAGAACTCAATAAATTTTGGCCATTATTATTTTTTTACTTTAGAGAATGGAATGGTAGAGCAATAATTGATTGTGAATTAACAAGACTCTTTTGAAATAAATATCAAGGCTGACTTTCTCATATTTGTTACTTATTAAGTATAGCATTTTATTAAATATCCTGCACAAAATTATGATGAAATCAGGATGTGGCTTGATAGCAGTCTTTCTATTTTCAAGTAAGAGCTGTGGAATCCTTTCTTATTCTTGACTTATAAACTTTGCTTACTAACTGACAAAGGGTTCTATTGTCTTGTTTTATGAGGGTTATAGTTGCTTAACAAATATCTGTCAGATTGAACTGAATTAATCTTCATCTCATCTCTGTAATTCAGGAACTTGAAATTCATGGCCATGTGTACTTTGTAAGTTAATTAACCTTAACTCAATTTGGGGGATTCCTTGCCTCAGGGTACTTAGTCTTCCCTGATGTGAAATATTTAGGTGACATAGACAGGAAGCAGTGACTTAAGAGGAGAGCATGTCTGGGGAACTCCAGAAAGTGTCAGGGGAAGTGTCTAGGAGAGGTGGAGCCGGGCTGGGCCAGGGCTGACAGTGTACTTTCATTTCCTATGTTTTCTACATGTCCTTTCCTGAGTAGAGAAGACTCTTCAAAAAATAGATCCTTGTGTTTTCTTCCCTAGTTCTTGCGGGTTAAGAGCTGAGTTCTGGGTGGCAAGAGAATTCTTTCTTCTATATTATGTCTATCCCTGAAGTTAATCTGTGTCTAAATATGGCAGTGAGCTGGTTACACGTATAGATTCCATACAGAACTATTTTTATAAATCATCCTAGTCATGAGAGTATATTACTTAGTCAAGTCCCAAAGTAGAAGACTTTTTGACACTGGTCAAGTTTAACATCTAAGTGAGGATAGGAATTTAGATTTTAGTCTTTTTTAGGGTTGAGTGAAAACCTTTTCTATACTGACAACAGCTGGCTATGGTATAGAGTATAATTTTTAAAAAAGGCAATTTTCTGATTATAAAGGTACTACAAGAACAGGATACTTTTCATATAATTAGCATATGAAAGATGTCCATTATCATTAATAATCAGGGAAATTAAAGTAAAAATCACAGTGAGATACCATAGCATTTACAAATTTCAATCCAACAATTTCAAGTGTCAGTGAGGGTATAGAACAGCAAGAACTTTCACACCCTGCAGGTAGGAGTGTATGTAAACTGATGGCAATCTCTCTCTCTCTTTTTCTAACTGTCTGCTATTCAGGAGACCCAGGTTTGATCCCTGGGTTGGGAAGATCCTCTGGAGAAGAGAATGGCACCCCACTCCAGTATTCTTGCCTGGAGAATTCCATAGACAGAGGAGCCTGGTGGACTATAGTCCATGGGGTTGCTAAGAGTTGGAAATGACTGAGTGACTAAACTAACATAGTTAATTTACAATGTTGTGTTAGTTTCAGGTGTATAGCAATGTGATATATACACACACACATATGCATATTCTTTTTCCAAATTTTTTCTTACAGGTTATTACAAAATATTGAGTATAGTTCCCTGTGCTATAGAGTAGTTCCTTGTTGGTATCTATATACAATAAATATATAGTAGTGTAAAGATATGTGTACCCCAATGTTCAGTGCAGCACTATTTATAATAACCAAGACATAGAAGCAAAATTGACAGGTGAATGGATAAGGGAGATGTGGTACATATACAATGGAATATTGCTCAGTAGTAAAAGAGAATGAAACAGAGCCATTTGCAGCAACCTAAGTGGATCTCTTGAGAAACCTGTATGCAGGTCAGGAAGCAACTGTTAGAACTGGACATGGAACAACAGACTGGTTCCAAATAGGAAAAGGAGTACGTCAAAGTTGTATATTGTCACCCTGCTTATTTAACTTATATGCTGAGTACATCATGAGGAACGCTGGGCTGGAAGAAGCACAAGCTGGAATCAAGATTGCCGGGAGAATATCAATAACCTCAGATATGCAGATGACACCACCCTTATGGCAGAAAGTGAAGAGGAACTCAAAAGCCTCTTGATGAAAGTGAAAGAGGAGAGTGAAAAGTTTGGCTTGAAGCTCAACATTCAGAAAACGAAGATCATGGCATCTGGTTCCATCACTTCATGGGAAATAGATGGGGAAACAGTGGAAACAGTGTTAGACTTTATTTTTTTGGGCTCCAAAATCACTGCAGATGCTGATTGCAGCCATGAAATTAAAAGATGCTTACTCCTTGGAAGGAAAGTTATGACCAGTCTAGATAGCGTATTAAAAAGCAGAGACATTACTTTGCCAACAAAGGTCCATCTAGTCAAGGCTATGGTTTTTCCCGTGGTCATGTATGGATGTGAGAGTTGGACTGTGAAGAAAGCTGATCGCCGAAGAGTTGATGCTTTTGAACTGTGGTGCTGGAGAAGACTCTTGAGAGTTCCTTGCACCGCAAGGAGATCCAACCAGTCCATTCTAAAGGAGATCAATCCTGGGTGTTCATTGGAAGGACTGATGCTAAAGCTGAAACTCCAATACTTTGGCCACCTCATGCGAAGAGTTGACTCACTGGAAAAGAGTCTGATGCTCGGAGGGATCGGAGGTAGGAGGAGACGGGGACGACAGAGAATGAGATGGCTGGATGGCATCACCGACTCTGTGGACATGAGTTTGGGTGAACTCCGGGAGTTGGTGATGGACAGGGAGGCCTGGCATGCTGTGGTTCATGGGGTCGCAAAGAGTCGAACACGACTGAGCGACTGAACTGAACTGAACTGCAAGTGGACCTCGAGAGTATCATACTAAGTGAAGTCAGACAGAGTAAGATAAATATATGATATTGTTAATATGTAGAATCTAAAAAAAAAGATACAAATGAACTTACATACAAAACTGAAATAGATCCACAGACATAGAACACAAACTTATGGTAAAGGGCTATTGGGGGGCAGAGGGATAATTTAGGAGTTTGCAGGAACCACTTTAAAAACAGCTTGGTATTGTTGAGTAAAGTTGAATTTGTGTGTACTCAGTGACATAGCCTATCATTCCTAGCTTCCTAATGCAGGGAAACTATTTTTTTTCATGTGTGTACCAGGATGTAATGAGAAATAACAAACTCCCCCACTGAAAGAATCCAAAAATTCATCTTAAGAAAAATAGAGAAATAAATTGAAGCATGTTCAAACAGCAGACTACACAGCAGTGAAAATAAGTGAACCATAGTCGCATGAATCAATATGAGTAAACCTCCAAAACATAAAGTTGAGGGCAAGAAGAAGGTCATGGAAAAACACATAAGTAGAGGCTGCATTCCTTTTTGGACAGGTTAAATGTGAAGTGCTGATTGAAGGTCCTGGTGAAAATATCCAGATTATGGGTGGAAACACAGACTGAAGCTCAAGATTCAGGTAGCGTGTTTAGGTGGCAGTTGATGAAATGAAAGCTGAATCCATTAGTGAGAATAACAAAGGAGAGGGTAAGGTTGATGATTATAAAAAACTGAATTTAGTGAGTGGAAAATGAAATAAAAAAGGCAGGTTAGAGATGTAGGAAAAAGAGAATGTTGTGTCTGAAGCTAAAGGAAGAGTCAAGACAAGCTACATAATTAGAAGGGCTTAGCGGAAAATGAAAATATGGGGCCCCTGTTAAAAAGTGTTAAGAATTTAAAAACAGAGAAAAAAGAGTCCTAAACTGCACGCAGAGTCTTTCTAAGTATGGGACACTGTGTGACTGCACAGATTGCATGTCTCAGAGGACAGTCCTGGTAAAAGCTCTTGGGACTTGGAATCAATATGGTGAAACACATTAGGGTATTGAGAAAGATGAATGAGGGGAAAAAAAATTTAAATCCTCTTTTGCCTCTTTGATTTTGAAAGTAATACTCATTAAAGCATATTTGTAAAAGCATAAAAATATGTAAAAAGTATCTATAATTTGACTTATTTATCAGTAACCTTTAATCTGATAACTTCTAACACTTTGGTAGTGTTTTTCCCACTTACTTTCTGAACAGACATACACATTAACATGCTTGTTAGTGTTAGTCATTCAGTCATGTCTGACTCTTTGCAACCCCGTGGACTGTAGCCCGCCAGGCTCCTCTGTCCATGAAATTCTCCGGGCAAGAATACTGGAGTGGGTTGCCAGTTCCTGCTCCAGAAGATCTTCCTGACCCATGTCAACACTTTAAATAACACAGACTGAGACCATATTCTATAATTTTGTTACTTAAAAATTTTTAACGTTCTATCATTGGAATCTTCTCATGTCTTTGAATGTTCTTTGATAAAATGATTATTAATAAAAAAGATTATGTTACTAAGCTGGTCACTGTTGACCTTGGTGAGGTTGGATGCACATACATGAGGAATAAATGGAAGTTGAAGTTGGAGGCATCAAGCATAGGTACTTTCCCACTTGATGGTTGCAAGAAGACACAGGAAGAATGGTACCTCATGGAAATAGGATGGTTGAGGGAACTTTGCATGAGTGTTTGAGACCTGGATGTACTTGTTTGCTGAGAAAGGATGCCAGAGGTGGGTGTGACGATGAATAGAATACATTCATGGAGGAGTTGGGAAAGGAATGGACACATGTAATGGAAACAGCAATACAAAAATGCCTTCCTCTAAAAAAGAATAGGATGGATTATACAAGCTGAAATTTTGAAGTATGGAGAAGAGAAAGCTATTACATTTACATCATATAGAGTGTTATTAGGAAAATAGAAGATGATGAGGTAGGTAGACTTTGAGATTACTGATAACAATTTGATTCAAAGTAAGTAATAGAGGCTTCAGTTCAGTTCAGTTCAGTCGCTCAGTCGTGTCCAACTCTTTGCAACCCCATGAATCACAGCACGCCAGGCCTCCCTGTCCATCACCAACTCCTGGAGTTCACTCAAACTCACCTCCATCAAGTTGGCTTATTCAGAGATAAATTCCAAAATTGTGAATAGAAGTGCAGTCCCAGTCGAGGCCAGATTTGGGAATGAAAAGAAGTGACTCAAATTTGAAATTTTCTTCAGTAATATTCAGCAGGAGTAATTCTTCAGTAATATTCACTGATAGGAGTGTAGAGAAAGTGGATGACAGTTTGCTCAGAACTGGAATTTGCCAAGGTCAGTGTTATGGAAAAAGGAAACAAAGGATTCTGGAGTACTAATGGGGATTATGTTAACTTGTTCATTATAAGAGCCACAGATGGCTCAAAGGCAAATAAAGAAAGAACTGAGGTAAGGGAGGAATGAGCAGGTTGAAAGCTGTGATGAGAGTGATTGAGCAGCAATTTCAGTAGATATGGAAAGAGAGGAAGGATACATAACAATCAAAGACGGGAAATCTCGACTTAAAATCTTGTAAGCTGAAAAACAGATCCAAAGGTAAATGTGGGTGGGTGCTTGAGTGAAGGTGCAGAGGTGGTTTAAAAACTCTGAGGCTGATGTGTGGAACGCACCATTCATATGGGCATTGAGATGAACAAGGTATTGCCATGAATCAGTTGAGAAAACTGCAAGCCAAAGGCTGAACTATCAAGAGAGTTACTGGTGGGTCTAGAGGTTGGTGGAAAGCAGCAGCAAGGAGGGAACAAGGAATCAACAGGGGAGGCATTGCTGAGAGCTGGTGGTAGAGGGATGGTGTGGCAGTGGCTGGAGGAGGTCAGGTTATATTGCTTCCTAAATTAATGTAATTCTGAGGAGTGGTGGATGGAGACACTGCTGGGGAGTTTTGACGTTGGTCAGGGTCGTGGGAGGAATAATCCAAGAAAAGTCTGAGGATGTAGGTGAGCTAGTTCACAATCAATTCATTTTCACAGAGCACAATGTTGAGCATTGTCTTACATATCTGAATGTCTACAGGGAGTCTTGTATCCATATCTATTTCCAATCTCTATCTTTACAGTACCTCCACTATATCACCATTAAACACCCTTTTCATTTAATATTCAAGTCTTTAAAGTTTCCCAAATTTTCATTACATTGTTATGATGAGTGACAAGAAAGACTTCACCAGACAGGTTAAATGAGTTGGCCAGAATAAAAGGGATAGTGTTGAATGTAGGAAAGTAAAAGATAATAACGAGGGACACTGGTGATTTCAATAAGGAACCCAAAACACACCTCAAGTTGGTGACAAGCATAGATGAGTCTGGAACTCTCACACTTTGTCTTTATTTCTCCTTTTGAGGTATCTACGCAATTTTGTCAATAAACAGAAAACAAGATTTTTCTTATACACTTTATAGTGTGTGTCTGCTGTCTTTAATGTTCAAGGGAAATCATTGCCTTTAATCATAAGAGTTGAAAGCTAGCTATAACAAAGTAAGGAAACAGAATTTTCAAACTGTTCATTTTTACCTTGTGCTTTACATTTAAGCATGTATGAGCCATCATTGTTTGAATTGCAGGTTAACATCCTCTTTATATTTGTCCTTTATTTTCTTACTTCAGGATACTTTTGAGTATGGGTTTATAAAAATTTTTCCAGCAGTGCTATGTAACCTAGGAACAAGAATAGAGAAATTATGTGCAAGAGATAACAAAGGTTGGGAGTTTGTAAATGTATTGCCCTTTTCTGTTTAAAGAACATTTAGAATTTTGGTTTGAATGAATTGTAAAATATGAGCATTTTTAAACTGTATACCTTTTTTATTAGGTTATAAAGTCCATGTCACCTGATAAAATATCTTGAAATTTAGAACTACTAAAAGAATATGTGGTATGAGAAATACCTATAAACTGAGGAATTCATAGTACATATGATTTGGCATAAGTACAGGGACCAGATACAGTTATTTGATAGGTTTTTCAATAAAATAGTAAACCATGGAGAACATAAACAAACAAAAAAATCAAACTGTTCAAAGCATTTCATATTTTTTTACAGTGATGTCCAATGGGATCCACATAGCTGTTAATAAAAGGAAGATTTTAATTGGTGAGTCACTAATCAGTTATCAAGTGTTTCTTGATGGATTATTATGTGATAGACATTGAGCTAGAAAAAAATCTATTCCTGCAGGCTTAAGAAGCATCACTATGAACAAAGCTAGTGGAGGTGATGGAATTCCAGTTCAGCTATTTCAAATCCTGAAAGATGATGCTGTGAAAGTGTTGCACTCAATATGTCAGCAAATTTGGAAAAGTCAGCAGTGGCCACAGAACTGGAAAAGGTCAGTTTTCATTCCAATCCCAAAGAAAGGCAATGCCAAAGAATGCTCAAACTACCACACAGTTGCACTCATCTCACATGCTAGTAAAGTCATGCTCAAAATTCTCCAACTAGACTTCAGCAATACATGAACCGTGAACTTCCAGATGCTCAAGTTGGTTTTAGAAAAGGCAGAGGAACCAGAGATCAAATTGCCAACATCCGTTGGATCATCATAAAAGCAAGAGCATTCCAGAAAAACATCTATTTCTGCTTTATTGACTATGCCAAAGCCTTTGACTGTGTGGATCACAATACACTGTGGAAAATTCTGAAAGAGATGTGAATACCAGACCACTTAACCTGCCTCTTGAGAAACTTGTATGCAAGTCAGGTAGCAACAATTAGAACTGGACATGGAACAACAGACTGGTTCCAAATAGGAAAAGGAGTACGTCAAGGCTGTATATTGTCACCCTGCTTATTTAACTTATGTGCAGAGTACATCATGAGAAATTCTGGGCTGGATGGAGCACAAGCTGGAATCAAGATTGCTGGGAGAAATATCCATAACCTCAGATATGCAGATGACACCATTCTTATGGTAGAAAGTGAAGAAGAACTAAAGAGTCTCTTGATGAAAGTGAAAGAGGAGAGTGAAAAAGTTGGCTTAAAGCTCAACATTCAGAAAACTAAGATCATGGCATCCAGTCTCATCACTTCATGGCAGATAGATGGGGAAACAGTGGCTGACAGCATATATATGGGTCTTGTTTTTGGATCTTTTCAGCCAGTCTGTGTCTTTTGGTTGGAGCATTTAATCCATTTACATTTAAAGTAATTATTGATATATATGTTCATATTGCCATTTTCTAATTGTTTTAAGGTTTGATTTTGTAGATATTTTTTCTTCTGTTTTATTTCTTGACTATACAAGTCCTTTTAACATTTGTTGTAAAGCTGGTTTGGTGGTACTGAATTCTCTTAACTTTTGCTTGCCTGAAAAGCTTTTTATTTCTCCATCAATTTTGAATGAGATCCTTGCTGGGTACAGTAATCTTGGTTGTAGATTTTTCCCTTTCAGTACTTTAAATATATCCTGCCATTCCCTTTTGGCCTGCACAGCTTCTGCTGAAAGATCAGCTGTTAAGTGTATGGGGTTTCCCTTTTATGTTACTTGTTTTTTCTCCCTTGCTGCTTTTAATATTATTTTCTTTGTGTTTTGTCTTTGTTAGTTTGATTAGTATATGTCTTGGCATGTTTCTCCTTGGGACTCTTTGTGTCTCTTGGACTTGATTGGCTATTTCCTTTTCCATGTTGGGGAAATTTTCAACTCTAATCTCTTCAAAAATTTTCTCATATCCTTTCTTTTTCTCTTCTTCTGGGACCTCTATAATTCAAATGTTGGTGTGTTTGATATGGTCCCAGAGGTGTCTGAGACTGTCCTCAGCTCTTTTCATTCTTTTTACTTTATTCTGCTCTTCAGAAGTTATTTCCACCATTTTATCTTCCAGCTCACTGATTCGTTCTTCTGCTTCAGATATTCTGCTATTGATTCCTTCCAGAGTATTTTTGATTTCAGTAATTGTGTTGTTTGTCTCTTTATGCTTATTCTTTAATTCCCGTAGGTCTTTGTTAATTGATTCTTGCATTTTTCTTCATTTTGTTTTCAAGGTTTTTGATCATCTTTACTATCATTATTCTGAATTCTTTTCCAGGTAATTTTCCAATTTCATTTATTTGGACTTCTGTGTTTTTAGTTGTTTCTTCATTTGTGCAGTATTTCTCTGCCTTTCATTTATTTTTTTCTTTAAGTTACTGTGTTTGAGGTCTCCCTTTCCCAGGCTTCAAGGAAAGTTGAATTCTTTCCTTGAAAAAGGTTGAATTCTTTCTTCCTTTTGGTTTCTGCCCGCCTAAGGTTGGTCCAGTGGTTTATATAAACTTCCTGTAGGGTGAGATGTGCTGAGTTTTTGTTTGTTTTTTGTCTGATGGGCAAGGCTGAGTGAGCTGGTACTCCTGTCTGCTCATGATTGGGTTTGTATTTTTGTTTTGTTTGTTGTTTAGATGAAGCATCCTGCACAGGGTACTACTGGTTGTTGGGTGATGCTGGGTCTTGTATTCAAATGGTTTCCTTTGTGTGAGTTCTCACTATTTGATACTCCCTAGGGTTAGTTCTCTGGTAGTCTAGGGTTTTGGAGTCAGTGGTCCCACACCAAAGGTTCAGGGTTTGATCTCTGGTCAGGAACAAAAATTACACAAGTGGTTTTGCTATGGCATTAAAGGAGAGTAAAACAAATATCCAAAAATGAGAAACCAAAGATGAACCCCAGACAAATGGCAGTTACAAGATCAGGCAAATAATAATTAAAATAATGGAATATACACATATATGCACATGAGCAAAATCAAAACAGTCCAACAAAATTTAAGTACAGTAGATTGATCCAGCAAACAAAGGAAATAAAAAATTATATTTACCAGTTAAGAACAAAACTAACAAGCACAAACTGGAAAACCAAAGTAAAGCAAGGTGCCAAGTGAGGAATAAAGCAATGAAAACAAAACTAACAAATATGTTGAGAGGAAAGGAAAGAAAGAAAAGAAAGAAAGAATAGATATGCAAAGTGAAATAGAGGTATATGAAGAAGATTTATATACATTAAAGATTAACTGCAAGGAAAAAACAACAGCAGGAAAGGCAAACAAAGGAATAAATGTAGAAAAAATATAATAGGTTTAAAAAATTAAAAATATAAAAAAGAAGAAAAGAGAAAAAAATGCAAGAAGAAAGAAAAAAGGGAAAAAAGAGAAAAACTCCACAGAACTACAAAAGCCCAATGTAGAGGCAGAGGTTTATAACAATAGAAAGTGTGACTGAATATACACATATACACCCATAAGCAAAATCAAAACAGTCCAACAAAAATTAAGTACAATAGATTGACCTGGCAAACAAAGGAAACCAAAAATTATATCTACCAGAACAAAACTAATTAAAGCACAAACTGGAAAACCAAACTAAAGCAAGGTGCCAATTGGGGAATAAAGCAATGAAAATAAAACTAACAAATATGTTGAGAGGAAAGGAGAGAAAGAAAAGAAAGAATAGATATGCAAAGTTAAACAAAGGTAGATAAAGAAGATTTATATACATTAAAGATTAACTGCAAGGGAAAAAGAACAGTAGGAAAGCAAAAAAAGGAATAAATGTAGAAAAAATAATAATAGGTTTAAAAAATTAAAAATTAAAATTCAAAAAAGAGAAAAGAAAGGAAAAAGGAAAACTCCACAGAACTGCAAAAGCCCAGTGTAGAGGCAGAGATTTATGACAACAATAAAAAATGTGACTGAGGAAAAAGAAAAAAACAAAAAACTCAAAAGCTTAATTGGATTTCTTACTGCTAATAAAATTAACAACTATAACGGGGAGGGGGGGAAGGAGAAAAAAGAAAAAAGAAAAAAATCCAAAAAAATCTACAGAACAAGTCAAAAAATAAGAATAATAAATATTTTTCTTGAGTCTCTGCTGTCAGAGTCCTTTCCTGCGCTGGCAATCGCAGCCCACCTTACCTCCCTAGGATGCCCTCCAACACTGTGCTGATCTCTGGGCCTGCTGTGGGGGCAGTTCAGATTCTAATCTGGTCCTGCTCCTGTGTGTTCTTGCCTCCAATGTCCACAGCTATCAGAGCTAGTGCGTTTTCTTTTGTGGGAGCTCTCAATGGCCTTTTATATATTCCATAGACACAGTCTGCTTAGTTCATCATGTGGATTTAATCTGCAACTTGTACAGCTGGTGGAAAGGTTTTGGGTCTTCTTCCTTAGCCACACTGCCCATGTGTTTCAGTTGTGGTTTTATTTCCACGTCTATACGTGGATCATCCACTGGGGTTTAGCTCCTGAGCCTTCCCTGGAGGGCTTGGGTTTGCCCCTGTGAGGGCCAGGTGTGGAAGTGGTGCAGCTGCTTGGGTCACAGGAATTCTGGCAGCACCAGGTACTCAGAGTGGTTGGCAGCTAGGGCAGCAGGAAATACAGTACTCTAGAAGGGTATGGCAGGCAGTACTGGCCAATATGCTCCAGTATTCTTGCCTGGAGAACCCCTTCTCTGACAGAGAAGCCTGGCAGGCCACAATCTACAGGGTTGCAAAGAGTTGGACAGGACTGAAGCGACCCTGCGTGTATAAACACAAGACAGTTTTTTATTTTTTTGGCTGTGGCAGCTCTGCCCCAGTGAGAATTGAGCATGAAGGTGGTGCAGCTGCTTGACTTGAAGGGTCCCTGGTGGTGCCAAGTGTTCAGGGACACAAACTGCCTCCACAGCAGGAGTTATGGCCCTATCAGAGTCTTTTTTCAAGTCTCTTGTAGCTGGGGATCAGGAGGCGTCTTTGTTCAGTCTTTCTCTGTAGCTCTGCCCATCCAAACACTTAGAGGGCTCCCTTGCCTGAGGTCCTTCTCTGTTGTTTGGCACATATTAGTCACATAGAGGAGCCCCCTGACTGGGGTCCTACTCTGTAGATCAGTGCATCAGGCGTTTGATGGGGCAGCCTCTCTTTTGTTCAGCTGCTGACACTGGTGTGTGGGGACAGAGAGGCTATGGTGATAGCTTCAGCCCATACGCATGACTCAGCGGTATCGCCTTGCTTTCATGGCTGCCTGGCTTTCTTCCACAGGCATTTCCCACCATGATCTCCTTCCTCACATCTCCTTGATCTATCTCTCTACAGTCAACTGCAGCCCTCACACTGGGATTGCTCCACAGTCCCTGAACTCCAGCTCCCAGCTTCTGCCTGTTCTGGGAGACCTGAGTTCCTGCCCAGCATATGTATGGCTGTGGCAAGGACTGTCTGATTCTCATTCTATTCGGGCGGCCACAGATCAGCTGTTTCACTCTCAGCCTTAAATGTTTCTCCTCTGACTCAGACAATTGCCCCGCTGTGGGGATCAGACCTCTGCTTCAGTCTTCCTACCCACTGAGGGTAGGTCCAGTCCTACTAATACTCCTGTTTTTCCCCTAGTTCCTTTGTCCTACCGAGTTTTGCGTGGTCCTACATAGTCTTTTCTACTGGTCAGGTCCTCCTGTCTGCTCTCAGCTGGTGTTTTGCATGCCCTTCTGTGTCTGAAGGTGTATTCCTGATGTATCTGTGGAGAGAGGTACTCCATGTCTATCTACTCCTCCACCTTTTTGTTCTCCCCACTCTTTTTTTAACAACAGACATCTCTCTGCTTCATATATATTATCTTTTATCTTCACACAAGTCACTTTGTAAGGTGCATATTGTTGCCATCATTTTGCATTCTGGTACCCTGGGGTCAGGAGCCTGCCAGGATGTGTTCAAGGTCAAGCACCTAGTGACTAAGCTCAGTGGGCTCCACTGTGGGCTCCAAAGCCAATGTATTTCTGTGTCACTGTTAAAACCTAGAATGTGGAATGACAGCAGCAAAAACTATTTATTTAGAACTTCAGATTTTTCCTTCTTCCAGTTTTATTGAGATATAATTGGCATATAACACTGTAACTTTAGGTGTACAGCATAATGACTTGACTTACATACATCATGAAATGATTATCATAATGAGTTTAGTGAACAACCATTATCTCACATAGATACAAAATTATAGAAATAAAATTAAGATTTACTCTAACAACTCTCATATATAATATACAGCAATGCTGAACATTTCATCCATCCCTGGTACTTCTTTTTTTTTTTTAATTTTTATCCCCGGTACTTCTTTATCTTATATCTGTAAGCTTGTCTCTTTTGACAACCTTCACCTAATTTCTCCTCCTTCTACTCCCTGCTTCTTGTAACCATAAATCTGATCTCTCTTTCTATGAGTTTGTTTTAAAAGTATAATTGAACTATAGCATTATGTTAGTTTCTGTTGTACAACATAGTGATTTGATATTTCTGTCCATTCAAAAATGGTCACTGTGGTAAGTCCCATTACTTATATTACACTGTACAAAGATGTTATAGTTAATCTGTATATATATGTGATATTTTAAAGTTGCTGATCTGTTAGGTTCAAACACATTTTAACAAGTCTGCATTTTTACTCCCCATCCCAAGTTTACTGTTTCTGATATAATATTTTATGTTCTTTTGTATATCCCTTAACTACTTATTGCAGATATAGATTTTGCTTCTTTTGTCTTTTTACCTTTGCCTTAGCTATATACATGACTGATTTACTACGTTTATTGTAGATTTGCCTTTACCAATGAGACTTTTCATAATTTTCATGTTTCTAGTTGTGGCCTTTTATTTTTTGACTAGAGAAATCCCTTTATCATTTCAAGATAAGGAGATAGCAAGCAAAACTGGGGTTTAGCTTTTGCTTGTCTGTAAAACTTTTGATCTCTCCGTAAAATCTGAATGAAAGTCTTTCCAGGTAGAATATTCTTGATTGTAGGTTTTTCCCTTTCATACTTCAAGTATGTCATGCCACTCCCTTCTGGCCTGCACAGTTTCTGCTGAAAAGTCAGCTGATAGCCTTATGGGAGTTCCCCTCTATGTAACTTGCTGCTTTCCCCTTGTTGCTCTTAATATTCTCTATTGTTAATTTTTGCTGTGTTAATTACAGTATGTCTTGGTGTGATCCTCTTTGGGCTGATCTTGTTTGTGACTCTCTCTGCTTCCTGGACTTGGATGCCTATTTCCTTTCCCAGGTTAGGAAAACTGTCAGCTATTACGTCTTCAGAAAGGCTACCTGCCCCTTTCTTTCTCTTCTCCTTCTGGGCACTCTTATAGTGTGAATGTTAATATGCTTGATGTTGTCCTGGAAGTCTCTTATACTGTCCTCATTTCTTCTTATTAAAAAAATTTGTTTTTCGTTTGGCTTGAGTGATTTCCCCAACTCTGTCTTCCAGCTGACAGTTTCTCTGTATCATCATTTCTGTATCATTTCTGTCACACTATTAAATCCTTCTAGTGTATTTTTCATTTCAGTTATGATATTCTTCATTTCTGTTTGGTTCTTCTTTATGTTTTCTCTTTGTTTAAAACTCGTAATTTCTCATTGTGTTCATCCAATCTTCTCCTGAGTTCTCTGAGCATCTTTACGGATCATTACCTTGAACACTTTTTTGGGTAGATTGCCTATCCCACTTCATTTAGTTATTCTTTTGGTGTTTTATCTTGTTCCTTTGTTTTGGACCTACTCTATTGCCTCATTTTGCCTAGTTTTTCCTTTTTATTTCTATGTATCCAGTAGGTTGGTTATGTTTCCTGACCTTGGAGACGTGGCTCTTTGTAGGAGATATGCTGTGCATCCCAGCAGTGGTCTTCTGGTCATCAGAGCTCTGTGCTCTAGTGGTCTGCTCCATTTGGGTTGCATGGGTTATTCTGTTGTGGAGAGCTGACTATTTTGGGCAGTCTGGTAGGCATGACTGGCCCCTGGTCTGGTTGGTTGTTGGGCCCTGCCTTGTGTGAAGGCTGCTGTCTTCTGATAGGCAGGGCTCAGTCATGAGTCTGCTGGTTATAGGGCCCTGAGATGTGTGTCCCAGGACTAGTGCTGGCCCATTGGTGGGCAGAGCTGGGTTTTGGAGTGGGTGTTTGCAGAGCTGTGCAGTCACTTAGGTCTAGTATCAGCCTGCTGATGGGCAAAGTAAGTTCCTCACATGGCCAGCTATGGGGTCTTGGGTATCTCAAAATGGATGTTGGCATGTGGGTGAGTGGGGCTAGATCCTGTGTCAGATGGATGAAGGGCCTGGGGTGTCCTCGAGCTGGGGTTGCTTTGTTGGGGGGCAAGATCAGGGCCCAGGGAGTCTCCAGTCTTGTGCTGACCTGTTGCTGGTCAGGGCTGGGCCACAGGGGAGCCCAGGGCTGGTTCCTGCCCACTGGCAGGTGAGGCTGGGGTCCAGTGGGTCCTAGGGCTGGGGATGTCTCACTGGTGGACAGATATGGGTCCCAAATTCTTTGAATACTGGGCCCTGGGGTCTTAGATTGTTGTTTTGGCCTGTTAGTGGACTGGGCCAGTGCCCTGGGGGTCCTGGTGCTACCCACTGGGGAGTGAGATTGGTCCCAAGGCTAGTGCTAGCCCACTGGTGGGTAGAAACAGTTCCCAGGGTCTCTGACTGCAGGGCTCTGGGTGGCCCAGGGCTAGTGCTGCACACTGGTGAGTGGGGCTGTGTCCTGGGCCCTCTGGTGGACAGGACTGGGACTTAGGATGGCGGTAGACTCAGTGGAGTCCCAAGGCAGCAGGCCTGCTGGTAGATGGGGCTGTGCCTCTGCCTGGCTAGTTGCTTGGCCTTTCAGTACTGGTGCTGAAAGGCTGAGGGGCAGGGCCAGGTCCCAGTGCTAATAAGCTGGAAGAAGGATTCCAAAATCACATCTACCAATATCAAGTCCTCTACCACAAGAGCCTTCTAGTTTTCCTGAAAGTAAGCCCTGCTGGCCTTCAAAGCCAGATGTTTTGGGGCCTCATTTTCCTGATGCAGGACCCCTGGGCTGGGAAGTCTGAGGTGAGTCTTAAGTCTCTTCTTGAGGAGAACCTCTGCAATTATAATTATCCTCCTGCTTGTGGGTTCCCCACCTGAGTCTATAGGTGTTGACTATACCATGGCTGTTCCTCCTACCATTTCATTGTGGTTCCTTCTTTAGTGATAGAAGATCTTTTCTGTTAGCCTTCTGATTTTTTTCGTTAGTAGTTGTTCAGGATCATCTCCAATGAGTCAGCTCTTTGCATTAGGTGGCCAAAGTGTTGAAACGTCAGTTTTACTATCAATCATTCCACTGAATATTCAGGGTTGATTTCCTTTGGAATTGACTTGTTTGATACCTTTCAAAATATGTGCCATCAAATACACTGGAGCATGCTCTATGAGTTTACACAGATAGCTAAGAATGTTTTTTTTTTTTTCCCTCTCAAAACATTCCTTTCTATCCCCCAAAATTTGGAGACTAAGAAACTCCCCAAAAGATTAAATAAAGGAAGCTGATATTATATGTTTGTAAGGTATGTAAATATGAAGTTTTAGGTATTTAAAAATATATAAGAAAACAAAATTGCTCATCTTAGGGTTGATTCTCTTTAAAAATATAAATATGACCTTTGAGTTCTTGAGGTGGCTCTGGATTTACCATAGCAAGGAGGTGGGGACCTTCTGGCTGAAGGATGGCTGCTGACACTAGGGGAGAATTTGTGGGAAGAAAGGTTTAATTTCTAATGAAATTTATTAATTAACCCAGAAAATATTTGCTAATATCTTATTAGGTGCCAGGCACTATTCCAGATGCTCAGGGTACAGCAGTGAACAAGACAGATCAAACACTCCACCTTCAAGGAGCTTATATTTAGATTAGTTGATAAATTAATTTGCAGGAAAAAATGCAATGTTTGGGGAATTAATCTATTAGGCCAGGGCAAGGAACTGGTCAAAGAGCTCTAAAATGGTTGCCAGGTAGAGACAAATAAGAAATGGACTGTGAAAGCAAGGGCCTGAATGGATTTTCCTCACTGCCAAGCAGTCCACAGTGAGGGGTTGCTAATGCCCTCACATGGTCATGATGAGGGAGTTAGTGACTCACTTGCCCTCAACTGAAACCACACCAAGCCCTTGTGAAAGCTCACATGGTTTTTTACTGGAGAGTTTAGGTAATTTTCTACGAGACTGTGGGTAGGGGGAAGAAAGGGGTGTCTTGCCCATAGTTTATCTCCATAGCTCTCCTGTTCTCTTGTTCCCACAGGGTCCAGGGTTCTCTGCTTAGGCCTGGGGCACCAGGAGGGCTGTCCCACAGGGATAACCCTTTCTTAATAATTCTCTCTTTCACTCTCCTCTTTCACTTTCATCAAGAGGCTTTTTAGTTCCTCTTCACTTTCTGCCATAAGGGTGGTGTCATCTGCATATCTGAGATTATTGATATTTCTCCCGGCAATCTTGATTCCAGCTTGTGCTTCTTCCAGCTCAGCGTTCCTCATGATGTACTCTGCATAGAAGATAAATAAGCAGGGTGACAATATACAACCTTGGCGTACTCCTTTTCCTATTTGGAACCAGTCTGTTGTTCCATGTACAGTTCTGACTGTTGCTTCCTGACCTGCATACAGGTTTCTCAAGAGGCAGGTCAGGTGGTCTGGTATTCCCATCTCTTTCAGAATGTTTCACAGTTTGTTGTGATCCACACAGTCAAAGGCTTTGGCATAGTCAATGAAGCAGAAATAGATGTTTTTCTGGAACTCTCTTGCTATCTCCATGATCCAGCGGATGTTGGCAATTTGATCTCTAGTTCCTCTGCCTTTTCTAAAACCAGCTTGAACATCTGGAAGTTCACGGTTCACATATTGCTGAAGCCTGGCTTGGAGAATTTTGAGCATGACTTTACTAGCGTGTGAGATGAGTGCAACTGTGCGGTACTTTGAGCATTCTTTGGCATTGCCTTTCTTTGGGATTGGAATGAAGACTGACCTTTTCCAGTCCTGTGGCCACTGCTGAGTTTTCCAAATTTGCTGGCATACTGAGTGCAGCACTTTCACAGCATCATCTTTCAGGATTTGAAATAGCTCAACTGGAATTCCATCACCTCCACTAGCTTTGTTTGTAGTGATGCTTTCTAAGGTCCACTGACTTCACATTCCAAGATGTCTGGCTCCAGGTGAGTGATCACACCATCGTGATTATCTTGGTCGTGAAGATTTTTTTTGTACAGTTCTTCTGTGTATTCTTGCCACCTCTTCTTAATATCTTTTGCTTAATATCTGTTAGGTCCACACCATTTCTGTCCTTTATCGAGCCCATCTTTGCATGAAATGTTCCCTTGATATCTCTAATTTTCTTGAAAAGATCTCTTGTTTTTCAGTTTGGCTTGAAGCTCAACATTCAGAAAACTAAGATCATGGCATCTGGTCCCATCACTTCATGGGAAATAGATGGGGAAACAGTGGAAACAGTGTCAGACTTTATTTTTGGGGGCTCCAAAATCACTGCAGATGCTGATTGCAGCCAGGAAATTAAAAGACGTTTACTCCTTGGAAGGAAAGTTATGACCAACCTAGATAGCATATTAAAAAGCAGAGACATTACTTTGCCAACCAAGGTCCGTCTAGTCAAGGCTATGGTTTTTCCCGTGGTCATGTATGGATGTGAGAGTTGGACTGTGAAGAAAGCTGATCGCCGAAGAATTGACGCTATTGAACTGTGGTGTTGGAGAAGACTCTTGAGAGTCCCTTGTACTGCAAGTAGATCCTACCAGTCCATTCTATAGGAGATCAATCCTGGGTGTTCATTGGAAGGACTGATGCTAAAGCTGAAACTCCAATACTTTGGCCACCTCATATGACGAGTTAACTCACTGGAAAAGAGTCTGATGCTAGGAGGGATTGGGGATGGGAGGAGACGGGGACGACCGAGAATGAGATGGCTGGATGGCATCACCGACTCGATGGACATGAGTTTGAGTGAACTCTGGGAGTTGGTGATGGACAGGGAGGCCCGGCGTGCTGTGATTCATGGGGTCACAACGAGTCGGACATGACTGAGTGACTGAACTGAACTGAACTGAATAATTCTCTCTTCTTTCCATGATTTTTTTTTCCTTTAACCCCTTTGCTGTTGATATTTTTCATCTGTATGGGCTAAGTTGCTTCATGTGTATCCGACTGTGACCCCATGGACTTTAGCCTGCCAGGCTCCTCTGTCCGTGGATTTTCCAGGCAAGAATACTGGAGTGGATTGCTGTGCCCTCCTCCAGGGGATATTCCTGACCCAGGGGTTTGACCCCTGTCTCTTTTGTCTCCTGCATTGCCAGGGGGGTTCTTTACCACTAGCTCCACCTAGGAAGACCAGTTTTCACCTAAGCCAACACATTTTTCCCTAGGACTCTCACTAAAATAGTCAAATTTCTAGTCTCTTAGTTCTTTCTTATGAATTGCAAATTTTGTAGCCTCAGGCATTACTGATTGTTAATGCTTAACATGAGACTCTGACTTTATATTCTCTTAAATGAATAACTCTGGTTAACTGCTAACATAGTATTCTCTGATTCTGTGGCCCTGAGTTACATTATAATGTGTTCTCACACTGGCTAAAGATAAATGATGTCTGGTTCTAATTGTTTCCCTATATCCCTTAGATTCATCCCCACCCTTAGAAAGATGAGAGGTGCTTCAGGTGATACCAGTACAGTAGCTTTGTAATCAGACTAGACTCTGTTTCACTCCCTCTACCCTCAGGAGTTTCTGTTATGCACTAGAACCAATCATCTGTCAGATTTCAGGACAAAGGATGGATGGAAAGGGACCAGTGGAAAAAATTATTTAGGAGGAGAGGTCTTGAGTCAGTAATTGTTCTCTTAAACCTCGTGGGTAGTTGCCACAGAAGTTAACTTTTAGTTTAGCTCTCTCAGGAAAGATGCAGGTAGGAGTGGGGCAGGAAGTAACCTTTTCTTGAATACCTACTGTGTGCTCAGCATTGTCAAATGCCATTCATTTGTTATTTTACCTCATTCTCACAAAAGTCCAGTGATATCTCATTTTATAGAGGAAATAGATGCTTAGAAACAGCCAGGTCACACAGTCAGGATGTGGCAATATTTAAATTGCTGCTGCTGCTAAGTCACTTCAGTCGTGTCTGACTCTGTGTGACCCCATAGACGGCAGCCCATCAGGCTCCCCCGTCCCTGGGATTCTCCAGGGAAGAACACTGGAGTGGCTTGCCATTTCCTTCTCTGAATAGCTCTGGGCAACTCTAGTGACAGTGGTCCCGCCGCTATTACCCTGGGGGTGTTTTCCAAAGGTAGAGAACACCCAGGCAGTACTAGCAGTTCCTTCTGATGCCTGGACAACCCTCAAGTCATGTGGTGGTGGTTGTTACTCCAACCGTTCTCCAACTTGCTTTAAAAGTAAGGTTTTAAGCTCAAGTGCAGTTAGGGGATGTGTAGAAAAAGGATAATTTCCTTTGCTGATCTTAACATAGAGATTAGACTTTGGCAGAGTTGCATGGTAAATTTCTTTTTTTTTTTCTTCTCTTCATACTTTATTTTATGAATGTTTTAAATGAATATCTGTGTAGTTGCTAAGTCGTGTCCGACTCTTTGTGACACTATGAACTGTAGCCTGCCAGGCCTCCCTGTCCACTGGATTCTCCAGGCAAGAATGCATCACCCTAACATTCAGAAAAAAGATAAAATCAGTTGCATTTTGAAAAAATGTAATCTTAAAATGTTAGATTAGATTTTAAGCTGCTATGATAAATCAAACTCTCTCATATACTGCTGCTGCTGCTGCTAAGTCACTTCAGTCATGTCTGACTCTGTGTGAACCCGTAGACGAAAGCCCACCAGGCTCCCCCATCCCTGGGATTCTCCAGGCAAGAACACTGGAGTGGGTTGCCATTTCCTTCTCCAATGTGTGAAAGTGAAAAGTGAAGTTGCTCAGTCATGTCCGACCCTTAGCGACCCCACGGACTGCAGCCTACCAGGCTCCTCCATCCATGGGATTTTCTAGGCAAGAGTACTGGAGTGGCTTGCCATTGCCTTCTCTGACTCTCATTTACTGCTAAATGAAATTTTAAATTCATGACATTGACAAATGGAAATTTGACAATATACATTTAAAGTCATAAATATGAAATCTATTTGACAGTACAGTTCCTCTTCTGTACATTAATTCTAATGGAATCCTGATATTGTGTGGTAAATTTCTATCTTACTTTCTCTCCTTCTTCCTACCTCAGGCCAGCTTTCTTTCTCCAGTTTTGAAATTAAACTTTTAAAATACCTTTAGTAAGATAATTAGTAAACAGATCCTAGGAGAAACAAGAATATAAGAGATGATAAAGAAAGCATGCAAAATTAAAGAGAAGAGAATAAATTCATCAATAAAATGATTGGGGTACTTGGATATTTAAAGCCAAAATGCACTTGAAACCTAACCTTATATAGTACACACAGACAAATTAGAAATTTCTTGGAAAATTGAACATAAAATTTTAAACTATATAATAGTAAAAGTATTAATTTCTACCTGTCTTTTAGCTGAGGAAAGGAATTCTAAACACAAAAGCAATGAACAAATTGCAAGGAAAAATATTTAGGTTTTACTGTATATTAAGATACAAACTTTATTTTTTGGGGCTCCAAAATCACTGTGGATGCTGATTGCAGCCATGAAATTAAAAGACGCTAACTCCTTGGAAGGAAAGTTATGACCAACCTAGATAGCATATTCAAAAGCAGAGACATTACTTTGCCAACCAAGGTCCATCTAGTCAAGGCTATGGTTTTTCCCGTGGTCATGTATGGATGTGAGATTTGGACTGTGAAGAAAGCTGAGCGCAGAAGAATTGATGTTTTTGAACTGTGTTGTTGGAGAAGGCTCTTGAGAGTCCCTTGGACTGCAAGGAGATCCAACCAGTCCATTCTAAAGGAGATCAGTCCTGGGTGTTCATTGGAAGGACTGATGCTAAAGCTGAAACTCCAATACTTTGGCCACCTCATGCGAAGAGCTGACTCACTGGAAAAGACTCTGATGCTGGGAGGGATTGAGGGCAGGAGGAGAAGGGGACGACAGAGGATGAGATGGCTGGATGGCATCACCAACTCGATGGACATGAGTGTGAGTGAGCTCCAGGAGTTGGTGATGGACAGGGAGGCCCGGCGTGCTGTGATTCATGGGGTCGCAGAGTTGGACACGACTGAGTGACTGAACTGAACTGAACTGACTGAAGATACAAACAGGAGAAGGCAGTGGCACCCCACTCCAGTACTCTTGCCTGGAAAATCCCATGGACGGAGGAGCCTGGTGGGCTGCAGTCCATGGGGTCACCAAGAGTTGGACATGACTGAGCAAATTCACTTTCATGTTTCACTTTCATGACTTGGAGGAGGAAATGGCAACCCACTCCAGTGTTCTTGCCTGGAGAATCCCGGGGATGGGAGAGCCTGGTGGGCTGCCGTCTATGGGGTCACACAGAGTCAGACACAACTGAAGCGACTTAGCAGTAGCAGCAGCAGCAAGATACAAACAACCAGAAAGGCAATTTATGGGTAAATAGCATGTTAGGAAAAATATGAGATAAATAGATGAAGAATTAAGAAGTTAAAGATGCTTCTGCTTTTATGAAAGAAATTCTAAAGCAAGGTTTTATTTATTTCATGTAACCATGTTTTAAGATATGGCTCATTATGTTATCTTGCTGAGATCTCTTTAGAGCTAATTGTCTACAACACTTATAATTTTAAGTTGTGCAGATGTGATGTCATGACATATAGGTCCCATTGGAAGTTCTTGATAAGTGGGTTAAATAGCACTGAGCTGTGAGTGAATCCTGTGTCAAGTTGCTGGAAAACTAACCTAGCTGGGCATAAATCCTGAACCTAGGGGTTTTAGCCACTCAACTCTAAGTCAGTCACCTATCTGAACTGGCATCCAGCCCACACTTAATCAGAATTCATGGAGATTATGAAAGACAAAATGTCTTATGAAATCTAGATACACTAGAGTCATGGGGTTCTCCTGCTCTCTCATGAGTTGAATCTTCAAAAGCAGAAATGAGCTAAGTCTCCTATGACTTGTTCTTAGAGCATACATGATGTCTTCTAGTGAGCCATCATTCCTCCCTCGCTTTTAAAAAATATTTATTTGGCTGCATTGGGTCTTAGTTGTAGCACATGGGATATTTGACTGTGGTGAGATTGCTCAAGCACATGAGCTCATTAGTTGCAGTGTGCAGGCTTAGTTGTCCCACACCACGTAGGATCTTAGTTCCCTAATGGAACCCATGGCCCTTGCATTGGAAGATGGATTCTCAACCTTGGGACCAACAACAAAGTCCCCATTTCCCCTTTATAAACTCACAAAGAAAGTGAATTTGCTCAGTCACGTCCAGCTCTTTGTGACTCCATGTGCTGTAGCCTGCCAGGCTCCTCTGACAGTGGGGTTTTCCAGGCAAGAATACTGGAGTGGGCTGCCATTTCCTTATCCAAGGATCTTCCTAACCCAGGGATTGAACCCGGGTCTCCTGCACTGCAGGCAGACTTTTTACCATCTGAGCCACCAGGGAAGCCCATAAGTTCACAAATATGTTTAGTAATGTCTTTGATAATGTTTTCAATATTTATCTAGAATTTGTAGTCTCCAACTTCATTCCTCTTTTGAAATGGAATTTAATTTGTTTTTCTTCACTTGTCTTCTCTCGTGGCTCAGCTGGTAAAGAATCCGTCTACAATGTGGGAGACCTGGGTTCGATCCCTGGGCTAGGAAGATACCCTGCAGAAGGGAAAGGCTACTCACTCCAGTATTCTGGCCTAGAGAAGTCCATGGACTGTATAGTCCATGGGGTCACAAAGAGTCGGACACAACTGAGTGACTTTCCGTTCCGTTCCGTTCAGTCGCTCAGTCGTGTCCGACTCTATGCGACCCCGTGGACTGTAGCCTACCAGGCTTCTCTGTCCATGGGATTCTCCAGGCAAGAATACTGGAGTGGGTTACCGTTTCCTTCTCCAGGGGATCTTCCCGACCCAGGGATCGAACCCGGGTCTCTCGCATTGGAGGCAGACGCTTTAACCTCTGAGCCACCACAGGAGTGACTTTCACTTTCACTTAATTTGGTTTTGTTCTTCACTTGTCTAGCACAATTCCCTTCTCTTCATTTCCTTAAAGTGTTTTAAGATTCTTACCCTTCCCATTCTTTCAAAAAAAAAAAAAAAAAAAAAGGAAGCATAGGTGAATCACTAGTAAGTCCGAAGAACATTTTATCTGGCTTGCGTATTTCTGATGGGAATTATCATTTCAACAAAATGAGCTATTATGTGTGTTGTGTGTACTGGGGAAGGGGTTGGAGGAAGAAGGAAGGGCAGGAGGGGACCGATAGCTTGCTCTTATCCTCCTGTCTGTGTCTGGGGCCTGGAAAAGTGTTAGGGGAACAAAGCTACATGGATGGAACACAGGGAGGTAAAACTTTACTTGTTGAACTTACTCATTACTTTTTATTGTACTTCTAATTATTATTTGGGTTTCCCTGATAGTTCAGTTGGTAAAGAATCTGCCTGGAATGCAGGAGACCCTGGTTTGATTCCTGGGTTGGGAAGATCCCCTGGAGAAGGGAAAGGCTACTCACTCCAGTATTCTGGCCTGGAGAATTCCATGGACTGTATAGTCCATGGGGTTACAAACAGTTGGGCATATAATATGTTGAATAATAATAGTTGAATATGGGCATATAATGGGGACTCTTAGAGAAGGAAAAAAAATCAAGAATCTGCTGCCTTCATAGAACTCCTTTCTACTGCAAGTTCTTGAATATGTTGACTTCAAGACCGATTCAAATAGAACCAAATTAAACAAATAAACAGACAAACAGCTCCCCCTCTTCCAATAACCAATGATTATTTCAGACCACCAGTTAAATAAAAGCTTGAATGTTTAAAACCTTTCCTTTGGACAAAAATCATTACAACTGAGGATACTTCTGCCAAAAATTGAGAATGGCATAAAATTTGGTAGCTGATGATGTAGCTTGCCCCTCAGTTAAAAGTTTCATATTTAGATACACTTTAGGTGTAGATACATTTAGATGATCTATGAGTGAAAAAGAGCTTGAAGTTTGCATCTTTTAAAATCCCACCACATTCTTTGTTGTTGTTAATGGCAGTAAAGTGCTATTTCATATGCTTGTCACTGTAAGGGTTTTTCTAAACTGAGCTCTGGGGTTTGTTATTTCAGGCTTCCTGCTCAGCAAGCACCAGGCCGCGTGACAGTACTTCTGCTCTGTTTACCAATAGTGTGAGTCAGGGCTTGTGGTTGTGGCACAGACACCGCCACAGCAGCTTTATCCCTTCTGACTTAAGGGAAGGCACCAATGAACTGGAAGGGAAGCTGGAAGATCCAGTGGTCCTGAGACATCATCTCTGTATAGAAACCTTTGTCTAATGGAGTTTAGAAACTATAGGCTGAATTGTCCCTGTCTTAATCTGAAAGAAGGTTCCTGTTCATGAAGTATTTCTTGTGTAAAATGGCGCACGATCATTACTTCACAGTTGAACTTTGCTATTAGCCACTTAGCTACTTTCTTTTTTAAACAAAAAATTTTTTTATTGTAGTAAAAGTCACATCATGTAAATCGTACTACGTTAACCATATTTAACTGTACAGTTCAGTGGCACTCAGTACATTAACATTGTTGGGCAACCCTCACCATCATCCATCTCCTGAATTTTCCACTTTCCTAAACTGAAACTCTGTCCCATCGAACACTAGGTCCCCGTTCCCTCTTCTCCTCACTCGCTGCCCCACCCCAGCCCTTGGCATCTACCAATGTACCTTCTGACTCTGAATTTGACTATTCGAGGTACCTTGTGTAAATGGAATCAAACAGTGTTTGTCTGAACCTACTGTATAATGGAATGGATTTTTAAGGTTAGCTTCATCTACGTTCTACAAACAGATATACCTTCTTCTTTTCCTCCTTGTGCTATACAGTCAGTTCTCATTAGTGATCTATTTTATACATAGAAACTCCAATACTTTGGCCACCTCATGCGACGAGTTGACTCACTGGAAAAGAGTCTGATGCTGGGAGGGACTGGGGCAGGAGGAGAAGGGGAAGACAGAGAATGAGATGGCTGGATAGCATCACCAACTCGATGGACGTGAGTTTGAGTGAACTCCGGGAGTTGGTGATGGACAGGGAGGCCTGGCGTGCTGTGATTCATGGGGTCGCGGAGAGTCAGACACGACTGAGCGACTGAACTGAACTGAACTGAGTGTATATATATATATGTCAATTCCAAGCTCCCAATTTATCCTTCCCCCTTTCCCCTCTTGGTGGCCATACCTTTGTTACCTACATCTGTGTCTCTATTGAAACTTTGCAAATAGGTTCTTCTGTACTACTCGCTGTGTTATCTGCAATCTTCAACCCATTCAGCATATTATTATCAGATTAATCTTTCCAAATCATAGTTCTGATTGTCAAGATGATTACTCCCAACCATTGCCCTGGGCTGAATTTGCTTCCTGTTTGAAAAAATGAAGAAAAAAAAATCACTTTACAATCATTGAACAGTTTCTTAATTGGAAAAACTTTATAGCTGAATACTATTTCTTGGTAAATAAAGCAGTTGCCTTTATAATAAGTCTTGGGATGAGAGACAGATACCAGAACAAATATACAATTCACAAGGTAATTTCAGATTTTTTTGAGTTAAAATACTGAATTATTTCAGTATTGTCTAATTTATGTCTTGAATTTTGGCATAGGAAGAATTTTCAGTATAATTCACAATGTGTAGATTTATAAGCAAAGCAAGAATATACTTACAGTTAATGCTAAGTAAAGTTGTATTTTCTTCAATATTCCACAGGGTATCCTGACAGACCAATTTTTTAGAAAAATTAAAATTGGGAATTCCCTGGTAGTCCAGTGGTTAAGGCTGTGTGCTTCCGATGCAGGGGACACAGGTTTGATCCCTGCTTGGGAAACTAAGATCCCACATGCTGTGTGGCATGGCCAAAAAATAAAATAAAATTATTATAAAATCTCTTCGGTTGTGACTGAGCTAGTGCTCACCAAATGTTCTATTTCCCTTTATTTTCTAGCTTCCTTTGGGGCTACCAATACATAGAATGTAGGAAAGACACATGTCTCTTTGTGGGCCAAGGCAAATTGGGATGCCACACATTTGAGTTAGTGTAGGGACCCTGTCAGCCTCTGTTTCTGAGACTGTGGGCAGGAGAGAATTCCAAAGAAAAGTGCTGCACATGGAACCTGAGTGAGAAATGAACTTTTAGAGATTAGAGAGTTAACATAAACTAACCACTCCTAACTAACACAAGAGTTAAACAGTAAGTACCAAGTATCAGATACTCCTGCAATTGTATTTGAAACGAAATATGAATTCCTTTCTCTTCCTTCAGTGGTTTTTTTTTTCTGTTATGGAGACACCTGGCTCCTGTTGAGATATTTGAGGCATCCTGCTTTTCATCTTAAAGTCTTGGTCCCAGGGTATTCTGAACTGAGGCTGAAGATGACCAAATGCTTCAGCACTACATGGCTGATGCTGGTCCATGGGGTAGGACTAGAGTGAGGCTTCTGCCCCTCCCCTCGCTGCTGTATCTTGTCATAGAAGCTGTCAGCTCTTGGCACTCAATCATGTGCGTCAATAATCATGACTCTCTCTAGATTGAAAATCACGGTGCCCTCTGAGTGCTTTCTATAAAAAGTCTCTAATTTTAGCCTGACCTTCCAGAGTCAGAGACCTTCACCTCTCTTTCAAATCTTAGGTCTTACCACAAGACCATTCTAGTTTATTTGGATTTCCTAGACATGTTTGTCTTTTCTTACATCTTGTAGTCATGTCATTGCTTCTGTCTGTATGTCTGTCACCCTCCCTTTCAAGTTCTACCTAGTTTTCAAGGTGCAACTCAAGTCTCACTTTGTTTTGATACCTTCTCTGAACCATGTGAAACTTTTTATAGATTCATAATCCCTTATCTTCAAGTCTTAAATTCAAGACACTCTGAAAACTGAAAGTTTTCAAATAACTTATTTGGCAGCAAAACCTAGATTGATATGAAACAAATTGGAGACAAAACTTGAACTGCATTGACTTGTCTTTATTTATCTGTGGTTTTAATCTCAGATAGTGTGTATATTCATACTCATATTTTGATTGATTATTAAATGCTACCCTAGGCCCTTCCAGGATAATATAAAATTTTACATATTATATAATATATAATATTACCTGTCTAAAATCTAAAATAGTCTGAGTTCAGATACTCATCTAACACCCAGGAGTTTTGATAATGAAATATGACTTTGTTATCCTCCTTATGGAGAAATTACCGTATATCTCTATTTTTAAATTTTATGATCCATCTGAATATTCTTTAATAAAACTAACTTGTGGCATAGACTGGAATTCTTGATAGCAAAAATATTCTTTATTAGTGTTTGGGTACAAATTTTCACATGTCATAAATTTATTTGTACAAAATGTGCTTGCTCTATTTTTTTATAACTGAATTTAGTTTTTACCTCAAGGTTCCATCTCCACTGGCAGAAGTCAGTCAGTCAGTTCAGTCGCACAGTTGTGTCCGACTCTTTGCGACTGCATGAATCGCAGCACACCAGGCCTCCCTGTCCATCACCAACTCCCGGAGTTTATTCAAACTCATGTCCATCGAGTCGGTGATGCCATCCAGCCATCTCATCCTCTATCATCCCCTTCTCCTCCTGCCCCTAATCCCTCTCAGCATCAGGGTCTTTTCCAATGAGTCAACTCTTCTCATGAGGTGGCCAAAGTATTGGAGTTTCAGCTTTAACATCAGTCCTTCCAATGAACACCCAGGACTGATCTCATTTAGTATGGACTGGTTGGATCGCTTTGCATTCCAAGGGACTCTTGAGAGTCTTCTCCAACACCACAGTTCAAAAGCATCAGTTCTTCAGCACTCAGCTTTCTTTATAGTCCAACTCTCACATCCACACAGGACTACTGGAAAAACCATAGCTTTGACTAGACAGACCTTTGTTGGCAAAGTAATGTCTCTGATTTCTAATATGCTGTCTAGGTTGGTCATAACTTTTCTTCCAAGGAGCAAGTGCCTTTTAATTTCATGGCTGCAGTCACCATCTGCAGTGATTTTGGAGCCCCCAAAAATAAAGCCTGTCACTGTTTCCCCATCTATTTGCCATGAAGTGATGGGACCAAATGCCATGATGTTAGTTTTCTGAATGTTGAGTTTTAAGCCAACTTTTTCACTCTCCTTTTTTACTTTCATCAAGAGGCTCTTTAGTTCTTCTTTGCTTTCTGCTGTAAGGATGGTGTCATCAGTGTATCTGAGATTATTGATATTTCTCCTGGCAATCTTGATTCTAGCTTGTGTTTCATCCAGCCCAGCGTTCCTCATGATGTACTCTGCATATAAGTTAAATAAGCAGGGTGACAATATACAGGCGTACTCCTTTCCCTGTTTGGAACCAGTTTGTTGTTCCTTGTCCAGTTCTAACTATTGCTCCCTTACCTTCATACAGATCTCTCAAAAGGCAAGTCAGGTGGTCTGGTATTCCCATCTCTTTCAGAATTTTCCACAGTTTATTGTGATCCACACAGTCAAAGGCTTTGGCATAGTCAATAAAGCAGAAGTAGATGTTTTTCTGGAACTCTCTTGCTTTTTCCATGATCCAACGGATGTTGGCAATTTGATCTCTGGTTCCTCTGCCTTTTCTAAAACCTGCTTGAACATCTGGAAGTTCACAGTTCACGTATTGTTGAAGCCTGGCTTGGAGAATTCTGAGCATTACTTTACTTTCCTAAAGTATGAGATGAGTGCAATTGTGCGGTAGTTTGAGCATTCTTTGGCATTGCCTTTCTTTGGGATTGGGATGAAAACTGACCGTTTCCAGTCCTGTGGCCACTGCTGACTTTTCCAAATTTGCTGGCATACTGAGTGCAGCACTTTCACAGCATCATCTTTCAGGATTTGAAACTGAAATTCCAGCTAAACTGGAATTCCATCACCTCCACTAGCTTTGTTCATAGTGATGCTTACTAAGACCCACTTGACTTTGCATTCCAGGGTGTCTGGCTCTAGGTGAGTGATCACACAATTGTGGTTATCTGGGTCATGAAGATTTTTTTTTTTTTTGGTATAGTTCTTCTGTGTATTCTTGCCACCTCTTCTTAATATCTTCTGCTTCTGTCAGATCCATACCATTTCTGTCCTTTATTGTGCCCATCTTTGCATGAAATATTCCCTTGGTATCTCTAATTTTCTTGAAGAGATCTCTAGTGTTTCCCATTCTATTGTTTTCCTCTATTTCTTTGCATTGATCACTGAGGAAGGCTTTTTTATCTCTCCTTGCTATTCTTTGGAACTCTGCATTCAAATGGGTATATCCTTCCTTTTCTCATTTTCTTTTTACTTCTCTTCTTTTCGCAGCTATTTGTAAGGCCTCCTCAGACAACCATTTTGCTTTTTTGCAATTCTTTTTCTTGAGAGTGGTTTTGATCACCACCTCCTGTACAATGTCATGATCCTCTGTCTATAATTCTTCAGGCACTCTGTTTATCAGATCTCATCCCTTGAATCTATTTCTCACTTCCCCTGTATAATTGTAAGGGATTTGATTTAGGTCATACCTGAATGGTGTAGTGGGTTTCCCTATTTTCTTCAACCTAAGTCTGAATTTGGCAATAAGGAGCTTATGATCTGAGCCACAGTCAGCTCCTGGTCTTGTTTTTGCTGACTGTATAGAGCTTCTCCATCTTTGGCTGCAAAGAATATAATCGACCTGATTTCGGTTATACTGTAACTAGTTGTATCTTAGTTCACTCACTCCTTATCTGTCAACTGGAACTTGTGCCAGCCTGCAAACTTGTTTCCCATCCTTTACTGCTTCCTGATCTTGTCTACTTCTAAAATGTCACCGGAGTATTGTTTTTTTCCTAGATAGTCATACTGCTCTTAATTTTGTTACAAGATTAAAAAAAAACCACCTTTATTGGTTTTTCATTTTTACAGGTTATGATTAATATTCTTTGCCTTGGCTCATAAGATCTTTTGTGATTTCTAGCATCATACTGATAACTAACAATTATTATGTATCTCCTGTGCTAGTCAGTATAATAGGACATTTCAGTTAGTCTCGTCTAACCTTCACAACAACTCTGTGAGGTTTTTAGCAGTTCTCTTTCCAGTTTTTTTTAAAATGGGAAAGCTGAGTTTAGAGATGTTAAATAGTCTTCCTAAAGATAATGAATAGCATACTCTCTTCTATCACTCCTCTTTCCTATGCATGCTTAGGCTTCAAAGCACCCAAGTCCTGACTGAAACCAATGTTGGCATGTACACTATTCCCTTTTGGGCCCTTCTGATTTCCCCATGCTGGGTCCTCTGCCTGGGAGGAGAAATGGAAAGAAATGAGAAGAAATCTTATTTGCTGGTCAACCTTTAAGCTTCAAGATCCATATCATCGATTCCTTTCTCTGCTTAGCCATTTCATCTCTTAAAGGCACCATCCCTTATGAACCAGCAATACTTTGTGACAGGCCTCATCAGTAGATGGTGAATCCTAGGTGTGAAAAGTGTCCTTTAATTTACCTTTCACTCAGGGACTATTGATTGCTTCACAAGACAATTGTTTCAGAAAATGCAGGAAGAGTCAAATAAAGAGAAACTTTAGATTACTGTGGTATTCCTACTGTAGACCACCTGCTGTTGTTTTTCCTTCTTTAAAAAAATTTTTTTTTTGATATACTGAGACCAATGTACAAAAGGAGTTGGTACCCAGGGCTTCCCAGGTGGCGCTAATGGTAAAGAATCTGCCTGCCAATGCTGGAGATGCAAGAGACACAAGTTTGATCCCTGGGTTGGGAAGATCTCCTGGAGTAGGAAATGGCAAACTGCTCCAGTATCCTTCCCTGGAAAATTCCACAGACAGAGGAACCTGGTGGGCTACAGTCATGGGACCACAGAGACTAAGTGCCTAAGCATGGGTTGTTTTCTTTAATGAAAAAATGTTAATTGTGGTAAATTTCAATAATGGAAAATTTACCATCTTAACCATTTTTAAGTGTACAGTTCAGTAGTGTGTAGTATATTAACATTATTGTGCAATCAATCTCTAGAACCTTTTCATCTTGTAAAACTGAAACTCAATCCTATTAAACAACTTCCCATTTTCCTTCCCCACTAGACCCGACAACCACCATTCTACTTTCAGTTTCCATGAGTCCAGCTACTCTGGGTCCTTCATGTAAGTGGAACTATTCACTGTGACTGGCTCATTTCACTTAGCATAATGTCCTCAAGGATAAGGTGATATCTTTTTGTAGTTCTGATTTGCATTTCTCTAATAATTAGTGACATTGAGCATCTTTTCATGTGCTCCTTGGCCGTCTGTGTGCCTTCTTTGGAGAAATGTTTATTTAGATCATCTGCCCATTTCTTGATTGTGTTGTTTGTTTTCTTGATATTGAATTGCATGAGCTGCTTATATATTTTGGAGATTAATCCCTTGTCTGTTGCTTCATTGGCAAATATTTTCTCCTGTTCTGTGGGTTATCTTTTCACTTTATGATTCCCTTTGCTGTGCAAAAGCTTTTAAGTTTAATTATGTCCCATTTATTTATTTCCACTTTTATTTTCAATAATCTAGGAGATGGATTTAAAAGAGGTCTTGCTGCGATTTATGTTAGAGAATGTTCTGCCTGTGTTTTCCTCTGAGTTTTACAGTATCCGGTCTTACATGTAAGTCTTCAATCTATTTTGAGTTTATTTTTGTGTGTGGTATTAGGGAATGTTCTATTTTCATTTTTTTACATGTAGCTGTCTGATTTCCCCAGTACCACTTATTGAAGTGATGGTCTTTTCTCCATTGTATTTTTTTGCCTCCTTTGTCATAGATTAGGTGACCATAGGTGCATGAGTTTATTTCTGGGCTTTCTATCTTGTTCTATCGATCTATATTTCTGTTTTTGTGCCAGTACCAATATGGTCTTGATTACTGTAGCCTCATTGACTCAAGGGTTGCATATATTCCACGACTTAAAATTATTATCCTCTGTCATTTAACTAAAAAAACAAAAAAGCAAAGCAAAATAAAAAAACAATGTCCATAGAAAAAACAAATATGCAGGAAAAAAAAAAAAAGCTAAAATCTTTGTCTAATCTAGCAGTGCCTGTGAGAAACTAGGCAGTTTGGCCACAAAACCACAACCCATAAACTACTCTTCTCCTGGAGGCATCTTCTCTCAGGTGCAGTCACAGTGTCTAAGAGGAACTAAGCAGTTTCAAGGGTGTCAGCCTTAGAAATATGACTTTATAAGGTATTGTGCATATCGGCATGCTGAGTCGTTTCGGTTGTGTTTGACTCTTTGTGACCCTGTGGACTGTAGCCCACCAGGCTCCTCTATCCATGGGATTCTCCAGGCAAGAATACTAGAGTGGGTTGCATGCCCTCCTCCGGGGGTCTTCCCAACCCAGGGATCGAACTGCGTCTGCCTGCGTCTTCTACATTGCAGTTGGAGCCTTTATCCACTGGGGTAGGAGCCACCTGGAAAGCCGTTATAAAGTATTAGCAATTGCCAAATTTCCCAACTAAACCAGGAGCTTCTGGGGGACAGGGGTTGTTCCTGTAAATTTATGTATCTCCATAGTGCCTGGCATTGTGCAAGTCCTGCAATAATTCATCAGAAAAATGCATGTTGGATGCCTGCCATGTGTCAGTGAGTCAACCTGGGAGTCACTGAAGATATAGCAGTGAATAAAATAGACGAACATCTCTGCTGTTATGGACCATGGAACATGGTGGTGGGGACTGACTATAAGCACATAGGTGTGTGTGTAGTAGGTGTATATGTAACAGAGTATGTATGTGTACTAATGCTGTGGGGAAAAAAGCAGGAAAGGAGAATAGTAAGTGGCAAGAGGAAGGTGGTTGCAATTTCAACCTGGATTCAAAGAAGGCTCACTGAGATATGGATTTGGCCAAACAGCTAAATAAAGGGATTGGGATACGCTGATTGCTCTCTCAAAGAAGTGTGTTCTAGACAGAGAGAATGGTGAGGACAGAAAGCCTGAGTTGGAGTGGGACTTAAGTTTTGGAGAGTTGCAAGAGGACCAGTGTATCTAGATCAAAGTGGGTGGGAGGTAGGAGAAGTGGTCAAATACAAGACAGAGAGCCAGACTGCAGAGGGCCTTATAGCCACTGAAAGTCTTTTGGTTGGGAAGGAGACAATATGTGTTCTAAGCAGAAGATGGACAAGATCTGATTTACATTTACATGAATCACTTTGGCTACTGTACTGAGAATTGATTAGGGGCCAAGTGTGGAAGTAAACTTTCCCAAAAGGTATTTATTGGTTGAGGGAAGTGGAGTTTATGATGTTTGGACTTGGTCATTATAGAAAGGGTAGGTCAGGCTGTCAGCTTTCACAAAATGGAATATGCAAATTCCAAAATGCCAGGCCCCTAGCCAAACTACTCATGGATGAGCTGGGTAGGAGAGCACACTCCAGAGAGTGCATCCTGACGTCTGTGAGTGTGGGCCAGGAACTGCAGGGCAGTGCCTGCCGTCTGCTTTGGGGTTAAGGCAGTTAGTCTGTTGAAGGCCTTGTGATCGAGTAACATGCCAAGGTTGGCAAAAGGGACAGCTGCCCACAGAGGAACTCTTTCATTCTGAGTGAATGGGTCAGACTCACCTTTGGGAAATGTTTGCAGGACCTAGATCTGAGGGAATTTGAGCAAAATGTCAATGGGTTTTTGGCAGTGGCCACGGGTGGCGGCCACAACTGAGTGGTTCCCAACAGAGAAATTCTTCTTTATTCTTTCATTAATACTAATGAAACTGACCCTGATGAAAGGAAATCACATGATGAGACCACAGTTGTTTCACCGAAAGTGCTACTCGCTTGAGTTGTAAAGCTGTTTATAACCTTTAACCTTGGGGCTATGCCTCAAGGAAATAAAGGAAACAACTAAAAAGTGATTTGTACAGACATGTCTTGGAAATGGCATAAGACTGAGAGCAATTCAAGTGTATAAGAATAAAGTAATAGCTAAACAAATAATCAAAAAAGTTATTATAAGAAAATGGAATGCTGCTGCAAAGTCACTAGAAATAAAAGCTCTGGGGGGTTCTTTTGGTCACTGAAAAGTTCAAAAGAGATTTTTGAAATGAATAATGCACAATACAGAATATTTGTACAGTTGTACCTATATCAAATATGTAAACTCCCAAAAAATGGATTTAGGGAAATGGAAAAAAAGTTTATAAATAAATTTATAAAAATGAAAGTTGAGTTTAAACTCTTTGGTTTCTTTAATGTAAAATGATTAGATTATAGACAAAATCATATAAAAGAAAGTCTCCAAAATTGAAGAGGGTTCAGCACTGAAGGCACAGGATAAAGCTGCTGGATTTTTGTCCTCATACATTGTTTAAACTTTTATTGCTACTCAGTACCTAAGGCCTTATCTTCCCTAATATGTTCCATTCATTATGTGCTCAGAATACTGAGGAAGAAGTAGACAAAAGTGAGTGTCCTTGGTTGTTAGCCTCAAAAGTCCATCAGGACAAGGGGGAAAAATCCTACGTTGCCTGTGTACTTGGTCATTGATGAGCCACCAATGGTCCAAAGGCTGTATATGACTTGGTCAGCTCTCAGAACATTCTGCCACTTGATTTTGGGATGGAATATTAGAAAGCTGCCCCTGTGTGGCTTCTTTATAAACAAGTTGAGATATTTATATTGTGGTGGTTAAAAGTAGTACCAAATTTTACCTGCAAAATTTCTCTGTTTAGCAAAGATAGTGATAAGGATATACATCTGTTTTTCCTCCAATGGGTTCAATAAACTTGTAAAAAAATGTGTTTTTTTTTTCCTGTAATATTTAAAATATAGACCACCATGGATGGTAGGAGTTATTATTAATTTTATTCTTTAAGTATTCCTATACTGTTTGAATTTTTAAGAACAATGAACATATTATTTTTGTAACAAAAGGTAAATTTATTCTATTTCAAAGAAAAAATATTAATACCTAATCAATATTTTAACTTTTGCATTGCCCTTATAAAGATTAATAGATCAGACTAACATAACATTAAAAGTCTCTATGTAATAAGCTGGGTTTAGAAATGGCAGAGGAACCAGAGATCAAATTTGTTTAATCATAGAGAAATCAAAGGAATTCCAGAAAAACATCTACTTTGGCTTCATTGATTATGAGAAAGCCTTTGACTGTATGGATCACAACAAACTGTGAAAAAAATTCTTAAAGAGGTGGGAATACCAGACTGCCTTACCTCTCTCCTGAGAAACCTGTGTGTGGTCAAAAAGCAACAGTTAGAACCTTATATAGAACAAAGGACTTGTTCAAAATTGGGAAAGGAGTACATCAAGGCTGTATATTGTCACCCCAATTATTTAACTTGTATGCAGAGTACATTATGCGAAATGCTGGGCTGGGTGAATCACAAGCTGGAATCAAGATTGCCAGGACAAATATCAACAACCTGAGATATGCAAATGATACCACTCTAATGGAAGAAAGTGAAGAGGAACTAAGGAGCCTCTTGATGGTGGTGAAAGAGGAGAGTGTAAAAGTTGGTTTACTTATGGCTTATTCATGTTGAAGTTGATAGAAAACAACAAAATTCTATAAAGCAATTATCCTTCAATTAAAAATAAATAAATAAAAAAACCCAAGTCAACATTCAAAAAACCTAGATCATGGCATCTGATCCATCACTTCATGGCAAATAGAAGGGGAAAAAATAGAAACAGTGACAGATTTTCTTTTCTTGGGCTTCAAAATCACTGTGGATGATGACTGCAGCCATGAAATTAGAAGACTTGCTTCTTGGAAGGAAAACTACAACAAACCTAGACAACATATTAAAAAGCAAAGAGGGGTAAAAGTTGACATAGTAAAAGCTATGGTTTTTCCAGTAGTTGTGTATAGATGTGATAGCTGAACCTTAAAAAAGGCTGAGTGCTGAAGAATTGATGCTTTTAAATTGTGATGCTGGAGAAGACTCTTGAGACTTCTTTGTGCTTCAAGGAGATCAAACCAGTCAATAAGGAAATCAACCCTGAATATTCATTGGAAGCACTGATGCTAAAGCTGAAGCTCCGGTACTTTAGCCACCTGATGTGAAGAGCTGACTCATTGGAAAAGACCCTGATGCTGGGAAAAGACTGAAAACAAAAGGAGAAGAGGACAGCAAAAGATGAGATGGTTAGATAGCATAACTGAATCAATGGACATGAATTTGAGCTAACTGTGGGAGATGGGGGAGGACAGGGAAGCCTGGCCTGTGGCAGCCCATGAGGTTGCAAAGAGTTAGATATGACTTAGCAACTGAACAACAACAACATGTAACAACCCTTGTCAATGCCAATCACAATGTTTAAAAATAGACAACAAACTCCGTTGACAAGTGAATGGATAAAGCAGATGTAGTATAGTTATATAATGGAACACTGCTGCTGCTGCTGCTGAGTCGCTCCAACTACTCAGTCATAAAAAGGAATGAAATAATGCCATTTGCAGCAACATGGATGGACCTAGAGATTATCATACTGAATGAAGTAAGTCAGAAAGAGAAAAACAAGTACCATATGATATCACTTATACGTGGAATCTAAAATACAACACAAATGGACTTATCTATGAAACAGAAACAGATTCACAGAGATAGAAAACAGACTTGTGGTTGCCAAAGAGGAAGGGGAATGAGAGAGGGATAGACTGAGAATTTGGAATTAGCAGATGCAAACTATTATATATAGACTAAATAAAAAAAAGTCCTGCTGTAAAGTACAGGGAACTATATTCAATATCCTGTGATAAACCTAATGGAAAAGAATATGAAAAGAAAGTATACCTGTGTATAGCTGAATCACTTTGCTGTACATCAGAAATGAATACAGTATTGTAAGTCAATTATACTTCAGAAAGTAAATTTAAAAAATAGATGACAAACTGATAGGGACTATCAGTTAATATCTGATAATAAAGACATTTTATAAATCACTAAAAATGATAAGAAAAGGTTTAGAGATATAAATAGACAATTTACGGTAACAGTAACTACAAACATGAGAAAAGAGCTAACCTTTTTTTGTGGTTCAGTAAATGCATATAGAAGAATAGTTAGCTATTGGTTTTCATCCATTAGAAAGGTAAATTACTGTAGCCATTCATTGTTGGCTATAGTCAGAGACTATAGGCATTCTCCAACATTTCAGTCCATTTAGAGACTATAGACATTCTTATACTTTCCAAATTAATACATTCACTCATTTCCTGGAATTAAGGTTTTAAATGAGAATATCCTTTGACTCACACGTTATACTTCTTAGCAATTTCCTAAGGAGGCAACTGTAAGGTTATATGTAAATTTTATGTTCAGATTGCTTGTTGTAGAATTGCTATATTATCTGTACAGCCATTAAAATTGTAAGGAGAATTACAAAATCAAATGTGAAAGGATCCAGATTTGAGGGAGAATAGAAAGTGGTGGGTGTGGGGGACCTTGAGCAAACATTCCAAACCCAAAAGGTGTTGCTGATCTGGATCCGAACTTACCTTTGAGGCTATGCTCAGTGTCGCTAGGTCTTCCAGTTTTTCAAGATAAGATCCAAATTTGAATTTTTACATAACATTTTCTGTATTTAAAAATGTGGGCCTCTTCATCAAAACTTTTAAAAGTCTTTATTGAATTTGTTATAATATTGGCTCTGTTTTTAATGTTTTGGTTTTTTGCCTGAAAGGCATATGGGGTCTTAGTTCCCCAGCCAGGGATCAAACCCACATCCCCTGCACTGGAAGATGAAGTCTTAACCACTGGAACAGCAGGGACGCCCTAGTCAAAACTTTTAAAACACCATGTACACTAACATTGTATGGGCAAAACCCAGACTTTTTAAACCCTTGATATATATATCTACCTACTTATATATTTTTACTTTCAAAATTTGTTTATGTACAGAATGGTGAAAATAACGTATATGTCATGTTTAAAAAATAATTAAAAAATCCTCAATCATGTTATTACCACCCACCTTTAGAAGCAGAATGTTAACAAAATCTGTGTGCTTTATAGCAATCACATTTGACTCATTTCTCTTCAACTCCATTCTGGGTGGTTCTTTAGTGCTTACATATGCCTCATAAATGAAGAAATAGAGGGAAAATAGAGGAATGAGGGTTGCCTGTTTTCTGGGTCTCTCCACTGAAGCACGGTCTGCCTCCCTACCCAAATTGGTATATCAAGCTATGTTCATAGAGGTGTAAAAAAGTGATTAGTAATGCTCAGTGCAACTGAACATGTACTCAGTACTAATCTCTTTAATTGCTTATGACAAGCTTGTAAAGGAGGTACTATTATTACTTCCATTTTACAAAAGAGGCAATAGACGCACAGAGAGGTCAAGCAATTTGCACAAAGTCACAAAGCTAGCTAGTAGGGATGGGATGCAAACTCAGTTCTCCCCAGCCTGCACTTGTAGCAGTCTTCTTTCAGATGATTTGAGTCCCTTAAAGGCTCTCACTGTAGGAATGACAGGGGTTCAATTACTACCGTCCTTGGGGTAGCTTCTCAGACTTCTCCAGTCAGGGTCTCTCTCTCTCTCTCCTCTGAACCTTCTGCCCAGATCACTCACTTGCTCCAAATATCTTCCTGATCCTTTTCATAGACAAATGTTTCTTTTCTCTGTATTGTCAGCTTCTTGAAGCAGAGGTCAAGGCTTAAACTCAGGTAAGACCAATTATACCCAGCAAAATGCCTCCAGTAGTAACCCAGATACTGTTTTTTTTCTCCTTTGCTTTTGTTTTCAAGGCCCAACTTTCATGCTACATTTGGTGTATTACTTATTCACTGCCATAAAACAAACCAGTCCAAATTTAGTGTCTTAAAATCACAGCCATTTTATCAGCTCAGGATTCTATGGCCAACAGTTTGGTCTAGGATCCTCTGCTGATATCCCCTGGAATGACTTTTGCAGCTGCAAACTTTAAGCATCTGAATCAGGGCTGGATGATCTAACAGGACCTTGCTCGCAGTTGGAGCAGGTGGTCAATCAGCTGACTGGGCTCTGGGAACTCCGCAGGACCAGCTCTTCTCCACTGGCCTCTCACTTTCCAGTATAGGCTAGACATGACTCCTTGAAGCTTCAGTTTCAGGGCTGTGTTCTAAGGGAATAAAGGCAGAAACATTTACTTTTTCTATATTCTGTTGGATACAGCAAGTCAAAAACTATCCCAGATTCAATGACTGGCAAAATTGATTCTTTATTTATTTTTTTTTTACACCTTCTGATACCCTTTACTCATGTCATCCCCACCCCTGCCTTTGGTTATCTTCAATCTTCTCTCTGTATCTATGAGCTTTTTTTAAAATGCCATATGTAAGAGAGATCATATGATATTTATGCTATTTCACTTAGCATAATGCCTTCAAGTTCCATCCAGATTGTTGCAAATGTTCAAAGGATTTATCTAAGCAGAAAAGCCACAACTATAAATATGAAAATTATGAAAGGTAAAATTAATTTCCAGGAAATTACCGAATAATAACAAATACCTAGTATATTGATGTTGAAATTGTAGATTCAGGGCAAAATGCACTGAAAGGAACATCTGCCTTCCATTCTGGTAAAAAGAGCAATCTACTAAAAAGACACAATCTTTAATTGTTGTGCACCTTAAACATGGCCTTAAATTATTAAGAAATAAAATATGGTAGAATTATAGTTGAAAACTCAAGATTACTGTGCTTCCACAGTAAAGTGAGATTGACTTTAATAACACCCCTCCACCCTGCCCAAATAGCTCAATTGAAGATGAGGACTTGAATAGATATTTCTCCAAAGAAGACATACAAATATTAAACAAGCATACAAGAATATGCTCCACATCACTAAAGCAAATCAAAGCCACACTGAGATATCACCCATTAGGATGGCTACTATCAAAAAACCATAAAATAACAAGTGTTGGTGAGAATTTGAAGATATTGGATCCCTTGTGTACTGTTAGTAAGAATGTAAATGGTACAGCGACTATGGAAAACAGTATGGTGATTCCTCATACCATATGATTCCACTTGTAAGTATATACCCAAAAGAATTGAAAGCAGAGGCTCAAGAAGATATTTGTATACCCATATTCATAGCAGCATTATTAACAATTGATAATAGGTGGAAGTAAACAAGTGTTTATCCACAAATGAATGTATAAATAAAGCATTAAATACAAAAGCAATGGAATAGTAATGGCTTTAAAAATGAAAGGAAAACCGGGGACATGCTAGAACACGGATGAACCTTGAAGGTATTATGCAAATAAAACAGGCCAGTTACAAAAGAACAAATATTGTATGATTCCACTTATTTGAGATACCTAGAGTAGTCAAGTAAAGTCATGCTCAAAATTCTCCAACCCAGGCTTCAGCAATATGTGAACCGTGAACTTCCAGATGTTCAAGCAGGTTTTAGAAAAGGCAGAGGCACCAGAGATCAAATTGCCAACATCCACTGGCTCATGGAGAAAGCAAGAGAGTTCCAGAAAAACATCTATTTCTGCTTCATTGACTATGCCAAAGCCTTTAACTGTGTGGATCACAATAGACTGTGGAACATTCTGAAAGAGATGGGAATACCAGACCACCTGACCTGCCTCTTGAGAAACCTGTATGCAGGTCAGGAAGCAACAGTTAGAACTGGTTATGGAACAACAGACTGGTTCCAAATAGAAAAAGGAGTACGTCAAGGCTGTATATTGTCACCCTGCTTATTTAACTTATATGCAGAGCACATCATGAGGAACGCTGGGCTGGAGGAAGCATAAGCTGGAATCAAGATTGCCGGGAGAAATATCAATAACCTCAGATATGCAGATGATACCACCCTTATGGCAGAAAGTGAAGAGGAACTCAAAGGCCTCTTGAGGAAAGTGAAAGAGGAGAGTGAAAAGTTTGGCTTGAAGCTCAACATTCAGAAAATGAAGATCATGGCATCTGGTCCCATCACTTCATGGGAAATAGATGGGGAAACAGTGGGAACAGTGTCAGACTTTATTTTTTGGGGCTCCAAAATCACTGCAGATGCTGATTGCAGCCAGGAAATTAAAAGATGCTTACTCCTTGGAAAGAAAGTTATGACCAATCTAGATAGCATGTTAAAAAGCAGAGACATTACTTTGCCAACCGAGGTCCGTCTAGTCAAGGCTATGGTTTTTCCTGTGGTCATGTATGGATGTGAGAATTGGACTGTGAAGAAAGCTGATCACTGAAGAATTGATGCTTTTGAACTGTGGTGCTGGAGAAGACTCTTGAGAGTCCCTTGGACTGCAAGGAGATCCAACCAGTCCATTCTATAGGAAATCAATCCTGGGTTTTCATTGGAAAGACATGCTGAAGCTGAAACTCCAATACTTTGGCCACCTCGTGCGACGAGTTGACTCACTGGAAAAGAGTCTGATGCTAGGAAGAATTGGGGGTGGGAAGAGACGGGGACGACAGAGAATGAGATGGCTGGATGGCATCACTGACTCAATGGACATGAGTTTGAGTGAACTCTGGGAGTTGGTGATGGACAGGGAGGCCTGGCGTGCTGTGATTCATGGGGTCGCAAAGAGTCGGACACGACTGAGCAACTGAACTGAACTGAGAGTAGTCAAACTCAGACAGAAAACTATGATGGTTGTCAGATGCTGGGAGGAATCAGGTGTTACTGTTTACAGTTCTGTCGAATGAAAAGAGATCTGTGAATGGATGGTGGTGATTGTGGGAGAACAAACAATGTGACCGTATTTAATTGGTTGCACACCTACAAATGGTTAAGTTGATGTATTTTATGTGTGCTGTGCTTAGTTGCTCAGTTGGGTTCGACTCTGCAATCCCATGGACTGTAGCCTACCAGGCTCCTCTGTCCATGGGGTTTCTCCAGGCAAGAATACTGGAGTGGGTTGCCATGCCCTCCTCCAGTGGATCTTCCCAACCTGGGTCTCCCGCATTGTAGGGAGATTCTTTACTGTCTGAGCTACCAGGGAAGCCCAATAATACTGGAATGGGTAGCCCATCCCTTCTCCAGGGGAACTTCCCGACCCAGGAATTGAACTGGGGTCTCCTACACTGCAGGCAGATTCTTTACCAGCTGAGCTACCAGGGAAGCCCCATTTTATGTGTATTTTACCATAGTTAAAATGAAAAAAAAATTATGTTTGATGTACTTGGAGAATGATTTAATGAGGACCAGCAGGATGGAAAGAGACCAGCTCGAAAATTCTGCAAATCAGGGAATGGTGACTTTAATTCAGGTAGTTTAAGTAGGGTTGACATCAAAGGGAGGGATGGAGAAATAATTAGAAGGTAGGGACAAAAAGAATCGATGGTTGAACAGATATGAGTAGATAGGGAAAGACAAGTAAGTTTGGATGTTGGTTTCAGGCTTGACAACCGGGTGGAGGTTGGAGGTATTTTCCAACAGCCAGGAAGAGGGGTAAGATGGTGAATGCAGCTATGATGAAGAAAAGTGTAAGATGTTTGTGAGACACCAACGTGAACAATATCCCTTGTTTTGACTGCTTCACACCCTCCTTGCTTCCACCACTAAAACACACCCTTGACTTTCTTTCTATGTACAATTACACAAAGCAATACATTTATTCGCTTCTGGGGTGTATTTGTGTTACTGCCACATAGCATTAGAGGTAGATCCTGGAATGACTCAAGTACATGCTTTTTTCAAACAGCATCTATTTCCTTAAGGTCAGAGAATACTTAATGCAATTAAACAGGTTGTGTTCTCAATGGACGCTAGAATCCCAGAAGCAGAACACTAACAAGAAGCTTGCATAGACATAAGGCCAAGTTCATTTCATTCTCATTCACTCTAATGCATCCTTTCTAGAATTTAACTGATGGTGTAGGTAAGAAGATCCACAACGATCACTGTGAGCAGCCACCTGTTTTCTTTTGCTGTTTTCCTTCATGCACACAAAATATTTTTGTAAAAGTAACATAATGAATCTCTAAATTTGGCTCATTTATATTTAGTGATGACTTTGATGCTAAAAGAACATATTCAGGACATGATACTTAATGTAGAATGGTAGCAAATCTATCATGTTTTGATGTTATCTATTTGGTAGAAGACACTGCAGATGACAATTTTCCAACATAAGTCCAAGTATAATGGTAGAAGCTAGGGTTCTGCATTTGAGCTCACGATCCTGGCAAGGTATGTGATCCTGGGCAGGTAAATCGATGCTTTTGAACTGTGGTGTTGGAGAAGACTCTTGAGAGTCCCTTATACTGCAAGGAGATCCAACCAGTCCATTCTAAGGGAGATCAATCCTGGCTGTTCATTGGAGGGACTGATGCTAAAGCTGAAACTGCAATACTTTGGCCACCTCATGCGACGAGTTGACTCACTGGAAAAGACTCTGATGCTGGGAAAGGTTGGGGGCGGGAGGAGAAGGGGACGATGGAGAATGAGATGGCTGGATGGCATCACCGACTCTGTGGACATGAGTTTGGGTGAAGTCCGGGAGTTGGTGATGGACAGGGAGGCCTGGCGTGCTGTGATTCATGGGGACGCGGAGAGTCGGACACGACTGAGTGACTGAACTGAACTGAACTGAAAACCTTAGTTGCTGCTGCTGCTGCTAAGTCACTTCAGTCGTGTCCGACTCTGTGTGACCCCATAGACGGAAGCCCACCAGGCTCTCCCGTCCCTGGGATTCTCCAGGCAAGAACACTGGAGTGGGTTGCCATTTCCTTCTCCAATGTGTGAAAGTGAAAAGTGAAAGTGAAGTTGCTCAGTCGTGTTCGACCCTTAGTGACCCCACGGACTGCAGCCTACCAGGCTCTCCTCCATCCATGGGATTTTCTAGGCAAGAGTACTGGAGTGGTTTGCCATTGCCTTCTCCAAAACCTTAGTTACTTCACCTTTAATTAAAAAGAGACAAAAACATCTGGTTTTTAGAGTTATTGTAAAGATTAATAGATGCGAATGTACTTTTAGTGCTACCTAACATAGAGTTGGGGAAGGTATAGTATAAATATTCCCACCATTTGGGTGGAGAGTTTTAAATTCCCTTCAGAGAAATATTCCCAAATATGTAGAGCCCAGGACTCTCTCACAAAAGGTAACAAGCACAGAGTTTCTAGCTCGCACTGGTTTGCCATATTCTCTGCTTTGACTGTACAAGATTGTTTGCTCCTGGGACTGCTGTTTCTGGTGAAGCAGATGCAAAAGGTGCCAAGAACCTTTTGGTGCCTTTGGGCAGATGTTTGGAAATCCCCTCCTGTCACTGCCAGCTTCCAACTTCTGTCACTGCCAGCTTCCACCTCCTGCCATGGAGGCTGGACATTATACAGTGCCAAAACCACTCACAGTGCCCCTGTTACTGCAGCTGCTTCCTTGGCATGTGGAAACCACTTCACGTTCCTCCCTGATGTGGGGAGACCTCTCTTCCTTCTTCATGTTAAGCTTCATTCTTGCTGTTTGTACATTTAGTCCCTGTCTCCTTGGGGATTCCATCATTTTCCGGAGAAAATTTGACTGACTGGAATCACACTGAAAATCTGCCCTCTGTTCTAACACTGAAGCTTTATTAGCAGGCCAAGCATTTATGTAAGGGCTGCTCTTCCCTGAGGAAAAGTTATTTCCAATTTCTCCTGTAAGTCAGTATTCCTCTTACCACACCCCTTAGGGCCGTCTCAGTAGTCTTCCAGATCTTCTAGGGTGAATCTTAGGCTCTGATCAAGAATCCTGCTACACTTTCACATGCAGCTAGGAGGAGTTTAGAAGACTTTTCTTTTGAAAAGGAGGAGGAAAAAGAAAGAGCACTGTGAAGTGATAGTGTTAAGTTAGGACATGACAAGCTGGGGGTCTGAATTTGGGTAGTCATCATGGAAAGAAAGGGGGCAGCTGCAAGAAGCTTGATGAAAGAACAGACAGATATAACCAGTGACAAGACTAAGGAAAGAGGCCCTGATGGTTATCATGGATGGTTCTGGGTTTTCTTGAAATTTCTTGGAAATCTGATTTGCCTGCAAAAACTGGAATTCCTTATCCTTAATGCAAATTTTCAGCATCCTGTGCTCCCCACCCTCCACCCTGCTCTGACTCCCATAAGTTCCCCAGTGTCGACACTGGAGGCCCTTCTTCCTCTTCTGTTTTATGAGCACCAGGCTTGTGGGTGTGACATTATAACTTGTCTGCTTACCTTACATGTGATAGTGACATGGATATGCTGGTCTTCATGAACCCACTGGCCAACTGGTCTCCCAGGGCACTCTTGTCAGTATTGCTTGTTCTCAACAGGAGTTAGAAACAAGAGCTCTGGGATTCCTCTGGGACTGAAGATGGATGTCATTCTTGGCATTCAGATTTGCTCTGAATGAACATTCTTCACATGCTCATGGTCAGGAGCAATTTAAGAGGTATTGGGAACCAAAAAGTTGATTGGATTTCCCCCTCCACCTACTCTCTTCATAGCCTATATTTAGGCTTCAGCCTACTAAAAATCTTTTAAGAGGAGCATACGGCACATATTTGAAATACTAATCTGAACCTTAAGCAATTGGACAAGAGCAGGGACAGCTCTGGGCAATTCTCTGACTGGGTCTTCGGCAGCCCTGTGGTTGTGTCTTCTTTTTCATCAATGACCTTGTGCTGGCCACCAGCTGCCTGTAGCTCTTCACAGGGAACTTCAAGAGACCAGCCTTCAAAATCCCTGTGGATAAGCCTTTCCTTCCCCTTGTCCGATATCAGATTGTCATATCCCTAGAGCTGTGAAGATAAAAAGTGTATAGTAGTTGCTGTCATGTCTGACTCTTTGGGACCCCATGGACTGCAGCCTGCCAGGTTCCTCTGTCTATGAGATTCTCCAGGAAAGAATACTGGGGTGGATTGCCATTCCCTTCTCCAGGGGATCTTCCCAACCTAGGGATAGAAACTGGGTCTCCTGCATTGCAGGTAGATTCTTTACGTTTGAGCCACCAGGGAAGCCCATGGGTGCTTTAGTAAGTAGCAGTGGTAGTAAAAATAATAACAACAATAATAATAGATAAAGTTTATTGAGTGCCTGGCATTGTGCTTTTCACACATCATCCCATCTAGTCCTTATACTCATTTTAGGAGACAGGTGTTATTGGCCCACCTTACAAATAAGGAGATACTGAAATCCAAGAGTATAAGTAAGTTTGTAAAGGTTATGTGACTTGTAAGTGCCAGAGATAGACTAGGATTGCAGCCCTCTCTCATACGATGCACCCAGATCAACAATATTTTTAATCTATTTCCAGGTGTGATTTCTGATGGGGATTTCAGGAATCAAAATAAGCCCTCAGAGACTCTATCCCTGATAAAGGCTTTATCCAGTGGGGCTCTAATAAGCTTGCTTTTAATTAAATAAGCTCTTTGCAAAGCTCTCTTTAGCAAAGAAAGACCACATACCCTAGTTCAAATTGTTTATGAAGTCTCATAATCTGTATTTTTTCAGAATATGAGGGCATATGAGCTGTTTATGTTTAAAAGATTTTTAAACTTAAAAAAAAAAAGACTCCTTACAACCTCTCCATAAGTTAATGTATTTTTTTTTTTAACAACAGTGAAGGAAAAGCAGGGTCTTTAGAAATATTTGCTGTCTTTGGAATTTCCACTTTCTCTTTCTCAGTAGTTCTGTGTGGCTGTCAAGCCCTCCATACCTGCCTGGGCAGAAACCCTCCTTTACTGGGTTGGCCCCAAGCAAAATGGGAGAGTGACAGATGGTGGAGCACAGACACACTTGGTGCTCCCAGCTTCGTCCTCTCCAGTCTTTTCCCTGGCATTCTAGGCATTTTTTAAACAGTAAAATAAAATGAAAATAAGACAAAATTTCCTTTCCCCCTCAACCAAGAGGGGATCTTCAGACACATTTTTGGGTGAATTAAAGTAAATATGATTTTTAATTTCATGGTATTGGCATTTCAGTTATATTTTAAATCACAGAACAAAAGGTTTTTTGGTTAAAATTCCTTTAACCAAGGCAAGGAAAGAATTTCAGTTTCAAAAGATGTGGGGGTGATGGCATGGGGGACACAGAAGGAATGAATTTGGATAAGATGAGCATGATATCCCTCTTGTTTTCCCTAAAGCAGAGAGGCTTCATGAGAACAGACTTGAAGGTAGCCATTTCTTTGCTTAATTTTTTCCCCTTTTGGTGGATTTTGTCAGGGCTGCTCTGTCAGCTGATACTAAAGGCCGTTTTTCCCCACTCTGTGTTACAGGGAAAGAACCAGGTTTAAAGGAAAACAGAGCTGTCCTCTGCTCCTGGCTTGTTGATCTGGGCAAGGTCCTTAACACCTAGTGCCCTCCAGGGATGGAGGGACTAGTTCCTGCCTCAGTTCTGATGAGGGCTTAGAGAATGGATCAAAGTTTACCGAATACATTAATTGAACAAATGGAAACCTTTTTAATAAATACAAAAGATTATTAAAACTGAGTGCTGGTTATGTGGAGCAGTCTTGATCTGAAAGTCTCTTAAAATGGAATTATTGTTTTTCCTCTGATTATAAAAAACTTAAATGTAATGGAGAACAGGCTTTTCCTCCCATCTCGCCCTACTCCCACTTCATAAAAGCAGAAGAGATCAGTGTCAAAGTGGCAGTGATAAACATACCATGTCTTGTTTGGTGTGCCACAAAAAACTCATAGTATTATACTGCCCACCCTGTGGTTACTGCATTGGGAAGATCTTCCTTATGTTCTTGCCTGGTCAAGTCCCCCTACCTCCTAGTTTCTGGCTAAATTATTAGTTTAAAAAAATTGAAGTATAGTTGATTATAATATGACATGTTTCAGATGTATAACACAGTGATTTAATATTTTTATAGATTATACACCATTTAAAGTTATCACAAAATAATGGCCATATTTCCCTGTGTTGTATATCCTTGTTGCTTACTTATTTCACACCTAGTAGCTTATATCTCTTAATCCCCTACCCCGTTTTGTCCCTTCCTCTTCCCTCTCCCCATTCATAGCTACTAGTTTGTACTCTATATCTGTGAGTCTGTTTCTGTTTTTTTATATACATTTGTTTGTTTTATTTATTAGGTTCCACATATGAATGATAACATAGAGTATTTGTCTTTCATGACTTATTTTACTAAACATAATACTCTCTAATAATCACTTCATCCACATTGTTGTAAATGACAGAATTTCATTCTTTTTTATGGTTAGTATTCCGTTATACACACACACACATATACACACACAGAGAGAGAATATCTTCTTTATCCATTTATCTATTGATGGACCCTTGGGTTGCTTCCATATCTTGGCTATTGTAAAGAATGATGCTATGAACATTGGGATAAATATATCTTTTCAAAGTGGTGTTTCCACTTTTTTTTTCAGTTATATTCCCGAGAGTGGAATTGCTAGACCATATAGTAGTTCTATTTTTAGTTTTTTGAGCACCTCCATACTGTTTTCCACAGTGGCTACACCAATTTACATTTCCATCAACAAGGTACTAGGGTTCCCTTTTCTTCATTTCCTTGTCAGCATTTGTTATTTGTAGACTTTTGGACACTAGCCATTCTGACAGGTGTGGGGTGATATCTAATTGTAGTTTTGACTTCTATTTTCTGATGATTAGTGATGTTGAGCATCTTTTCATGTGCTTGTTGACCATCTGTATGTCTTCTTTGGAAAAATACCTATTCATGTCTTCTGCCCATTTTTAATTGGGTTATTTTTTTATATTGAGTTGTATGAAGTGTTTATATATTTTGGATGTTAACCCTTTATCAGTCATTCGTTTTCAAATGTTTCCTCCCATTCAGTAGGTTGTCTTTTCATTTTTTTGATGATTTCCTTTGCTGTGCAAAACCTTTTAAGTTTGATTAGGTCTCATTCAATTATTTTTGCTTTTGTTTCTTTTGCCTAAGGAGACAGATCCAAAAAGATATTGCTATAATTTATGTCAAAGAGTGTTCTGTCCATGTTTTTCTGTAGGAATTTTATGGTTTCAGGACCTTAAGTCATTTTGAGCTTATTTTTATATATGGTATGTGTGAGTTTTGTGTTGCCTTGAAGCTTCTCATTTCTTTGGACCATGTGAAAAGCAATCCCACGCCATTGTTGTTGTTTACATTCACTAAAATTATTGAGACCTGAGGAATCCCATCATACAGAGGACTCTCTCAAACAAACTTATCATGATCTCACCCTTGTGTTCCATGGTCACAGCTCACTGCTCATCACTCTTTTCCTTAAAGTTCTCTCCTCTTTGACCCAACAAAATAAGCTGACTTACAGCCTAATCATCCTATAGGGAGGCCCACTGTCGAGTCTTTCCTATTTTCACAGTTTCTAATCAGCTTTTCAGTCTCTTAAATAGGTCCCTCTTAAATGTGAATGAACTTTCAAAGATCTCTAGAGACTTGAGGAAAAGCTTTCCATGAAATGAACTCAGAGGAAGCAAAGACAGTGTAGGAAATAAAGAAAAAAGACAAGATTATCAGATAAGAAAAAATAAATCCATTAACAAAGATAGGAGTCAATAAAAATGAATATTAAGAGAATAAAATAGAGCTCCAGAAAAAACTGACAGCAGAAATTAAACATTAAACTAAAGGCTTGATAGAAACGTTGAATAAATGTCACAGACTGAATTGTGTCCCCCACCAAATCCACGTGTTAAAAGCTAACCCCCCCAGTACCTCAGAATGTGATGATATTTGGAGATAAGGCTTTAAAGAAGTGGTAAGTTAAGTTACATGAGATTCTTAGAGTGTGCTCTAATCCAGTGTGACTGATGTTCCTATAAGAAGCAATTAAAACACACAGAGAGGCAGCAGGTGTGTGTGTGTGCAGAGGGACAGCTTGTGAAGAGCAGGAAGAGGGCTGATGTGTGTAGATTGAGGAGATAGACCTCAGAAGAAACCACCTCCACTGGCAACTTGACCTTGGACTTCCAGCCTGCAGAATTGTGAGAAAATAAATTTCTATCCTTTAAACCACCCATTCTGTGGCTCTTTGCTATGACAGTCCTAGTAAACTAATATAGTAAATTTCCCAGAAAATAGAATAACAGAAACCACAAAACCAAAATGAACAACTCAAAACAAGAAGATGGAAAATGTAGAACAAAAAGAAATCAGACAAAAAAATCCAAGTGGGTCAAGATCTCATAAGAGGAAACAGACAAATGTGAGAGAGAAAGGTACAGAATAAATAAGAAACTAAGATTAGAAAGCTTTGCCAAGTGCCTAGCATAACAATGAAAACAAACCACACACCAAATCACATTACTGTGAAACTTCAGAACAATGGAAATAAAGCACAGAACTTAAAATCTCCCTGAAAGTTTAAGAAAGAAAAAGAAAGGTCAAAAGTTGACCAAATACAATTAAACAGAAACCAGAATGATGTTGGATTTCTCAAAAAGAGAAAGTGAAAATTACAGGTGAGTAACTGTAGACTTACTTTAGTAATCAAATTTGTCTCTATGACTGTAACTTAAGAAACCTTAAGGAATGTTTCTATTAATATATAAGAATGATTTGTTTTGTGTCTAACTCAAATTATTAAACACTATTACTCTTAGTAAGTTGTAATGTATTCTACATCAGTGCTCAATAAAAGGTAAAGGAAAATAAGAGAATGAACTGTGATTTGTGTCAGTGGGTTTTGCTGTCACCAAAGAATTATATCATTGTGCTGATCAGATGACATTTGGATAATGTGATTATTTTCTAAACCACAGAACTAAAGGGGACTTTTTCAAAAGACAGAGAATAGGAAAGCAAACTAAACTAGAGAGAAGTCATGTGAGAAAAGGGTGAAGGAACCTAGGATTTAAAAACTGAAAAAGGAATGCTTTAGTGATGCCAAAATTTTGATCTTCAAATAGTTAAAAGCCCTCATATGGAAAAAAAAGAAAGGTTAAACCTATTTAATGTGGACTGGAGACCAGTGACTCTTCCGGGAGATCCATTTTGCTTCAGCAGAAGGTATACTAGTTTTCTTTTGTTGTTGTAACGTATCACCATAAACTTAGGGGCTGTGAACACTGCAAATTTGTTATTTTTTAGTTCCAGAGGTCAGAAGTCTGAAATGGATCTTAATGGGACTTAAGTCAAGGCTTCAACAAGGCTGCATTGGAGAATCTGTTTCCTTGCCTTTTCCAGTTTCTTGAGGTCACCTTCATTCCTTGGTTCCTTTCTCCATCTTCAAATCTGTCTCCTTTCTCTATCTTCAGATCTTCCAGTCTCCCTGACTCTGATCCCCTCATTTCCCTATTTATAAGGACCCTTATTGGTTCTACCTGGATAATTCAGGAATATCTCCTACCTCAAAATCCTTAACTTAATTGATTTATACATTCTGCTTTGCCGTAGGAGGTTACATGTTCATAGGTTTGAGGGATTGGGATATAAAATCTTTGGGGACCAATATTCTGCTTACCACAGTTGGTAAGAACTTTTTAATTGCTGCTGTATTTTAGAGATGGTATGGGTTGTCTTGAGAACCAGTGAATTTTGCCTATTGCTATTGCTGGCAATGTTCAATCAGTAGAAATGCTGAAGGGGGATTTTGTGGGCAGTGGTACTAAGTGACTCAAAGTCCCATAATCTTGAAATTAAAAAAAAAACTACTCTCTTATTATGATATAGAAAAATCTGAGAGTGCATGACACTAAGGCAACTGGATGAAAAGTCAATTAATCTTATATTTTATGATACTTGCACAGAATTTGAACTTTTCACTCATGCATGCATGATCTAAAAGATAAATAAAAATAGTTTGATGTTCTATCATATAGAATCAATGAGTAGACTGGAATAATAGAGTATTAACAGTATTGCTTATTGGTTATCTATAACTATCATAAAGCCTTTAAAAAATATGTTGCCTTACATTGTCTACTCTGCTTTGGTTCTATTCTGCTTTACGAAACTACATAGATTAAGTTCAGCCCCTTTTACATAAGACAGCCCTTCCGATATATAAGGGTTCCCTTGTGGCTCAGTTGGTAAAGAATCTGCCTGCAATGCATGGGACCTGGGTTTGATCCCTGGGTTGGGAAGATCCCCTGGAGAAGGGAAAGGCTACCTACTCCAGTGTTCTGGCCTGGAGAATTCCATGGACTATACTAGTCCATGGGATCACAAAGAGTCGGACATGACTGAGCGACTTTCACTTTCACTTCACTGATATATAAAGATGTCTGCCATATCTTCCCGGAGAAGGTAGTGGCAACCCACTCCAGTACTCTTGCCTGGAAAATCCCATGGACGGAGTAGCCTGGTAGGCTGCAGTCCATGGGGTCGCTAAGAGTCGGGCACGACTGAGAGACTTCACTTTCACTTTTCACTTTAATGCATTGGAGAAGGAAATGGCAACCCACTCCAGTATGCTTGCCGGGAGAATCCCAGGGACAGAGGAGCCTAGTGGGCTGCCGCCTATGGGGTCGCACAGAGTCGGACACGACTGAAGTGACTTAGCAGCAGCAACCGCAGCAGCCATATCTTCCAAGTCTAATCATCCACTTCTTTGGTTAGGCTATAGTGCCTTTATTTTATATTAAATTCTGGACTTTAAATTAAATTGTCTTCTCAATTTAATCTCATTGGTTAAGTAGATTGGTTAAGATGGTCAAATTGAATCTCTTTCATCCATTGTTCTGGCCAAGGCCAAAAGTATATGCATATATTTAATATATATTTATTTATTAAATAATATATTTATATATTTAATATCTATTTAAATTTATTTTATTCCAGTATAATTGCTTTATAATGTGTTAATTTCTGCTGTAGAAAAGTGAATCAGTTATTCATACATATGCATTTTTTAAAATATTCTTTTCTATTATGGTTTATCACAAGATATTGAATATATTTCACTGTGCTATACACTAGGACCTGGTTGTTTATTCATTCTATATATAATAGTTTGCATCTGCTAGTTCCAAACTCCCAATCCTCTCCTTCTCTACCAACCACAAGTCTGTTGGCAACCACAAGTCTGTTTTGTATGTCTGTGAATCTCTTTTGTAGACAGGTTCATTTGTGTTGTATTTTAGATTCCACATATAAGTGATATCATATGGTGCTTGTTTTTCTCTTTCTGACTTACTTCATTAGTATGATAATCTCTAGATCCATCCATGTTGCTGCAAATGGCAGCATTTCATTCTTTTATGGCTGAGTGATATTCCATTGAGTATATGAGTATATGTATAGAATATATATATATATATATTTATAAACATTTAGGTTGTTTCCATGTCTTGGCAGGGTTTCCCAAGTGGTGCTAGTGATAAAGAACCTGGCTGTCAAGGAGACCTAAGAGATGTGAGTTTGATCCCAGGTTGGGAAGATTCCCTGGACGAGAGCTTGGCAACCCACTCCAGTATTTTTGCCTGGAAAATCCCATGGACAGAGGAGCCTGGCAGGCTACAATCTACAGGTTGCAAAGAACTAGACACGACTGAAGTAACTGAGCATGCATATACGCATATCTTGGCTATTGTGAATACTGCTGCTGTGAACATAAGATTATAAGTATGTCTTTGAATTAGAGTTTTTTCAAATATACACCCAGGAGTGGGATTACTGGATCATATGGTAACTGTTTTTAGTTTTTGAGGAAACGCCATACTGTTCTGCATAGTGGCTGTATCAACTTACATTTCCACCAACAGTGTAAGAGGGTTCCCTTTGCTTCACATCCTCTCTAGCACTTTGTTTTTTGGGGGCTCCAAAATCACTGCAGATGCTGATTGCAGCCATGAAATTAAAAGACGCTTGCTCCTTGGAAGGAAAGTTATGACCAACCTTGATAGTATATTAAAAAGCAGAGACATTACTTTGCCAACCAAGGTCCGTCTAGTCAAGGCTATGGTTTTTCCCGTGGTCATGTATGGATGTGAGAGTTGGACTGTGAAGAAGGCTGATCGCCGAAGAATCGATGCTTTTGAACTGTGGTGTTGGAGAAGTCTCTTGAGAGTCCCTTATACTGCAAGGAGATCCAACCAGTCCATTCTAAAGGAGATCAATCCTGAATGTTCATTGGAGGGACTGATGCTAAAGCTGAGGCTCCAATACTTTGGCCACCTCATGCGACGAGTTGACTCACTGGAAAAGACTCTGATGCTGGGAAAGGTTGGGGGCGGGAGGAGAAGGGGACGACGGAGAATGAGATGGCTGGATGGCATCACTGACTCTATGGACATGAGTTTGAGTGAACTCCGGGAGTTGGTGATGGACAGGGAGGCCTGGCGTGCTGTGATTCATGGGGTCGCGGAGAGTTGGACACGACTGAGTGACTGAACTGAACTGAACTGAACTGATTTGTAGATTTCTTAATGACGGCCATTCTGACCTATGTGAAGTGGTACCTCATTGCAGTTTTAAGTTTCATTTCTCTAATAATTAGTGATATTGAGCATCTTTTCATGTGCCTCTTGAAGGCTAGCAACATATATTTTTAAAAATTATTTCTTCACAAGGTTTTTTTTTTTTTTGTGGGGGAGTGCTATGAGAAAAACATTATTTTCATGACACTTGTAATTGAATGATGATCTTTATTCGTTGATATTAATTTCTGCCTTGGGTGGACAGTTTTCTAAATGATGTTTGAGATAAATTGTTCAGCAAACTTCACTGAACATTACTAGGGTAAAGCACTTTGGGGACATATAAATAAGTGGTCTTTGCTTTCAAGGAGCTGATCTGCCATTCTGTGACACTATGCTTTCCTATTTATCAGGCTGATCATGGAACCAATACAATTTGATATAAATAATATATATAGGAGTCTTCTCTCCACTAAAGAAACTTAAGAGAGCTGAACTTTCTTGGTTATTATTCCTATATTACTCAAAAGAGAGGGGAATTAGAAAGCATTTTATTCTAGAAAATTTTGACCCTTCAAAATCAAATATTTCCTCCCTTATTATCTCTGAGACACAAGAGATGCCTAGAGGATCAAGATTAGACTAAGGCATAAGTAGATGGTCAGTCAATGTTGTGGTACCTATTCAAATATATTTCTCACACTGGCCTGCTCCTGGCACTGGAAGTTTTATTATTTGTGATTCATTCCTTTATGTACAGCATTGCCTACTCCCAGTAATCTCCTTTAGAATTCAGTTTGTCTTTCCACAGCAAATCTCTTGGTGTGACCAAGTTTAATAAGGCGAATTTACTCTTTAAGTTTTAGAATTAAGCTGCATCAGATGATTGAGAAAGGTCTTGAAAAGAAAATCCAAAAAAGAAAGTTGAAGGAGCTGAAAATTGCTAGCATCAACCTATTTTACAGATTTGCTCTGGCTAGGATTGTTTCCACTGTGAACTCCCTACTCCAAGAGGCATTTGAGTTTGTAACTAGAGATAATTGCTAAGTAAGTTTGATGGTCCAGGAATTGGAAATGAGTTTGGCATTTTGAACACAAATGACCTTTTAACATGTTGTTGTTCAGTCACCAAATCATGTCTGACTCTTCATGACCCCATGGACTGCAAACATGAAAAGGTCTAAAAGATAACATTTAGGTCAATTTTAGAACATAAATGCACCTATAACCTTGAAGAAATAAACAGTGTACTACAATTGGGTTGTATCAGAAAAAGTAGATAATTTAGACTCCAAACATTTATGTTTTTTCGGTTTTTATGCTTAGCTTAGATAAAATATAAGCATATCATCCATATTACTCAGATGATCCTTTCCCATTTACTTGGCATTTTTTTTTCAGTAGGTAGAAATGACACATTTGGTTTATTTTAGAAATGATAATTTTGTGAAGATAGTTTGTTTTTAAATGCAGCCTATTCAGACTCCAGATTATTTTTGTAGACATTTTCTTTAGAAGGGTCCCTTCACACATAGCAAACCATCATTTTGTTTACCTTCTTTCTCCTTCTCACTTTACTTTTCACCCCAACTTCCTGAATTTTCTCTGAAGTTTCCAATTCTTTTTTTTTCAATTATACAGAGTGATTTCTATCTTTCTACAAAGTTTTATCACCAGCCTATGCTAAGGCCCATCAATTTTAGCATTATGTTCTATGTTGGCTTCTCAGAACACAAACAACTCTTCCCGTAAGAGGAATTCTTATACTAGCTGCTATGAAAACTAGAATAAACAAACAAAAAACTCCCAAACCAAATTCCTTTATTGTTGATATGACCAAACTTTGGCACCCACAGTAAATAGCAGATAATTTTACACTTAATTCATGATTATCTTCATCCACTAAAGGCAATCATTACACATTTTTTTAGCTTTAAGTCAGTGAATATGTTATGCATATTTCATAGTTGACCTTTAAACATTTTTTATTTTATTTTTGGCTCTTTCAGGTCTTAGCTACAGCACATGGAATACTTGTAGCAACATGCGGGATCTTTTGTTGTGGCATATGGGCTTCTCTCTAGTTGTAGCACACAGGCTTAGCTGCTCTGCAACACGTGGGATTTTAGTTCCCCAATCAGAGATCGAACTCATGTCCCCTGCTTTGGACCACCAGGGAAGTCCCTATAGTTGATCTTTTAATCCAAGTTTTTATTCATTCCATTACTAGGGTCTGAACAACATGGTCCGTTTGAATATTTATAAGCCAGTGGAATCGAACAATGAGTTTCATGAGGAAAAGAGTCACAGATTAAACAATGAAAAAGTCAATATATTCTTTCATAAAAATTGTGGTAAAATATATATAACATGAGACCTACCCTCTTAACAAATTTCTAAGTGTACAGTACAGTATTTTGAACTATAAGCACAATGTTGTACTGCAGATCTCAAGAGCTCTTCATCTTTCATAATTGAAGCCTGTACTCATTGAACAGCAATTCCCCATATTCCTATCCCCACATCCCCTGGCAATCATCATTCTACTTCCTGTGAGTTTAGCTACTTTAGCTACATCATAGAAGTGAAACCATGCAGTATTTGTCCTTCTGTGGCTGGTGTATTTCACGTAGCATAATGTCCTCAAGGTGTAACGTTGTTGTGTTGTGTGATAGGATTTAATTAGAAGTAAATTCTTGCCTGGAGAATCCCATGGATGGAGGAGCCTGGTGGACTGCAGTCCATGGGATCACAAAGAGTCGGACATGACTGAGCGACTTCACTTTCAAAATGGTTTTTTACTAGCAATTAAGAATTATGACTGTCTAGGAATGCATCTGGAGAAGGCAATGGCAAGCCACTCCAGTACTCTTGCCTAGAAAATCCCATGGATGGAGGAGTCTGGTGGGCTGCAGTCCGTGGGGTCGCTAAGGGTCGGACACGACTGAGCGACTTCACTTTCCCTTTTCACTTTCACACATTGGAGAAGGAAATGGCAACCCACTCCAGTGTTCTTGCCTGGAGAATCCCAGGGACGAGGGAACCTAGTGGGCTTCCGTCTAAGGGGTCACACAGAGTCGGACACGACTGAAGTGACTCAGGAGGAGGAGGAGGAATGCATCGGATTTTCTTCCAGAGGAAGCTCTCAAGAAGGAATAAAGCTCAAACCAGGAATATATTTGCTGTTATTTTGTTGTTCAGTCACTCAATCACGTCCTACTTTTTGCTACACCACAGACGGTAGCACACCAGGCTCTTCTGTCCTTCACTATCTCCTGGAGTTGGTTTAAATTCATGTCCATTGAGTTGGTGATGCTTTCTAACCATTGCTCATTCTCTGCTAGCTTTTCAGTCAGTTCAGTTCAGTCCAGTCACTCAGTCGTGTCCGACTCTCTGCGACCCCATGAATCACAGCATGCCAGGCTTCCCTGTCCATCACCAACTCCCGGAGTTCACTCAAACTCATGTCCATCGAGTCAGTGATGCCATCCAGCCATCTCATTCTCTGTCGTCCCCTTCTCCTCCCACCCCCAATTCTTCCTAGCATCAGACTCTTTTCCAGTGAGTCAACTCGTCGCATGAGGTGGCCAAAGTATTGGAGCCTCAGCTTTAGCATCAGTACTTCCAATGAACACCCAGGATTGATCTCCTCTAGAATGGACTGGTTGGATCTCCTTGCAGTCCAAGGGACTCTCAAGAGTCTTCTCCAACACCACAGTTCAAAAACATCAATTCTTTGGCAATCAGCTTTCTTCACAGTCCAACTCTCACATCCATACATGACCATGGGAAAAACCATAGCCTTGACTAGACGGACCTTGGTTGGCAAAGTAATGTCTCTGCTTTTTAATATGTTATCTAGGTTGGTCATAACTTTCCTTCCAAGGAGTAAGCGTCTTTTAATTTCCTCGCTGCAATCAGCATCTGCAGTGATTTTGGAGCCCCCCAAAATAAAGTCTGACACTGTTTCCACTGTTTCCCCATCTATTTCCCATGAAGTGATGGGACCAGATGCCATGATCTTAGTTTTCTGAATGTTGAGCTTCAAGCCAAACTTTTCACTCTCCTCTTTCACTTTCATCAAGAGGCTTTTGAGTTCCTCTTCACTTTCTGCCATAAGGGTGGTGTCATCTGCATATCTGAGGTTATTGATATTTCTCCCAGCAATCTTGATTCCAGCTTGTGCTTCTTCCAGCCCAGGGTTCCTCATGATGTACTCTGCATATAAGTTAAATAAGCCCGATGACAATATACAGCCTTGACGTACTCCTTTTCCTATTTGGAACCAGTCTGTTGTTCCATGTCCAGTTCTAACTGTTGCTTCCTGACCTGCGTACAGGTTTCTCAAGAGGCAGGTCAGGTGGTCTGGGATTCCCATCTCTTTCAGAATGTTCCACAGTTTATTGTGATCCACACAGTCAAAGGCTTTGGCATAGTCAATGAAGCAGAAATAGATGCTCTTCTGGAACTCTCTTTCTTTCTCCACGATCCAGCGGATGTTGGCAATTTGATCTCTGGTGCCTCTGCCTTTTCTAAAACCTGCTTGAACATCTGGAAGTTCATGGTTCACATATTGCTGAAGCCTGGCTTGGATAATTTTGAGCATGACTTTACTAGCATGTGAGATGAGTGCAATTGTGCGGTAGTTTGAGCATTCTTTGGCATTCCCTTTCTTTGGGATTGGAATGAAGACTGACCTTTTCCAGTCCTGTGGCCACTGCTGAGTTTGCCAAATTTGCTAGCATATTGAGTGCAGCAATTTCACAGCATCATTTCTCAGGATTTGAAATAGCTCAACTGGAATCCCATCACCTCCACTAGCTTTGTTCGTAGTCATGCTCTCTAAGACTCACTTGACTTCACATTCCAAGATGTGTGGCTCCAGGTGAGTGATCACACCATCGTGATTATCTTGGTCATGAAGATCTTTTTTGTACAGTTCTTCTGTGTATTCTTGCCACCTCTTCTTAATGTCTTCTGCTTCTGTTAGGTCCATACCATTTCTGTCCTTTATCGAGCCCATCTTTGCATGAAATGTTCCCTTGATATCTCTGATTTTCTTGAAAAGATCTCTTGTTTTTCCTATTCTGTTGTTTTCCTCTATTTCTTTGCATTGACTGCTGAAAAAGACTTTCTTATCTCTCCTTGCTATTCTTTGGAACTCTGCATTCAGATGCTTCTATCTTTCCTTTTCTCCTTTGCTTTTCGCTTCTCTTCTTTTCACAGCTATTTGTAAGGCCTCCTCAGACAGCCATTTCGCTTTTTTGCATTTCTTTTCCATGGGGATGGTCTTGGTCCTTGTCTCCTGTACAATGTCACGAACCTCTGTCCAGAGTTCATCAGGCACTCTATCTATCAGATCTAGACCCTTAAATCTATTTCTTACTTCCACTGTATAATCATAAGGGATTTGATTTAGGTCATATCTGAATGGTCTAGTGGTTTTCCCTACTTTCTTCAATTTCAGTCTGAATTTGGCAATAAGGACTTCATGATCTGAGCCACAGTCAGCTCCTGGTCTTGTTTTTGCTAACTGTATACAGCTTCTCCATCTTTGGCTGCAAAGAATATAATCAATCTGATATCGGTGTTGACCATCTGGTGATGTCCATGTGTAGAGTCTTCTCTTGTGTTGTTGGAAGAGGGTGTTTGGTATGACCAGTACATTTTCTTGGCAAAATTCTATTAGCCTTTGCCCTGCTTCATTCTGTGCTCCAAGGCCAAATGTGCCTGTTACTCCAGGTGTTTCTTGATTTCCTACTTTGGCATTCTAGTACCCTATGATGAAAAGGACATCTTTTTTGGGTGTTAGTTCTAAAAGGTCTTGTAGGTCTTCATAGAACTGTTCAACTTTGGCTTCTTCAGCATTACTGGTTGGGGCATAGACTTGAATTACTGTAATATTGAATGGCTTGCCTTGGAAACGAACAGAAATCATTCTGTCGTTTTTAAGATTGCATCCAAGTACTGCATTTCGGACTCTTTTATGACCATGATGGCTACTCCATTTCTTCTAAGGGATTCCTGCCCACAGTAGTAGATATAATGGTCATCTGAGTTAAATTCACCCATTCCAGTCCATTTTAGTTCACTGATTCCTAGAATGTCGACGTTCACTCTTGTCATCTCCTGTTTGACCACTTCCAATTTGCCTTGATTCATGGACCTAACATTCCAGGTTCCTATGCAATATCGCTCTTTACAGCATCGGACCTTGCTTCTATCACCAATCACATCCACAACTGGGTATTGTTTTTGCTTTGGCTCCATGCCTTCATTCTTTCTGGAGTTATTTCTCCACTGATCTCCAGTAGCATACTGGGCACCTACCGACCTGGGGAATTCCTCATTCAGTATCCTATCATTTTGCCTTTTGATAATGTTCATGGGTTCTCAAGGCAAGTATACTGAAGTGGTTTGCCATTCCCTTTTCCAGTGGACCACATTCTGTCAGACCTCTCCACCATGACCCGTCCGTCTTGGGTGGCCCCACATGGCATGACTTAGTTTCATTGAGTTAGACAGTGCTGTGGTCCCTATGATCAGATCAACTAGTTTTATGGGATTATGATTTCAGTGTGTCTGCCCTCAAATGCCCCCTCACAATACCTACCGTCTTATTTGGGTTTTTCTTACCTTGGTCATGGAATATCTCTTCACAGCTGTTGCAGCAAAGCTCAGCCACTGTACCTTACCTTGGACGTGGGGTAGCTCCTCTCGGCCACGCTTCTGCGTGTGGTCTGTTGTGCTGGCGTCTCTCGCGTCTGCGCGGCCTGGGCCGGCGTCTCTCGCATCTACACCGAATGTCCCTCAATTAATTACTTAAAAAAACCCCAAAGTAATGAATTTGGGGGTGGCAATTTAGACAATGCAGAGTTGCATAAAGAATGTTTAGTAATTTCCTCTCTTCTACTCCTATTCTCTGAGTTAACAAATATTAGCATTTTGGTGTGTATCTTCTAGACCTTCTATATTTACATCAGGATGTACAATAAAATTGCATACACATACAGGGTTTTTAATTTCAAAAATGAGATTGTGAAAATATAAGTCTCTCCACACTTCACTTACTAATATATTATCGACATCTTTCTAGGTCAATATAGGTATGTGTCAGTCATTTTTTAAATAGTTGTGTCATCTTCCATATAACTGATATACCATCATTTATTGAAGCACTCACCTACTTACTGATATTGTAGGAGTCTCCTGACACGTGCCTTTGGACTACTGATTCCAGTCACAAGTGAAACAAATGTAAAATCGCTTAAACTGACAGTTTGTTGCTTCAAGCATGTTCCTTGAGTCTTTCTGTCCCGCTCTGCCTCCCACCTCTAGGACTTCTCTAATGGTTGTGCTCTCACCTCCGACCTCCACTGGACGATCCTGTAAGTTATTCAGGTGGCAGCATCAAGGCCTTATGGCCCTCAGGGGCGATCACATTCCACTCTTATTTTGTTTTTTCCACTTTCTCTGTCTCATTATCCCTGGCACCCTACTCCTGTCACTGAATCGCCTTCCAAATAAACTGTGGGTGCACAAGTCCTTCTCTCAGAAGGCAGGAAAACAGGTGATTTTCACAGTTAAGAAACATTTTTAAAAAACTGTATCAGTGCTTTCCCAAATTTCTAAGTGTTAGATTTTTACACTAAATATGTCATCAAATTACATTTCCACAAGGCTGTCGCAAATTTCAGGCCTCTCAGTAGTGTGCACTGATGCCCATTGATATACACGGTAACCCGCAGGGGTGTCATTACTCTGTGGTTTTCTCCACTCTGCTTTGAACAAAATGTTATGTCACTTGGTTGTAATTTTCTTTTCAGTGACTTTAGGGAGTTGAGCATCTTTCCATGTTCTTAGATATTTATTTACTTCAATCCATGCAATGAAAATAAGTCCCCAATAGATTAAACATATAAGTGAAGAAACATAGTAAAAATATTAAAAAATAATTCAAGAGAAAGCTTGTTTAACTATGTATGAGAGAAGATATCAAGCATGAAGGAAAGACATTCTTAACCATAAATAAAGGTGGACAGATTTGACACGTTAAAATTGAATTTTAAAATTTTTTAGTTGAGCAAATAATACTGAGAAAATTTTAATAAAAAAATCCAATTGTGAAAAGTTAAATGATGGATTGGCAAAAATATCCATAAAATATTTAACAGACGCTATGAACTGATAAGGTCAAACTACCTTATAGAAAGACAGTCAATGAATAAAAAGAAAAGAGAAGAGGTATGGTGTCTTCCTTTCTTTTGCCAGTGTAATTTATGTTATTTTTGGGTACACACACACACACACACACACACAGAGAGAGAGAGAGAGAGAGAGAGAGAGAGAGAGAGAGAGACCCATGAGCCCAGAATGAATGTTTTCAAGAGAATTTGCCCAGACAGTGCTTACTTGATCAGGGAAATAAATCAACTGCTCTGGAATTTTAAGGCCATATCTGTATAATACAGTAGGAGTTAGAAGTGATCTAATATGTTTTGCTTGGCCTTCCCTGGTGACTCAGATGGTAAAGACTCTGCCTGCAATGTTGGAGACACAGGTTTGGTCCCTAAGTCAGGAAGATCCCCTAGAGAAGAGAATAGCAATTTCATATTCTTGCCTGGAGAATTCCATGAACAGAGGAGCCTGGTGGGCTCCATGGGATTGCAAAGAGTTGGACATGACCAAGTGACTCACACTCTAATAATATTTTGCTTACCTCGACATGAAGAAAACTTCCTTGTATTATCTAGACTGCTAGATAATTCACTCAGCCAGCATCATTCAGTGGATCACTACCAATATATTGGATAAGGTGATTTCTAGACCTTAAAAATTCACTTCTTTGAGTGCATAGTTCTCGCAATAATATCAGCCACCAGGTAGAATCCCTAAGGCACCACCGGTTTGCACCATTTATTTTGGTATCTTAAAAACATTAAAAATATCATTTTACATAGAGCATAAACTAGATAGATTGCAATACAGCAATGCCAGTTGCTTGACATTTCTATTTCTTCTCTACTTAATGCTCCATGGTGAAATAATAGTATTTCTTAATCCTTATTTTTATTGACTTAAACACCACGAATTATGACTCTCCTCCAAAACTGATGAGTTATAAAGTCATAATTCTGTTCATACACAAATAAAATACTTACCTGTATTTGGCCTTTGGACATGACTTCCATCAGGGAAGATCTCATGAGATATCAGATCCATGGGCTGTATCAGGTGTGCCAGATATACCTGATGACATGATATTTCTAGATAGATTCCAAGTTTATGATTTCAATAGATCTGTGAACTACAAAAGTTGGGGGCCATGTTTCCTTCTCCATTAAATTAATCACCATTTGCACCTTAGTGATAAAGAATCTGCCTGCCAATGCAGGAGATGTAAGAGATGTGGATTTGATCCCTGGGTTGGGAAGATTCCCTGGAGAAGGAAATGGCAACCCACTCCAGTATCTTGCCTGAGAAATCCCATGGACAGAGAAACCTGGCAGGCTACAGCCCATGGGATTGCAAAGATTGGACACGACCAAAGTGACTTAGCATGCTACTTATTTTAAGTGTAATTAGAGAGAGGAAAAAGTCTCCAAACGTAAGTGCTCACTGGGAGAGGAGAGAAGAACTTAGTTCTTCTTCCTGTGGTTGCTATTGTTAAATTCCAGATGAAAATGGTTAGTGACATTAGACTGTGAAAAGTGACTTCAGATGATGTATTTAGAACCTGAGATAAACAGAAATCTGATACAGTTAATTGTATATTCAAACAACTGAATTTACTTTATTGGATTTTTGCCAAATTGCATAAACCCTTAACTTGGAAGGTATTTGTCAGTAAGGTTAGGTTCAAACTTAAATTTCTTAAAATCAACAAATGCATATTTAAAAACAGTAAAGAAACTTCTGTCTAGTTCTGTCTACATAATTTAAGTTTGGAGCATGAGGTTACATATATATTTGTAGCTGGTTGTATGACTCATAATTTACAAGGTTTTAAGGTATTGTGTAGTTAATAGTTAACTGCCTGTGAAGTAGAGAAGGCTGTTTTTATGGTCTTGACATGAAAGACCCCAGTACTGGTTTATCTGTGAGGCAGTTGTGGGAAAGTTATAAAATGATCACAATTGACTTCTATTTCATCCACTGACGTCAAGACCATTTTATAGTTTGGTGTATTTTTAGATTTTAAAGGCATGGCTGATATATTTAGTAGCATTAATCTCTGACTCAAAGATTTATTGTTAACCTTTATCATCTGTTTTTAATGGAGAAGCAGCTATGGGATGGCAAAAGGCTTCTACTCCTCCAATCTTTTTATCTGGAAAGAGAGGTCATTAAGTATTTTACTCACATGCGATGGAGTAAGAGGGCTTCCCTGATAGCTCAGTTGGTAAAGAATCCACCTGCAATGAAGGAGAGCCCGGTTTGATTCCTGGGAGAAGGGAAAGGCTACCCACTCCTGTATTCTGGTCTGGAGAATTCCATGGACAGTCCAAGGGGTCACAAAGAAACAGCTGGACACGACTGAACGACTTTCACTCACTCACTGATGGAGTAAGAGGTCTTTAGTAATTAATTTAGAAGCAAAATATGACTGGGGACAAGAGCAGGAGATGTGAAGTCCTATACAGCAAGTGTGGTTTACTATATTTACGTATATTCTTTAATTCTCTGTGTGTGGATCTATAGATATTCCATTCAAAGGCTATCTTTCAAAGGTATCAGCTTAGAAAGTTTTATACTTACTCCAGTGATGGAATATTTGTTTATTAAATATTTATAATAGATTAGAATCTTAAAATATCAGTGTTTCTAATAATATTTGGTTTTTCTAATAATATTTGGTTTTATTTATGTAAAACAGTTTCTCCCTTTATGCATCCATATGTATCCAGCAGGGATTTGAAAAGACTGAAGACTGTTCTGTGATAACTCTGCATGCTCCCACACTTTCATCCCATTTAATTTCATTCAACCCATTAAGATACTTGATGGAAAGATCCATGAAGTGGGAATTCAAAGTAGTCCTGTTTCTGACTCTACAATTTGATTTGTATGACCTTGGATAAATCATCTAGCTCCTGATTCAGATGTAAAGAAAGAAATACGTAATATTTGCCCCTGGGAAATGCTATGAATTTTTTGATAGTCACACAGAAAAAGTTTTCATGTGAAACTAGGTTACAGTATTTGTTTTCTCAAGAATTCGATATGGTTAGTCTCTTGTGAAATAGGTGGGAGGATAGTAATCAGCTGAAAATGATCTCCCTGAAATTGTGTTTTCACTTTGTTCATTTTGCAGTTTCACAGCCATTTCTAAAACACAAGATAATAAAGATTTAACACTGTTACCACTGAGGCTTGGAGGTAGAAGGAAGCCATATATTGGGCTAGGCACCTTATTTTATAGTTTTAGGGACAAATAAAAGTACTTCATTATAAAGTTTTTTCTATTTACTTTAGGACAGTCTAGACTAAAGTTTGCCATACAAATTACTAGCACATACAGGTTAATCCCTGATTAACCCTGCAATGACTTCTGATAAAAAATAATGCTGACCATACAACACAGACTGTTATTAATGTACAGACTTATGTAATAACTTTCTTATAGAGTCCAGAAAATTGTATATTACTCAAAACTGACCGGTTTTATTTTAGTAAAAGGATAGTCCAATATTATATACCTTCATTTGATTATTTAATTTCTCTCAGCTTTAGTCTTCCTATCAGAGAAATAGTTTATACGATATTTCTCATAACACACATATCCCATAACTTTTAAAGAAATAAATAATAAAAATGAGAAAGAAACACAAATTATATATGATAAAAGTATTAAAACTATTATTTACCGAGTGCTTATTTTTCAATAGTTTCTGTTTACCATTTTACCTGTATTATTTCACTTAGGCTGCTCAGTAAATATATAGGTATCTGGTACTGTTATCACCCCAAGTTTGTAGATGAAGAAATAGGTTCACAGAGACTAAGTAGTTTACACAAGGTCACATAGCTGGTAAGTGGCAGAACAAGGTCAAAACCTAGACAGTATGATAGATAACCAACAAGGACCTACTATATAGCACAGGGAAATAAACTCAGAAATTTGTAAGATAAAAAATTTAAAAAAATAGATATGCATGTATGTATAACTTAATCACTTTGCGGTACACCTGAAACTAACAAAACATTGTGGCTCAACCATACTTCAATTGAAAAAAAAGAAAAACATGTTGTTTTCAAAAACAAAGACCCTAGACAGTATGGGTCCTGAGTATCCCTTTAAGTACATACTAAGAACTATATACAAAGTAGTAGCTTATAAATAAAGATTAAGGGACACAGTCAATCATTTCATTCACACTGAGCCAAATTTCCTCAGGGCTTTGATTCCTAGTGGTCAGAAAGCCCATTCTGCCAATGCCCTGGCCCAGGGTGGACTGAGCAAGCCAACTAATGTTAGGGAGCCGTCAGACCATAGCTGCCCCTTCTCACCTATTGGCCTGAGAAGTGTAAATGTGATTGGGCCAGACCAGCTCTGATTGGAGCCCTCATGGCATATGTGACTAGCACGATTGGAGAACTGTTGTCTGCTCAATTGATGGGCAGTCTCCCATGGAGCCCAGGTTTCCTTCTGCTTCTGAAATGACTTTCTGGCAAGGTCTTCTGCCATCAATATTAGCAATGAAGGCTGAAAATAACTTAAAGGCCTAATAATCCATTTATAATCCTAAACCTGGGTGTTGAAGAGGATAGATAATTGAGCCTGCTGTGTGGTAGAAAGGATTCTAAATTATGCCCCCCAGTATCCCTGTGAGTGGCAGGCCCTGACTCTCTCATTTCTGCCTCAACCCCTGCAACAACTCTTCCTTCTGCTTAGTAGTATCCACCTTGGGATTCTGTGTGAGATTTTGTATCATAAAGTATTTTCTGGAAAAATACATTTATAATTACTAATGTGATATGAAGGTCGTTTCGTTTTTTCATTAGGGAAAAGATGCACATTCAGACCCAGGGGATACATTAATTGTTGCATCCTTTCAAGGGTCTTTCAGTTCAGTTCAGTTCAGTCACTCAGTCGTGTCCGACTCTTTGCGACCCCATGAATCACAGCACGCCAGGCCTCCCTGTCCATCACCCACTCCCTGAGTTCACTCAAACTCATGTCCATCGAGTCGGTGATGCCATCCAGCCATCTCATTCTCTATCGTCCCCTTCTCCTCCTGCCCCAGTCCCTCCCAGCATCAGAGTCTTTTCCAGTGAGTCAACTCATCGCATGAGGTGGCCAAAGTATTGGAGCCTCAGCTTTAGCATCAGTCCTTCCAATGAACACCCAGGACTGATCTCCTTTAGAATGGACTGGTTGGATCTCCTTGCATTCCAAGGGACTCTCAAGAGTCTTCTCCAGCACCACAGTTCAAAAGCATCAATTCTTCGGCAATCAGCTTTCTTCACAGTCCAACTCTCACATCCATACATGACCACGGGAAAAACCATAGCCTTGACTAGACGGACCTTGGTTGGCAAAGTAATGTCTCTGCTTTTGAATATGCTATCTAGGTTGGTCATAACTTTCCTTCCAAGGAGTAAGCGTCTTTTAATTTCCTGGCTGCAGTCAGCATCCGCAGTAATTTTGGAGCCCCCAAAAATAAAGTCTGACACTGTTTCCACTGTTTCCCCATCTATTTCCCATGAAGTGATGGGACCAGATGCCGTGATCTTAGTTGTCTGAATGTTGAGCTTCAAGCCAACTTTTTCACTCTCCTCTTTCACTTTCATCAAGAGGCTTTTGAGTTCCTCTTCACTTTCTGCCATAAGGGTGGTGTCATCTGCATATCTGAGGTTATTGATATTTCTCCCAGCAATCTTGATTCCAGTGTGTGCTTCTTCCAGCCCAGCATTTCTCATGATGTACTCTGCATATAAGTTAAATAAGCAGGGTGACAATATACAACCTTGGCGTACTCCTTTTTTTATTTGGAACCAGTCTGTTGTTCCATGTCCAGTTCTAACTGTTGCTTCCTGACCTGCATACAGGTTTCTCAAGAGGCAGGTCAGGTGGTCTGGAATTCTCATCTCTTTCAGAATTTTCCACAGTTTGTTGTGATCCACACAGTCAAAGGCTTTGGCATAGTCAATGAAGCAGAAATAGATGTTTTTCTGGAACTCTCTTGCTTTCTCCATGATCCAGCGGATGTTGGCAATTTGATCTCTGGTTCCTCTGCCTTTTCTAAAACCAAAGGATGCAATTAATAAGACATTAAGATATGACACTTTTGTAGCTGACAGATCTTTATTCCTTTTTCTTGTTAGGATATTATGGCTTTTGTTTTATGCCTTTTTTTTTTTTCCCTGCAAGGATATTAAGTCTAAGAAAGATTAGAAGACAAGGTATTTAGAATATCTTTTAAAAAATTCCTTTAGAGGAAAGGAAATCCTTTCATAAGATTGTATAAATGGAAAAACTCTGGCTCTTATTTCGGAAAAAGAATCATGCTTGGAAAAGCCCCATTTTTAAAGGTCACTTTTAACTGAAACTGAAAGAATCAAATTCAGAGCATAAAACCAGAGAAAGAGAGACAAGTTAAATATTTTTTAAGTTGTAAAAATGTGACAGTTTTCCAAAGTGTTATCTCTGGGAAAGTTGTGAAGTCATTTCCCAATTTTCTTAAATTATTTGATCATCTATCCAGAAAACAAAATTTGTTAAGAATTTTGAGGAGAATTCCTAGCCTTACACAGAAGGAATACTTTTGTTTTAATTGGAGTTCCTTTAAGGGGAATTTTTTTTTTTTTTTTACACTGTTGAAGGAAATGTTCCATTAACATTTTACATAAAGTTTCCTTAAGAGTAGGTCATAGCGGTAGGGGTGGGGGGGTGTCTATAACATTATGTTAATGTTGGCTTTGAGTGTTTTCTCTATAATTTTTCAGTAAAGGTTACTTTGTCTTCTGGGATCACAGAATGTCTGAAGAGATGATTTAAATGTTGTTAAAAGGTGGTTGTGGTCTTAGAGTTGTCTCAGTGACAAAAGAGGTGTATTCTTGAGTTCTTTTCTGAGGAGGATGGAGTTTGGAGGTTTGTTTTCCTGTGGAGTAATTCTGATATCAGAATCATCTGCTGGCACTTGTAATTTTATATCACTTATAATGCTTCAGGAGAAAACTTGAGAACCTTGTTTCTTGGGCCATTTTGCTTGTGGGGTTCCAAATTGTCAGGACTCTGCCAATGAGGTATTTTCATATGGGATCTCAAATGAAGAAGACGGAAGGGGGCAGACACTTTTTTTTTTTTGTCTGTCCCTTGGCCTTGGTGGGCTGCTTAGCTGCCCAGAGCTGAGTGGTTACCATTTTACCCATTTTGGAGCTGCGAGAAGCTGAGAAGTTGGCAGCAGCTACTTGCATGGTTCTAGTTTTGGGTGGCAGCAGCTTCCTTTTTCTTTGTGGTCACAAACTTGCCACTTGCCACTTTTGTTGATTATTGATTATTTCCTTTGTTGTGCAGAAGCTTTTTAGTTCAATACAATCCCATGTGTCTACTTTTAGATTTTGTTGCCTGTACTTCTGGCGTCATATCCAAAACACCATTGCCTGACCAGTGTCCAGAAGCTTTTCCCCTGTGTTTTGTTCTAGTAGCTTTAGAGTTTCAGGTCTCATGTTTAAGTACTTAATCCATTTTGAGTTGATTATTGTATGTGTTGTGTGGTAAAAGTCCAATATCATGCTTATTCATGTGGCTATTTAGTCTCCCCAACCCAATTTATTGAAGAGTCTTTCTCTGTTGAGGGTTCTTGAGACCCTTAGTAAAGCACACTAAAAGAAAATAAAGTTAGTTACATGTCAAAGGGCCTAAATAACATAGATGCAAAAATCCTCAACAATATTAGCTAACTAAATTCAACACCCACATTAAACGATCTTACACCATGATCAGATGAAACTTATCCCTGGGATTCAAGGATAGTTCAACCTACACAAATCAATAAATATGATACACCACATTCACAGAATAAAAACCGTATGGTTATTTCAATAGATACATTTCAACAAGTTCAACATCTTTTCATGAAAACAGCTCTCAGTAAATTATGTCTAGAAGGAATGTACCTCAATAAAATAAAGGCCATATGTGAAAAACCTACAGATTATATCATACTCAATGGTGTAAAGCTGAGAGCTTTAGTCTAAGATCAGAAACAAGAAAATGATGCCCACTCTCACCACTTCTACTCAGTATAGAGCTGTAAGTCCTAGCCAGAGCAGTTAAGCAAGAAAAATTGGAAAGGAAGAAGTAAAATTGTCTTTGTTTGCTGATGACTATCTTATATATAGAAAACCATAAAGATTCTACCAAAAAAAAAAACTGTTAGAACTAATAATCTAATTCAATAAAATTAAAGGATACAAAATCAACATACAAAGTCAGTTGCATTCTTATAAACTACAAGCAAACTATCTGAAAAAGAAATGGAGAAAACAATCCCATTTACAGTAGCATTTAAGCAATAAAATACTCAGGAATAAATTTGGCCAAAAAGGTGAAAAATCTCTGCACTGAAAGCTATGAGACATTGATTAAAGAGATATTGAAGAAAACACAAATAAATAAAAGGTTATTCTGTGCTCAGGAATTTAAAAAATGAATACTATTAAAATGTGCATACTGTCAAAAGCAATCCACAGACTCAATGCAATCTCTAACAAAATTTCAACAGCCACATTAAACGATCATACACCATGATCAAATGAGATTAGACAATTTTTACAGAAAAATAAAAAATAATCCTAAGGTTCATATGGAACCACAAAAGACACAAACCAGCCAAAGTAATCTTGAGAAAGAAGAAGGAGGCATTGGTATTGGTATAAATAAACACATAGATCAGCGGAACAGAATCGAGAGCCCAGAAATAAATTTATGTATTTATAATCAACTCATCTTCCACAAGTTCTATACTCTTTATAAATGTAGTTACTGAATACATTCTGAGACCTTATTTTATTCACAGATCAAATAAATGAGTATCATGGCTTTAATAAGCTAAGTAAATTAAAAGTAGTCACTTGGAAGGGTGTTGCTGGAGGAAAGTGAAAACAAAAAGTGCAAATAATCATATGCATGGAGAAGATAAATTGATTAAAGTAAATTAAATTACTTAAAAAATATCAGCCTGGGGGTAATTAGTATGGGGATTCACAATTTTCATTCATTAAGAGTTACAAAGAACATCATTGTATCACAAAACACCACTGTATCCCACTGTTCATGGTGGGAATTCTAAATAATCAAAAAAAGTTAAAAATTTCTTCATGTTATTCCATAGAAGCTTTCATGGAAGTATGTCATAAAGTTTTAAAAATTTTCATTACAAAAAACTGCACAAATTGAGAAACAGATGCTTTATATGATATATTTTCAAGTTTATGAAATGGATGTACACATCAAACATTTCATTTTTAAAGGATGCCAATATTCTAGCTATTGCTCGGTATCACATTCTCAGGATAAGTGTTAGAATTTTAGATTCTTGGGGTTAAAAGGCAACTTTCTGTTAAGCTTTCTCTAGCATTGAATAATTACACCAAACAGTTCACAATTTCAGCATCAAGTGATTTAAAAGTGAAACAGAGGCCCTGTGGCTAGTTGTACAGACCTGAGGTCCTGGAACCAAATCTCAGTTGGAAGCTCAGCTCCACCAGGTATTAAGCAAGCAATCTTGGGGACCTCCCTTAACTCCTCCGAAGCTCAGTTTCTTCTGTTGTAAGTTGGGGTAATAAAGCCTAAGAGTTAGGTAGTTAGTATGTATAAAATAGCACAGTGCCAGGCACTTACAAGTACCCATCTGTGATCATTTATTTATCTTATACCTATGTAGCATCATTATTATTTTACACCTACTTGCAATTCTTACTGTATTTTTCTGTGTTGAAAAACTCATTTTTGTTAAGGCAAGTAATATGATCATGCTAGAGATGAGTGAGGATTTTCTGTGTTTTGGTTGGTTTACCTTTGCTGTGGACTGAGCATTCAAAACCAGGCATATTGGGCATATTAGGCTGGAAGGGATAAAGAAGAAATGTGGGGCAGATTAAAGGAATGTTGAGTTATAAACAGTTGGATATCAAGAAAAGGGAAACACAGAACTCCGGTATGGTCCTATGGGCACTGAAAAGTAAGTAGGTCCAGTCAAGCAGGCAGAGAAATTAGCAGAAAAGCAGGTGGCAGGTGAGTATTGAAGTCAGGTGAAGATCACCACTGAGGTTCTAGAAAACACGGTTATTCCCCAGCAGCTGAGAGTGAAGGAATCAGCAAGAGCTGAATAAAGTATCAGGTCTCAGTAATCAGATAAGGCAAAGCTCTTGTCCTTTTAGCAGACTAATGAATTGGAATTCAGAGAAGCAGGGGTAGAAACCCAACAAGATATAAAATGGGCTAGTGCTGCCAGAAGTGGTGCAGAATCAGTATCTGCGTAAGTACTTGGGGTCTACTGCAAATTCATTGAGTGCCAGGTGTCTTCAGCTGCTCAGACTACTTTAACAAAATGTCATAGACTTAGTAACTTAAACCAGTAGATATTTCTCAAATTCTGGAGCTTGTGAAGTCCAAGATCAACGTGTTAACATGGTTAAATTCTTGTTAGGGCCTTTTTCTGTGGCTTGTAGAAGACTGCCTTCATTCTGTGTCTTCACATGGCAGAGAGAGCTCTGGGGTCTCTTTCTCTTCTTCTAAGGATTTTGATCCATTGTGGATGGTGCTCTCGTCACCTCATCCAAACATACTTGTCTCTTAAAGGTGCCACCTTCTAATACTGTCACACTTAGAGTTTGGGCTTCATCATATGAATTTTGGAAGGACACAAATATTCAGTCCATAATTGCAGTCTCAGGCAGTAACTTGTAGGTCTTCCGTGTTGCAGGGTTAGGGCTCCTAAATTTTTCTTGAGTGTTAGGCAGTGTTAGTTACTTTTGCAAAAAACCGTAAAGGCAGGTAGGAGCTTATTTTCAACAGAACATCTTCAAATTTTTAATCATGTTACAACTGAATACTCCAGAGTTCACAATATGTTGAAGAGATGTTCTTTTTGTTTCTTTTTTAATTACTGAAATTGTTATGTTGTGATTCTTCATAATGGTTTTAGCTCAAAGATATTTGAATGTAGTGGATGGTTGAATTAAAAAATATATTAAGTATGACAGTATTATGTGGGAAAATTAGTTTAGTTGTGTTTAACTCTGTTGTGAGAAGGACATCCACTGGAACCTAAGATATAAGTTTGATGTTTGTAATAATTATGAGAAACTCAAGAGAAAGACAACGGGAGTACAGGATTTTACACAACTCATGTTAAAAGTTTTGTTTTTTAAAACACTTTTTTTCCTGGGGGAGAATTTTAAGGAGTTAAATTTTGCATATTTTTAGAGTTGGTAGGAGTCTAAAAAGTTACATTCTTAAGGATCTCAGTGAAATCACCACAAAGTTTCCAGATGGTACTTGTAAAAATCTTGTACTCTAACATTGAAGAAAACTTTGCTGGAAGACCTTTTCTTAATCCTCTAATACCCTCTTCCTCTCTACTTAACACTTTATTTTAGAAACATTTACATTTGATAAGGTAGAAAGAAAGTTTCTTAATACTGTGTAAAATTACTTTCAAGTTTTGGTGAAAAGTATGGTTTTCTTTTCAAATAAGAGAATACTTTTACCATGTAGCTTATTTCTGGTAAAATTTTTGCTAAGGTTTTTAAACCCTTTCATGTCATTGCTTAATTTAACTAGAAAGCAAAGAAGATATATATATATATTTTTTACAGTAGTTAGCATTTTTTTTTTTATTTCTAAAAAAGAATTTTATTAAAAAAGCACAAATGCAAAGAAATGAACAGAGGAAAATTTATGCGTCGAACCTGGACTGGTCACTTATGATAATATACATGCTAATTAAAAAGTCTTTATTTCTAAGCTTGTTGGCCTATTCAGGCTCAGAATGTAGGGCTATCATAGTCCTGTGAGCTTTCAGCTTCTCTGTGAATTACTCAAATTGAATTATGATTAGAAGAAAGTGTGCTTTGAGAAGAAATGAAATTTCATTTAAAAGAAAGATCATTAGGGTATTAGAGATTATAGAGAACGCCTACACAGTGTGATGATGTAGCTCTATAGTTGATGGTATTTGGGCGACAGTAAGACTTTTGAGAGATCTTTCATACAAAATCAGTCAAGGGAGTCTCACAGAGAACCAAAGTAGTCTTTGACCACACAATGAATCAAGTCAAGTGATTAAATGGTTATTATTAGGCGATAGTCTTGAAAAAATGAGTTGGTGTGGTGAATTTTTCTCTGGGCAATATTTTTGTAAAGACATAAGAATGTTTTGTTGTCCAGGTATGGTAGTGAAAGAGAGGATTAGAAAAAGAAAAATGAAAGCAAGATCAGTGGATTTCTAGATGCAGTTGTTGTGGACTAGCCAGGGCAGCTGGGGCAGAGAGACAACAAACATCTTTATGTTGGTCACTGCATGGCTTGTGAAGCCGTTTGGTATGGTATTACTGTCATTGTCCGAACCGAGTGGCATAGAACTAGTGCAGAGAGGAGGGATATTTGTAGAGGGATTGGACGAGTAGTTCTCAGAATGGCAGCATCATGGAATCTTCATGGGCTGCGAAAGTGAGGTCCAGTCAGTTGAAACACCACTTAGCCAAGAGATTTACCTCACTCTGATATCATACCAGCTCTAAACAGATACAGGAAAAAAGTAATTAAATCACACCATTTCCCAGTACTACTTGGAATTTCCCCAGAATTTCCATTTGAACACCAAGCTATATTAGCTAAAATAGGATTAAGTAAACAAAATACAGAAGATTTTGAGGTGGGAGAAGGGTAAACTACTTTATGCACGCATATGTGCTCAGTTGCTAAGTCATGTCTGACTCTTTGCTATGCCATGGACTTTAGCCTGCCAGGTTCCTCTGTCCATAGGAATTCTCCAGTCAACAATACTGGAGTGGGTTGCCATTTCCTTCTCTAGGGGATCTTCCAGAACCAGGAATCAAACCTGTGTCTCCTTCATTGGCAGGTGGGTTCTTTACCACTGAGGCACCAGGGAAATCCCAAATTGCTGATTATACTCCATGAGAGCAAACACCATACTCTAGTATACATTTCTTTCCTGTTTAAAAAAAAAAAAGAGGGAAATTCTACAACGAATGATTTTTACAGGACTAGTCTGATAAATAAAAAAATATCAGCAGTTTTTAGGTCTGCATAGTCAAAACTATGGTTTTTTTCAGTAGTCACGTACGGATGTGAGAATTGGACCTTAAAGAAGGCTGAGTTCCAAAGAACTGATGTTTTCAAATTGTGGTGATGGAAAAGACTCTCGAGAGTCACTTGGACTTCAAGGAGATCAAACCAGTTAATCCTAAAGGAAATCAACCCTGAATATTCACTGGAAGGACAAATGCTTCCAGTGGCCACTTGATGCGAAGAACCAATTCATTGGAAAAGACCGTGATGCCAGGAAAGATTGAGACAGGAGGAGAAGGGGACGACAGAGGATGAAATGGTTGGATGGCATCACCAACTCAATGGACATGAGTTTGAGCAAGCTCTGGGAGATGATGAAGGACAGGGAAGCCTGGCATGCTACCATCCATAGTGTTGCAAAGAGTCAGACATTACTTCGCAACAGAACAGCAACAAGCAGTTTTTTATTTATCAGAATAATCCAGTAAAAACTTTTCTTTGTAAAATTTCTCTCTTTTTCTAACAAAAAGGAAAAGAAGTATACTACAGTATAATGTTTGCTTTCATTGAGTATAATCAGCTCCATTTCATGCTAAATTCTTTAAAAAATCTGATTGTGCATACTGAAATATCAGTGTTTTTCAGTTCAGTTCAGTTCAGTTCAGTTGCTCAGTCATGTGTTTTTAGAATATGGGGTACTCTTTTGGACACTAAAGATTTTATTGATACTTTTTGCTTTCTGGAGGGGCAAATATAATAGCCCAATGTGTGAGTCTTTTGTGTGTAGTCATGATTTTGCGTGTGATATCATCAACCCATTCAACAAATACTTCTTGAGCATTTAGGATGTACCATAGACTGTGTTAAATTTTGAGGCTGCCAAAATGAATGGGTGTGGAATCCTTTGTGAAGCTGTCAGATGATCTCCAGACTTGAGATCAGTAGGCTTGTGGGATCACTGAGAGCACTCAAGTACAGAAAGAGTTATAAAAGCTGATAAGAAATATATTAGAGTACAGCTTCTACATCAGGCAGGAAGTTCAAAATTTTAAATTTCATTTAATTTATATATCTTATAATGATGTTGACATTCTAGATTAGAAACTTCTAATATATTAAATTATGTGTGAATACAAATTAAATTTCATATAATTTACATGTTTTATAATCATAGTGACGTTCTAGATTAGAAGCTTCTATTTAATCTGTGAATATACAGTAATTATGTATTTCTTTTGTCAGTTGACTGCTCTTCTACTTTTTGTCAGTTGACTGCTTTTCTAGATTCATCTCTACCTACAATTTCACCTTTTAGCTGATCCTCTGGTTTCTCTTCTCTTAGCACTGCAATATGCTACTCTTGACTGCTGCTGGGAAAATCTAGAGCAGTGCTGTTCAATAGAAATACAATGTGAATCATATATGTAATTTGACTTTTTTTAGTAGCCACCTTAAAAATAGTACAAAGAAAACATTTGAAATTAATTTAAACAATACATTTTATTTAACCTGCCATATACCAAATGACTGGAAATGGTGTTTTCATTCCAGTCCCAAAGAAAGGCAATGCCAAAGAATGTTCAGACTACCGCACAAATGCACTCATCCTACATGCTAGCAAAGTAATTCTTAAAATTCTCCAAACTAGGCTTCAACAGTATGTGAACCAGTAACTTCCAGATGTTCAAACTGGATTTAAAAAAGGCAAAGGAACCAGAGAGCAAATTGCCAACATCCAGTGGATCAGCGAAAAAGCAAGAGAGTTCCAGAAAATATTTACTTTTGCTTCATTGATTATGCTAAAGCCTTTGACTGTGTGGATCACAACAAACTGTGGAAAATTCTTCAAGAGATGGGAATACCAGATCACCTTACCTGCCTCCTGAGAAACCTGTATGCAGGTCAAGAAGCAACAGTGAGAACTGGACATGGAACAACATACTGGTTCCAAATTGGGAAAGGAGTACGTCAAGGCTGTATATTGTCACCCTGCTTATTTAAATTATATGCAGAATGTGTGTGTTAGTTGCTCAGTCATATCCAACTCTTTGCAGCCCCATGGACTGTAGCCCACAGGCTCCTTTGTCCATGGGATTCTCCAGGCAAGACTACTGGAGTGTGTTGCCATTTCCTTCTCCAAATATATGCAGAATACACCATGTGAAATGCTGGGCTGGATGAAGCACAAGCTGGAAATCAGGATTGCTGGAAGAAATATCAATAACCTCAAATATGCAATGACACCACCCTTATGGCAGAAAGTGAAGAGGAACTAAAGAGCCTCTTCATGAAAGTGAGAGAGGAGAGTGAAAAAGCTGGCTTAAAACTCAGCATTCAAAAAATGAAGATCATGGCATCCAACCCCATGACTTCATGGCAAATAAATGGGGAAAAAATGGAAGCAATGACAGACTTTATTTTCTTGCTCTTCCAAATCATTGCAGATGGTAACTGCAGCCATGAAATTAAAAGATGCTTGCTCCTTGGAAGAAAAACTATGACAAATGTAGACAGCATATTAAAAAACAGAGACACTGCTTTGTCAACAAAGGTTCATCTAGTCAAAGTTATGGTTTTTCCAGTAGTCATGTATGGATGTGAGAGTTGGGCCATAAAGAAGGCCGAGTGTTGAAGAATTGATGCTTTTGAACTGTAGTGTTGGAGAAGACTCTTGAGAGTCCCTTGGACAGCAAGGAGATCAAACCAGTCAATCTGAAAGGAAATCGATCCTGAATATTCATTGGAATGACTGATGCTGAAGCTGAAACGCCAATATTTTGGCCACCTGATGCGAAGAGCTGACTCATTAGAAAAGATCCTGATGCTGGGAAAGATTGAAAGCGGGAGGAGAAGGGGACAGCAGAGGATGAGGTGGTTGGATGGCATCACTGACTCGATGGACATGAGTTTGAGGAACTCCAGGAGTTGGTGATGGACAGGAAAGCCTGGCATGCTGCAGTCCATGGAGTCTCAAAGAGTCAGACATGGCTGAGCAACTGAACTGAACTTAACTGATCTCAAATGATATTATTTCAATATGTAATCAGTAAAAATGTACTAACGGGATATTTTACATTCCCATTTTTCTGGTACCAAGTCTTTGAAATCTGTCATATATTTTACACTTATAGCACATCTCAGTTTGGATCAGCCACATTTTAGGTGCTCAGTAGCCACATGTGGCTAGTCACTTTCCTATTGGACAGTGTAAGAGCTAAGTACATCTTTTCTACTCTTCCTGTTCCTGATGAAAATATGATGTTAAATTGTCATGCATTACAATTCCACCACGAACAATTTCTAGCTATCCATTAGCCTTATCTGTTTTCAAATCTTGTTCCTAGTAAAATGAATCTGCTTGTTAGATCATTAAAATTACTTTCTCTTTGCTGTTTTTACCCCTTTCATAAACTCTATAACTGCCAACCCATCAATTTTACCTGGTTCAAAATTTCAACACACTTTCTCCCTCAGGAAACCTTTACCAGATCTTGTTTTCTGCTTTCCTTTGTACTAAGATTGATAATCACATTACCAGTTGATACCTATATATATAGTACCTGCTTCATATCATTTCATGGTAAGCATTTTATATTGTCAGCCAGAATATTTTGATTCTCTATAACCTCTCTTCACAATAGGTCAAAGTGAGTGTTCGTTGATTGGCTGACCAAGATTTGGTAGGCTAAATTTTTTAGAAGCATAACTAAAGTACTGAACCATATTTCTTATTCTGTGTAATTTCACAGGTACTTTCATTCATCTACCAAATATTAATTGAGCACTTATTATGAGTTAAAGACTGTGTTATGCAGTGGCTCAATACGTCATGCATCTTTCAGTGTCAACACTTGGTCTTCTGTGAGATCGAAATTTATTTTACTGTTTTTATATCCCCTGCTTTTTAGAATTATAGAACTGGAAAGGATACAGAGACCATCTGGTGTTTACTCTCTGAAGTCTGCAAATTGTGGGAACTGAAGTCCATAGAGGTTATATAATTAGATGGTTTATAGAGCTTATTGGTAGTGGATCTGGAACAAGAATTCAGTTCCTATTTTTTCTCTGGTACATTTTGTTTCCTCTATATTGTGGTCACTGGAATAAGCACATAAATTTACAAACCCTGTGTAACAAACCTAGATTTTATGGCAAACAACACAGCTAACACTATTGCATGCTAGAACAAATTTTCAAGTTGAAAACTTTCTTTTGTCTTAAGTATTTTTCCTTCTTTTACTGTGGCAGATTTTTTAAAGTGCTGCAGCTTTCACAATCAAATCTTAGTTTGTGGATTAGAGGCAGTTAGAAAGAAGACAACGTGTTCCCCAAAGTTAATTACAAATTTTGTTTTTCCAAGACTTTCTGCTTCCAGGATTCTGGCTCATCAGTCAGTAAAATTGTATGTGTGTCTGTCACCAACATGAAAGTCTCCAAGGAAATTTGTTAAATGATACTTCCAAAGATAAATTTCAGGTTAGCCTAGAGCCATACCTCAGATGATAAAAATCCAGTTTCACAATATTGTCTTTAACAAGTAACAGAATAAACAGAGTTTGTATTGACAGATGGAAGTGGTATTATAATATTCTTTAATTAATATCTGAGTCTATATATATAGCAATGACATTTCTTAAACAGAAAATATATTTAACTTTTTCCTGCTTTGAGTATTTTATAAAAGTGCTTTCCTTAATTATGGTGCTTTTTCTTGGCTGTGTCCCATGGCATGTGGGATCATAGTTCCCCCACAAGGGATTGAACTCAAGCCCCTTGCAGTCAAAGTGTGGAGTCTTAACACTGGACTGTCAGGGAAGCCCTCAAGATGCTATGTTTAAAGGTATTGTTGTAAAAAACAAATAAAACAAACAAAAAACAATGAAACAAAACAAAAAAGGTATTATTGTGGTAGAATATTGTCTGCACAAAATATGTTTGTTAAATCATATTTTAAGGTGTGATCTTTGTTTTACTGCATTTGAATAATTTCTGGTGTTTATTCCTGGTGCTCACCTTAGACCAACTGGATTTGTATTTTTTTGCAGACTGCTGTTCATTCATTTGCTCAGTCGTGTCCAACTCTGACCCCATGGACTGCAGCACACCAGGCTTCCCTGTCCTTCACCATCTCCTCTTGATGAAAGTGAAAGAGGAGAGTGAAAAAGTTGGCTTGAAGCTCAACATTAAGAAAACTAAGATCATGGCATCTGGTCCCATCACTTCATGGGAAATAGATGGGGAAACAGTGGAAACAGTGTCAGACTTTATTTTTGGGGGCTCCAAAATCACTGCGGATGCTGATTGCAGCCATGAAATTAAAAGACACTTACTCCTTGGAAGGAAAGTTATGACCAACCTAGATAGAATATTCAAAAGCAGAGACATTACTTTGCCAACCAAGGTCTGTCTAGTCAAGGCTATGGTTTTTCCCGTGGTCATGTATGGATGTGAGAGTTGGATTGTAAAGAAAGCTGATCACCGAAGAATTGATACTTTTGAACTGTGGTGTTGGAGAAGACTCTTGAGAGTCCCTTGGACTGCAAGGAGATCCAACCAGTCCATTCTAGAAGAGATCAATCCTGGGTGTTCATTGGAAGGACTGATGCTAAAGCTGAAACTCCAATACTTTGGCCACCTCATGTGATGAGTTGACTCACTGGAAAAGACTCTGATGCTGGGAGGGATTGGGGGCGGGAGGAGACGGGGACAACAGAAAATGAGATGGCTGGATGGCATTACTGACTCGATGGACATGAGTTTGAGTGTACTCCGGGAGTTGGTGATGGACAGGGAGGTCTAGCGTGCTGGATTCATGGGGTCGCAAAGAGCAACTGAACTGAACTGATCAGTTAATGGATTTGCATTTGCAATACATTTTTCAGATGATTTTTATGCACATGAAATTTTGGGAACCTCTGATTTGAATATACAGAAGAGTGTACATTTAAAAACATTTCTGTCCCTCAAGATACTGATGTTTTTCTTTCCATCTGTTTTCCCATGTTTTGTTGTGTGTTAGTTACTCAATCGTGTCCAATTCTTTGTAACTGCATGGACTGTAACCTGCCAGGCTTCTCTGTCCATTGAATCCTACAGGCAAGAGTACTGAAGTGGGTAGCCATTCTCCTCCTCAGAGGATCTTCCTGACTCACGGATTGAATTTGGGTCACCTGCATTGTAGCCAGATTCTTTACGATCTGAGCTACCAGGGAAGCCTTCCATATTTCATTGTTGTTCAGTCACTCAGTCATGACGGACTCTTTGCAACCCAATGAACTTCAGCACTCCAGGCTTTCCTGTCCTTCACCATCTCCCAAAGCTTGCTCAAATTCATGTTCATTGAGTTGGTGATGCCATCCAATCATCTCATTCTCTGTCGTCCCCTTCCCCTCCTGCCTTCAGTCTTTCCCAGCATCAGGGTCTTTTCAAATGAGTCAGCTCTTTACATCAGGTAGCCAAAGTATTGGAGCTTCAGCTTAAGCATTGGTCCTTCCAGGAAATATTCAGGGTTGATTTCCTAAAGGTTGATTGGTTTGATCTCCTTGCTATCCAAGGGACTCTCAAGAGTCTTCTCTAACACCACAGTTCAAAAGCGTCAATTCCTCAACACTCAACCTTCTTTGTGGTCCAACTCTCACATCCATACATGACTACTGGAAAAACCATAGGTTTGACTATATGGACCTTTGTTAACAAAGCAATGTCTCTGCTTTTTAATATGCTGTCTGTATTTGTCATGGCTTTTCTTCCAAGGAGCAAGCATCTTTTAATTTCATGGCTGCAGTTACCATCTGCAGTGATTTGGGAGAGCAAGAAAATAAAGTCTGTCATTGTTTCCATTGTTTCCCCATCTATTTGCCATGAAGTGATTGAACTGGATGCCCGGTTCTTAATTTTCTGAATGTTGAGTTTTAAGCCAGCTTTTTCACTCTCCTCTTTCACTTTCATCAAGAGGCTTTTGAGTTCCTTTTCACTTTCTGCCATAAGGGTGGTGTCATCTGCATATGTGAAGCTATTGATATTTCTCCCAGCAATCTTGATTCCATCTTGTGCTTCACCAGCCCAGCATTTCTCATGATGTAGTCTGCATAGAAGTTAAATAAGCCGGGTGACAATATGTAGCCTTGACGTACTCCTTTCCCAATTTGGATGCAGTCTGTTGTTCCATGTCTGGTTCTCACTGTTGCTTCTTGACCTGCATACAGGTTTCTCAGGAGGCAGGCAAGGTGGTCTGGTATTCCCATCTCTTGAAGAATTTTCTGCAGTTTTTTGTGATCTACACAGTCAAAGGCTTTCAGTTCAGTTCAGTCATTCAGTCATGTCTGACTGTTTGTGACCCCATGGATTGCAGCACACCAGGCTTCCCTGTCCATCACAAACTCCCAAAGCCTACTCAAACTAATGTTCATCCAACCATCTCATCTTCTGTCATCCCCTTCTCCTCCCACCTTCAATATTTCCCAGCATCACGGTCTTTTCCAATGAGTCTTATTCACATCATGTGGCCAAAGTATTAGAGTTTAAGTTTCAGCATCAGCCCTTCCAATGAATATTCAGGACTGATTTCTTTTAGGATTGACTGGTTGGATCTCCTTGCTGTCTAAGGGATTCTCAAGAGTCTTCTCCAACACCACAATTCAAAAGCATCAATTCTTTGGCACTCAGCTTTTTTTATAGTTCAGCTCTCACATCCATACATGACTACTGGAAAAGCCATAGCTTTGTCTAGATGGACCTTTGTTGGCAAAGTAATGTGTCTGCTTTTTAATATGCTGTGTAGTTTGGTCATAGCTTTTCTTTCAAGGAGCAAGCTTCTTTTAATTTCACGGCTTAAGTGTCATCAATAAAGCAGAAGTAGATGTTTTTCTGAAACTCTCTTGCTTTTTCTATGATTCAGCGAATGTTGGCAATTTGATATCTGGTTCCTCTGCCTTTTCTAAATCCATCTTGAAAATCTGGAAGTTCTTGGTTCACATACTATTGAAGCCTGGCTTGGAGATTTTGAGCATTACTTTGGTACCGTGTGAGATGAGTGCAATTGTGAGGCAGTTTGAGCATTTTTTGCCACTGACTTTCTCTCTGATTTCCATGTTTTTTTACTAGAAATAAAATCACCTGCTATCCATTAAGTTAATTGCCATGACTAGGTATTCTGAAGATTCTTACCGAATCATTTGTTCAGTTAAATGGATACCTTTATTTAATTTTAATTTCAGTCAATTAAATAATCAATATGATATTTTCAAGGTAGTTACCCTAGCAAGGCTCTTTGGAGAACAACCAAATGTGTTTCAGAACTGAGCCTCCATCATACTGTGCTCCATTATTTTACCATGTTGCTGTGTTCCGTGTCTATCCCCCTGCCTGAATGTGAATTCTATGCTGGTTAGGCACCAAATCTAAATTATTTTTGTGTTCTCAGTCCCAGGACCATGCCTGGTGTGAAATAACTACTAATTTTTTTATCTGTATTTGGATTTTGAATGAACAGATATGTCACTGAGATATGTCCCAGGAAGTAGGATAGAATGATCAAGTGGTTAAGTTTGAAAGCCAGGGTGTGTTCAGATACCACAGGAAACTCTAGAGAAGTGTTCAGGGAAGTATAGGTGGGTTTCTATTTATGTTTATTATTAATGTTTTACTTAAATGTAGTCAAAATATGTTCTATTAAATTTTATGTACTTTTCTGTATATTATCACATAGATGTTTCCTAATATTATTAAAATTCTCTAAGTAGAACATTTAATTGAATGAATATACATATTTTATGGGTTTCCCTGTTGGATCAGACAGTAGAGCATCTGCCTGCAATGCAGGAGACCCAGGTTTGATCCCTAAGTTGGAAGATCCCTTGGAGAAAGGAATGGCAACCCACTCCAGTATTCTTGTTTGGAAAATCTCATGGACAGAGGAACCTGGTAGGCTACAGTCCTCAAGGTCTCAAAAGAATCAGTTATAACTTAACGACTAAACAACAACAACAAAGAGTTCAAACATATGATTCAGATGAAATAGAAAAGGGAAAAATTCACCATGTGGATTCTATTAATGCTCTGCCTGCCCAGATCCCCTCTGGTGACTTTTATTACTGCTGAGTGCCCTCTCCCAGCTTTTGTGAACTTTTCTTTTTTTCTTTATTGAGATATCTTTGACATATAAAAATTATATATTTTTAAGTTGTACAACTTGATGTTTTGATATTTGTGTACATTGTAAAAAGATTACCACAATCCAAGTAATATATCCATCTGCTCCTGCTGCTGCTAAGTTGTTTCAGTTGTGTCCGACTCTGTGTGACCCCATAGATGGCAGCCCACCAGGCTCCGCCATCCCTGGGATTCTCCAGGCAAGAACACTGGAGTGGGTTGCCATTTCCTTCTCCAATGTGTGAAAGTGAAAAGTGAAAGTGAAGTCGCTCAGTCTTGTCCGACTAGTAGAGACCCCATGGACTGTAGCCCACCAGGCTTCTCTGTCCATGGGATTTTCTAGGCAAGAGTACTGGAGTGGCTTGCCATTGCCTTCTCCGATATATCCATCACCTCTGCATAATTATCACTCTGAGAGAGTTTGTGTGTGTGTGAGAGAAATATCACTTGCCACTCTCTTCAGATGATTGTCTGGGGGAGCCACTTTGCCACAGGCACAAGAAACCTGGAATTCTAAGGCATTCTCCATCAGAATCTCACCTCACTAGGTAGCTACTGCTTCCAAAATATGAAAACTCAGCACACTTGCTTTCAGTAGGAAAAACCGTGGAGTACAATTTGCACTTCAGAATCCCCCTGCAAGATCAGGCTGAAACTGCCCGTGGGAGACTTTACCTGAAAGTCACACCATGTTTGGTTTCTGCTCTACCCTTAGCTGCTTCCACAGAGCCTTTTCCAGTGTTTGCTGAGAGCACTTCTTCAATAAGTTATTTGCAAGCAGATTCTTATTTCAGGGTCTGCATTTGGAGAGCTTCACCTAAGAAATCCTGTTATCAAGTGGCTTCAGGTTTTATGCTTTCCCCATTCTTCTATTTCTTTACATAATTGAACTCATACTGCAACCACACAATCATCTACTTTTATTAGCAACTGAACAACAGCAATCTCATTAAATATTATTTCAACCATGTCATTAGTGACTTCACAATTTTCCAATGGTGTCCAGTTTAATATACATTTTTTTTGGATTGCCAAATACTTTTGCTATTACTTTAACTTTATGAAAAGTTCTATGATGACTAACTCAACATTTTCCTTATTGTATTACCCTAGGATATAGTCACAAAATATCTACAAACATTTTCATAATGTAAACTTTGCAAAAACTAGTCCAGTTTAAAAAGACACTATTAATGAATGAGTACACTAGCTTGAGAGTCCCTTGGACTTCAAGGAGATCCAACCAGTCCATTCTAAAGGAGATCAGTCCTGGGTGTTCATTGGAAGGACTGATGCTAAAGCTGAAATTCCAATACTTTGGCCACCTCATGTGAAGAGTTGACTCACTGGAAAAGACTCTGATGCTGGGAGGGACTGGGGCAGGAGGAGAAGGGGACAACAGAGGATGAGATGGCTGGATAGCATCACCAACTAGATGGATGTGAGTTTGAGTGAATTCTGGGAGTTGGTGATGGACAGGGAGGCCTGGTGTGCTGTGATTTATTTCATGGGATTGCAAAGAGTCGGACATGACTGAGCAACTGAACTGAACTGAACTGAACACTAGCTTGACTAATACCTTGGCAATACTTTGCCAAGATTATTTTGTTCAATCCTGCAAACAACATGTGAAATGATTATGATGATGAGGGAACCAAAACAGATATAAATACTTTGTGAGGCTCTTACAGCAGGTAGGTGGCCAAGCTCGGACTTGACATAAGGTTTGACTGTGAACCTGTGCTCTCCACCAATTTTCTATCAGCATCATTGTTTAATTTGTATTTATTTTTTACTACTAGCTATGTTAAGCATTTCCTCCATTTATTTATTTGCAAATTGTATTTCTTCTTATATGGATTATCTGATTGTGTCCTGCCAGTTCATCTATTAGAATATTGATGGATTTTCTCACCATTTTGTATAATAAATGAACTGTTATATACTATAGTTTGGGGCCCTCTGCAAATAATATTTGTTGAAAATACTCGGATCCATTTTATTTCTTAGGTTGTTTTTATTATAAACATGAAGTTCTTATTTTACTGTTTTTCTCTATATAACTTCTTCAAATTAATAGAAACATCAAATATGATTGTTTCAAAGAGCTAATATGCTTTACCAGTTTTTAGAATTTCGATTTATAAAATGTTTAGTTGTTTACTTCAAATTATGTATATATGGTATATACTTTTAGTATATTGGCTATTTTGGAGACAAGAAGAATGAACCAACATATGAGGTAGTGTTTTAGCAAATAAATTGGAAGTTGGTTGGAGTTGTGTGAAGGACGCTACTGTGTGGCATGGAATCTGGTTGGAAGGCTTTACCTTAACCCACTCTTGATATGACATGAGCCTGAAATAGGGTGTTTGCAATGGAAGGAAAACAAGGAAACAGTAAGACAGGCTCACATAAGCTCTGTGTCTTCCCGTTTCTCTTTATGTCACACATTGAGTGTGAAACACTATCAGATGGAGAATACTGAAGAATTCCTAGTAATTTGGGGTTTTAGAAACATAAACATTATTTTCTGGAAAAAAATATTGCAGTTACAATTCAGGTAAAAGCACATTTTTATTTTTAGACCAAATTGTGTGTCTTTAGAATTGATTTTACCTAAACAAGCTACTAATTATGAGATCATTGTCTACTGAGCCAGAGAAGCCATACTGGCATCTATCTACTGTGGATTAATGCATTTTTAAGGATTTAATGTGATGGGGAAAAGATTATTGGAAGTAAATTATGCATTTTTGCTCTTTAGCTGTCATCTGTAGCTGGTTGCTCGTCTCCTGGTTTCTATGACTTGTTCCAAAGGCAGATCTTGTGGTGTTGGAACAGAATACAACCCACAATTGACCTCACTTAAAACTAGTCTAACTAGTTAACCCAGTTACTTTTACAGTTTGAGTGACAAAGTTTTATAATATTTGAGGAATATGAGGAAATAGTTGATATAATAATGGCTAACATTTGAATAGAACCTTACTGTTTACACATGCTTTCACAATATATTATTTAATCTTCATCATAGCATAAGAAAAAATTTCTTGAATCTAAAACCTACCTTCAGTTTCCATGTATTATAATGCTGAAAGAACTGCTTTCAGTTAGTAGAAAGGAAGGCTTAGAGTTGTTTACTAACAAACATCAGGTATCAAGGGTTGTGGTATGAAAGAAAGGAAAACATAAGCAAATGGATAAATAAGAGGAGAGGGGCAAAATCTAAAAAACATGTCTGAGAAATAAATTCCTCATAGTGAACACTGGGTGTCTGAAGGAAGTTTCTTTCTTCTCTGGTTTAAGTCTACTGTTTGGAATAATTTGTAAATGTTCAAGCTTGATGGCTAGAAATTGAATAGTTGATATCCCCAAAGCATGTGAAACATTTTTAAGTAATGACTTTCCACTCATCAAGGTTGATGATAATGACGATGATGAAAGTTAATGTTTACTGAGGCTTACCATGGATAACGTACTAGGCTGACAGATTTACATGCAATATGTCATAATTCTTACAATAATCTGATGAAACAATGTTTCCCCATTTTTAAACAAGGGAAAATGAAGCATAGAGAGTTTGATCAATAGTAAGTGGCTGTAACGTGATTGGATACCTGCCTGTGTGTGTGCTAAGTCACTTCAGTCATATCTGACTCTTTGCAACCCTATGGACTGTAGCCCACCAGGCTTTTCTGTCTGTGGGGTTCTCCAGGCAAGAATATTGGAGTAGGTTGCCTGCCATCCTCCAGGGGATTGTCCCAACCCAGGGATGGAACCCTTGTCTTCTGTGTATCTTGCATTTGCAGGTGGGTTCTTTACCACTGCTGCTGCTGCTGCTAAGTTGCTTCAGTTGTGTCTGACTCTATGTGACCCCATAGATGGCTGCCCACCAGGCTCCCCCATCCCTTGGATTCTCCAGGCAAGAACACTGGAGTTGGTTGCCATTTCCTTCTCCAATGCATGAAAGTGAAAAGTGAAAGTGAAGTCGTTCAGTTGTGTCTGACTCTTAGTGACCCCATGGACTGCAGCCCACCAAGCTCCTCCGTCCATGGGATTTTCCAGGCAAGAGTACTGGAGTGGAGTGCCATTGCTTTCTGTGAGCCACCCAATTCCAGATACCTGATTCCCTGACTCAAAGTTTACATATTGAATGATTCTCCTCTTCTATAGGACAAATATTAGGGACATCCTAGAAAATGTGTCTGTTAAAAAAATCTTGCTATTCAGCAGTATGTTCTAATTGGTTGAACTGCTCAAGGAAATCTGACACCAATAGTCACTGGTTATTCTTGTATGTTAGGGGAAGATCCTCTGGAGGAGGGTATGACAACCCAGTCCAGTATTTTTGCCTGGAGAATCCTACAGACAGAGGAGCCTGGCGGGCTATAGTCCATAGGGTTGCGAAGAGTTGGACATGACTGAAGCAACTTAGCATGCATTCACATTCTTGTTATTGGGTTTCCCCAAGCGATGTATAAAACCTACTGTTATGCAGGCCACATGGCTGAGCTCACTTCTCCACTGGACAAAATGCCTGGTGCCTTCGTGAGACAGCAGGCATGGCTAAAGTGGGAGGGAGGGTGAGCCCCCACAGCACGGCCCTGTCATCTTAATGTTTGGCTTTGCTCTATTACTGATCTACTGATTATGCCTATTTTGCAGATAAGAAACCTGAGGCCCAGAGAGATTTGCCTGGTTTTATTAAATGTTTATCCTTGTTGGCCAGCAGGAAACAAAGTTTTGGACCTGAAGAGGTTTTCATTAAACATAAGTGGTGTGGAAGATAAAGGTCTCAGATCTCCTTTTCTGGAAAGCTACTCTGGAAACCCCATGAACTGCAGAATATCCATCAGTCTAGATAATTTTCCATAGGAAGTAAAAAGCTTTCTATATTTGGTTGGGTTCTAAAAATACTAGGCTCTAATAGAGAAGAGATATTTCTCTGCTAAGGAAATAAATCTTTTTTTTTTTCTTTTTTTTCTCAGAATGCTAACTTCCTCGCTTCTTGCCTTTTCAGAGAATGTGTGTTCTGTCAGCAGCTAAGAGCACAGATCTAGTTGCTGATCAAGACTGAAGTGAGGCCTGAGAAAGTGCAGAACTGAGGTAAAAAGTTCCAGGAAACACTAAATCCTGTCACGATGTTCTGTGGTATTTCAAATGCTTAGAAAAAGGTGAACCTGAGGTGAATATGAAAAAGGTAAAGGCTTAGTTTAGCCTGAGAAACATAAATGGAAAAGCAAAATGTGAATTTTTGTTTTTAATATAAAATAAGGATGGTTTTTTGCTTATGTTGAAAAGAGGAAACATTGGTTAGAGTGTGAGGCACACTTTGGATAAAATCTAAATTTTTAAAATCATAATCCTTAAGACTTTTAGTCATTTGGCCTCACAGACTCTGGTCATGGTGACCTTCATTTATTTCCTTCTACACTTGTTTTGGCCTAAGGAGCTCTTGCATCTTCCATTCCCTCTGCCTGTAAGGCCTCTCCTGTTGCTTTCGCTTGGAGGGTTCATCCTCATCTTTCAGATCTCAGTTCAGTTGTCATCTCCTTAGAAAGCCTTTGCTGGATCACCCTAGGCAGCCCTTGTATCCTCCCTTACTGCCATACTGTCTGCTCTTGGTTTTCCTCTCCTCTAGGACACATGGGAAGATGGCACTTTCCTGACACTCTGACAGGCAGGCAGATCTCTGGGGTAAGTTTTACGCAACTGGATATAGTTAAAAAGGATATGATGATTGAGTCTCATCAGCCATAGTATTGTCTCCAAGCAAAACATGGAGCAGAGCCCCCTCTGACATAGGGTGTAAGAAAAAGCTCCAGATGTCTTGTTTTAGAATACTGAGATTTGGAGGGCTGTTTTTTATTGTAACATAACCACCCTCATTTGTCTGAAATATCATTCTTCTGTTTTGTTTTCTTCAGAGCACCTGTCCCTCTTTGAAATGATCTCATTTATTTATTAATCTCATTTCTTAATCTCTCTCCTACTTCCAAACATTGCTAGGTGTGTTCATTGCACACAACACACTAAAGGATTAAACTTCCATGTGGCTCCCCATCAAACCCAAACAATCTTAAACATGTCTCTCAGAATAGCCCTTAGGCCCTCCGTTAACAGCTTTGGCATGAATCTGGTAAACAAGCAGAGGCCCATGAATGGCCCTTGGTGAACCACCCAGTACCCTGATGTACTTCCTGGCCCGGCCCATTTTTCCTAACAGAGGGAAGCTCCTTAACTTATTCCAGAAAGATTTTATTCTAGCAGAACAAGACGAATGGATACTGTTTCCTATCCCTAATGAGAGTCTCCTCCAAGCATGTGCTATAGGAAAGAAGAAGGTGTGTGTTTCCCTGCTGCTGCTGCTGCTGCTGTCACCTCAGTAGTGTCCGACTCTGTGCTGCCCCATAGATGGCAGCCCACTAGGCTCCCCCGTCCCTGGGATCCTCCAGGCAAGAACACTGGAGTGGGTTGCCATTTCCTTCTCCAAAGCATGAAAGTGAAAGTGAAGTCGCTCAGTCGTGTCCTACTCCTATCGACCCCATGGACTGCAGTCTACCAGGCTCCTCTGTCCATGGAATTTGCCAGGCAAGAGTACTGGAGTGGGTTGCCATTGCCTTCTCTGGTGTGTTTCCCTAGCCCACACAGATTCTGTTCTCCCCCATCCTCACCCTATTAAGCTGGATAGAACTGATATCCCTGTAGGTTGGGGGGATATGGTGATCCCAACAGGTGCAGGTCACCAGTCCTGCTGTGGATGTGTTGGTTTGGTGTGTAAAGCTTTAAAAGAATGTCTCTATTTAAGAAACGAAGCTTCTGCTCTGCATCAGTATTTTCCAAATTATGATTGCTGAGGTGCTGCAAGAAGCAAAGAGATTACTGACTGCTATCCCCTCCTTTGCTTTCTCTTCAGCCAAAGCATCTCTTTTTACAAAAATCTGCTTCATATATTGAAGATTCTGTATAGTTATTCATTTGAATATGAATTTGTTGCTTTAAAATGAGTTTAAAAATTGGACTAGACATTTTCTAAATCTCCTTCTGTTTCCAATGTTCTAAAAATCTAGGACTTTGGTATGTTTAAGGTACAGTGCTGGGCACAAGGTACAGTGAGGCACATGAAAATTGATGAAAACATCACCACTGACTTTCTAATTTGGCAGAAGAAAGAGACTCTTGCATAAATAATAGTAGAAAATGAATAAAGGTCAGGGGAAGGATGGAGGAGAGGAGTATGTCAAGTGCAGACTATTTGTGAAAGTCACCTCCAAATGCAAGGCCTGCTCTTATAGGCCCTTCCCACCACATCCCAGCAGCATGCTTGATGATGGGGAATCTTCTCCAGGTCTTGACACAGGCTTTTATTTCTTCTAAATTGACTTTGGTACCCAGTTTGCCAGTACTCAGCTTCTTGCTTTGTTTTCTTATTCATCCCTGGGTCTTCTTATCTGCTATATTCCATGCCTTTTAGCAATTTTATTTCCTATTAAAAATACTGATGACACATGGCTAACAATTTAAAAATATAAAATTTACTCCACTGTCAAGAGATTTAGAGATGAGAAATATTGATATCTAAATTTATAGATTTATGTCCCTGGTGATACCTCTAATAACCTCTAATAACTCGGAGACAAATGTGTTACCATGTCTTATTTCAGAAGCGTCCTCTGATTATCCATAGTTCTGATAAAGGCTCTGCTACTGTCATTGGATTTGCAACTGTTATTTTCACTCACCTTGGCTTTAGTTTTTTTCATGTACGAAGAGGTTAGATCTTACTATCTTACTGTATTTTAATCTTTCTCTTTTTTGGTCATGCATTCATTTATTTAAATTTTTAGTTTAACAAATAGGAAATATATTCATGTGCCTTAAAACTCATTTTTATTTCCATGGGGTCTCAGAGTCAGACATGACTAAGTGACTGAACTGAAAATTCAAATGCTACAAGCTTACACACAAAATTTCTCACTCCTACTCCTACCTTCTGTTTGCCCAGTTCCCACCCTTACTCTACCCCATTTTCGTTGTTGTTTAGTCACTAAATTGTCTCCAACTCTTTCCAACCCCATGGACTGCAGCGTGCCAGGCTTCCCTTCCCTTCACTATCTCCTGAAATTTGCTCAAATTCATGTCCATTGAGTCGGTGATGCCATCCAACCATCTCATCCTCCATCATCCTCTTCTCCTCCTGCCTTCAATCTTTCCCCATAGATAACTATTTTTATTACCTTTTATTAGATTTTCTAGATCTCCTTCCAGGAAATTTCCCTGCGAACATAAATACAAATATCTTACCCCTCCTTCCCCCATTGGTATAATTGAGGAGCACATTGTTTACACTCTTGGTACATAAAAGCCTATCTTTTCTATTGATAGAATATGTCTTCTTTCTTTTGTTCAACTGGTGAACATTCCATTTTATTGGTGTAGTTTAATTTATTTAGCTAGTCTCCTAAATATAGTTGTATGTATTACTTATTTTTTGCTATTATAAATATATTGTAGTAAATATCCTTGTGTGTGTGTCATTTTTAATGTATGCAAATATATCTGAGAAGAAATCCCTAGAAGTGGGATTGCTAGGTGAAAGGGTATAAATTTGTAATTTTGATAGCTCTAATCAGATAGCCCTCCATAGACACTGTATTTACTGCAAGACTCTTCCACTGAAATTGTATGAAAGTGCCTGTTTCCCTACAGCTTCACCATCAGAGTGTGCTCACAAACTCTTGGATTTACCTAGTCTAGTAGGTGTGATATGATATCTCAATGCAATTTTGATTTGCATTTTCGTTTTTATGATTCAGGTTAATCATCTTTTAAATGTTCAAGAACCATTTGTATTTTAAGATTCTGTTTGTAATCCTGAGATTTCTAATTGGCTTATGGCAAAAACAGTACTTCTCTGGTTTATCTAGAGCTTCATCAAGCCATTTCCCCAGACTGTGAATGCCTTCTATGCTCTCTTCAGCCTTCTCATTGATTTTATACTTGGAAACAAGTATTTTATACTTAGCCTATTCTTCATCATCTGTGTTCATCTTTTTAAAAAATATTTTTATTGAAGTATGGTTGATTTACAATGTTGCATTATCTCTGCAAAATGACTCAATTATATATATATATTCTTTTTTTGTCTTTATAATCTTTTTTAAAATTTTATTTATTTATTTTTTATATTTATTGGAGGCTAATTATTTTACAATATTATATTTGTTGGTTTTGCCATACATTGACATGAATCTGCCCTGGGTGTACATGAGTTCCCCTTCCTGAACTCCCCTCCCACCTCCCTCCTCCCCTTATCTTCCCTCTGGGTCATCCCTGCACACCAGCCCTGAGCATCCTGTAACATGTATCGACCCTGAACTGGTGATTCGTTTAGCATATGATAATATACATGTTTCAGTGCAATTCTCCCAAATCATCCCACCCTCACCCTCTCCCACAGAGTCCCAAAGACTGTTCTATACATCTGTGTCTCTTTTGCTGTCTCATATACAGGGTTATCATTTGCATCTTTCTAAATTTCACATATATGCGTTAGTATACTGTATTGGTGTTTTTCTTTCTGGCTTACTTCACTCTGTATAATAGGCTCTAGTTTCATCCACCTCATTAGAACTGATTCAAATGCATTCTTTATAATGGCTGAGTAATACTCCATTGTGTATATGTACCAAAGCTTTCTTATCCATTCGACTGCAGATGAACATCTAGGTTGCTTCCATGTCCTGGCTATTATAAACAGTGCTGCAATGAACATTGGAGTACATATGTCTCTCTCAATTCTGGTTTCCTCGGTGTGTATGCCCAGGGGTGCGATTGCTGGATCATATGGCAGTTCTATTTCCAGTTTTTTAAGGAATCTCCACACTGTTCTCCATAGTGGCTGTACTAGTTGGCATTCCCACCAACAGTGTACGAGGGTTCCCTTCTCTCCACACCCTCTCCAGCATTTATTGTATGTAGACTTTTGGATAGCAGCCATTCTGACTGGTGTGAAATGGTGTCTCATTGTGGTTTTGATTTGCATTTCTCTGATTATGAGGGATGTTGAGCATTTTTTCATGTGTTTGTTAGCCATCTGTATGTCTTCTTTGGAGAAATGTCTCTTTGTTCTTTGGCCCATTTTTTGATTGGGTCATTTATTTTTCTGGAATTGAGCTGAAGGAGCTGCTTGTATATTTTAGAGATTAATTCTTTGTCAGTTGTTTCATTTGCTATTATTTTCTCCCATTCTGAAGGCTGTCTTTTCACCTTGCTTATGGTTTCCTTTGCTGTGCAGAAGCTTTTAATTTTAATTAGGTCCCATTTGTTTATTTTTGCTTTTATTTCCAATATTCTGGGAGGTGGGTCATGGAGGATCCTGCTGTGATTTATGTCGGAGAGTGTTTTGCCTATGTTCTCCTCTAGGAGTTTTATAGTTTCTGGTCTTACATTTAGATCTTTAATCTATTTTGAGTTTATTTTTGTGTACGGTGTTAGGAAGTGTTCTAGTTTCATTCTTTTACAAGTGGCTGACCAGTTTTCCCAGCACCACTTGTTAAAGAGACTGTCTTTTCTCCATTTTATATTCTTGCCTCCTTTGTCAAAGATAAGGTGTCCATAGGCATGTGGATTTATCTCTGGGCTTTCTATTTTGTTCCATTGATCTATATTTCTGTCTTTATGCCAGTACCATACTGTCTTGATGACTGTGGCTTTGTAATAGAGCCTGAAGTCCGGCAGGGTGATTCCCCCAGTTCCATTTTTCTTCCTCATGATTGCTTTGGCTATTCGAGGTTTTTTGTATTTCCATACAAATTGTGAGATTATTTGTTCTAGCTCTGTGAAAAAATCATTGGTAGCTTGATAGGGATTGCATTGAATGTATAAATTACTTTGGGTAGTATACTCATTTTCACAATATTTATTCTTCCAATCCACGAACACAGTATATTTCTCCATCTATTAGTGTCCTCTCTGATTTCTTTCACCAGTGTTTAATAGTTCTCTATGTACAGGTCTTTTGTTTCTTTAGGTAGATATATTCCTAAGTATTTAATTCTTTTCGTTGCAACAGTGAATGGAATAGTTTCCTTAATTTCTCTTTCTATTTTCTCATTATTAGTGTATAGGGATGCAAGGGATTTCTGTGTGTTGATTTTATATCCTGCAACTTTATTCATTGATTAGCTCTAGTAGGTTTCTGGTAGATTCTTTAGGGTTTTCTGTGTAGAGGATCATATCATCAGTGAACAGTGAAAGTTTTACTTCTTTTTTTCCAATTTGGATTCCTTTTGTGTCTTTTTCTGCTCTAATTG